>NW_006763296.1:868375-1154216 GCF_000218685.1 Serpula lacrymans var. lacrymans S7.9 | reverse complement strand
AGACCTAAAACAATTCTATCGGGTGCGTCAACAAAAGGAATTCACTACTCGTGAGCTCGCCCACCTGTAGAATGGGCTTGTCGGAAATCACTCTCAGCTACCGAGTCAAACATGACATCTAATATAATGAGGACCCATCGAAAAAGCTGTATCGGGTGTATGCTGAGGCAACCATTGAAGGATGAATGGGATAGTAAGTCATAGGCACGAAAGCACTGACCTCCCGGAATCCTATGAACTTTGTGCTGTATAAAGAAGTAAATCATGGGTACTATTGACATAAAAAACCTGGAGGACTATGAGTGGGAGGTCTGATTTAAGTGGTTATAAAAGCCATACGCGGTGGCTATCACTCGGCTGCTCACTGAACTTAATATATGGAATATGCATGCACAGGACATAACTCACCGCCTCCTACGAGCCTGTGTGTGATTCAAAGGTGTACATGCGATACTACCAAGCATCCAAGGAAGGTTGCACAAGATGTACAAAATCATCAACACATCGTGCACGTCATGATTGTCGTTTGAAGTGATATAGGCCCACCCGCCACAAGCAAGTGTCCGCACGATGCCCGCAAAGAAAACGCAACCGGGCAGGATAGAGTTGGTCGAACGCGTGATGAAATATTGAAGAAACACCAGAGCAAACCGCGGTCCTGTTTGTCACGCAACTGCTTAGATACGGGAATGGGGTGTCACGAAAATCTCGCTCACCAGACGTTATCGCAATGAGGATCTGAAAAATATTCCGCTCAGGAAACCAGTCTCCGATACTGGTCAATAACTCGAATCATCAGCGCTTCTCGCGACACGGTTTGAAAAAGACGTTCGTACGTAGCAGACACGGACGGGAACCACTCTTCAGGGTATCCAGCAACGCCATTTTTGACAATGTTTTTGTAGTGAAGTACACAGCCAAGAAAAAGAGCTGAGAAGAATGCTCCAAGGGCAAGGTATGTATGAGCAGCAGCAATATAATGCGCATGGATGACAAGTGGTCCACCATGAATCTTATTTTTCCGAGAACCCATATTGTCGCTTTCAATGCGACGTATGTTCCTCCCTTGTGGTGGGGGTAAGGCAAAAGGATGGTTGAAAGCAACACAGCTCTATGCAGCGCGCCCATACTACTCGGAATCTTGTATGAGCGGCACGTGCCCATGCCATCATAAGATCTCGGGACGGGCCTTTTAGCGCCTTGGAGGCTTTGGTTATGTCGTCGATACCCATTACTGTCTTCACTGGATTCTTGGGAGCTGGAAAGACCTCCGTAATTCTTTCGCTCCTTCCCCAGCTACCAAAGAACTACAAGGTGGTTTTGCTGAAAAATGAGTTTGGTGACATCCAAGGTGGGTGGTATACGGAACATATAGTGTCGCTTACCCATGGTCCGTTACAGTGGACAGCCAGCTTGCAAAGCAATCCAGCTTAGCTGCAGTCAGCGAGATACTGAATGGATGCATGTCTGTATTCGTCTTCTGTCCAAGTGTCTGACAATCTGACCGTGTGATATGCGAAGGTGTTGTGTACTGGTTGGCCAAATGCAGACAGCTTTGCTGGAAATCAGAGGTGAGATCTCTCCTGATCCATTTTCTCACACATTTATTTTCATGTAGAACGCTTTCGTCCCGATCGTATCTTCATAGAATGCTCGTCAGTCTTATACCATGCTGCGTTTTTGATGCCATCCTAACATGCTGACTACTTTTACAGGGGATCTGCTTTTCCTGCCACGCTAGCTTTTCAGATACGGGAGTTGGAGCGCGAAACGAAGAATGATCTCAAGTTAGATGCCATTGTCACTGTCATAGATGCGGAAAACTTCACAGGCTACGAAGACACGTCTCCAACGGCAAGAATGCAAGCCAGTTATTCTGACATCATACTCATCGTGCGTACGCATCGTATGTGCATGAATATTTACTCACTTGACTTGTGACAGAACAAGTGGGAACACGTTTCTGAACGTGCATTGGACTTGGTTGTGGACCATCTAAACACACTAAATGATCTGACACCAAAGATACGGTGCAAAGGTCGGAATGGTGTGGATCCCAATGTCCTTTTTGGACTTGACACAAAATTATTTATGGATAACGAGCAATATGGAGAGCATTTTACTGGATTGGATCATCATCATGATGAGGTAGAGACCGTCACGTTGTATAGAGGCTCGGATAATCACCATACCCACTGCGCCGGCTGCGAGTGCGATGGAGATTCAAAAATATCCACATCAAGCGGAGAAGAATCCCACCAAGCGCCAGACAGCATACAAGAAGAAGTGCTCAGAGAGGCTCTGGAAACATTGTCGAAGGAGACGGTTTGGCGAGTGAAAGGATTTGTACGGTTGACAACCGGAATATATATCTTGAATTGGGCATTTGGAAGGTTTGACCTCACACAGACAAAGGCCGTGGATCATATAAGTGGAGCATCGATTAGATGGACTGTGATGGGGGAGCGGGGGGAGGTGAAGAGGGCTGTTCGAAAAATATGCCAAGTGCTGTTGGTAGAGATAAGATAACAGGCGATTACATAATAAAGCAATTTGACACCGATAAGATGGCTATCCAGAAAAAGTGAATCACATGTGAACATGGCTTGTCTGTTGTAACAATGTTCTCCTATGCCCTCTCTTCAGGTAAGAAAGCCATCCGTTAGGCTACCATCTTCATTCTAACCGTGTTCTCTAGCAAGCACATATTTTCATTTACCCGTCGATGACGACGACGAGCGTACCATGCCATGCTACTTGAAACACGTCCCGCTACCACCAGAGTCGCCACCTTCCCCTCAAAGAAAAAAGTATCATATATCACAGTCATACTCTGCTCCAGACCATAAACTATCAACCATGCAAGAAGTATTGTCCAACGACGATCTGTATCGTATTCTCGGCATTCCTAGGTCATCAACAATAGACAGAAACACTCTTCGGCGTGCTTATCTCTCTCGGAGCAAGGCGTGTCATCCAGAGTATGGCTTCCATTTCTCAAGGAAATACCGTTTCTAAAATACAGAAATAGCAAATTTCCGGGAAATCCAGAAGCTACCCATGCATTCCAAAAGGTTTCTGTGGCATATAATGTTCTCAGCAAGCCATCCTCAAAACGACTGTACGACTCTCGTTCTCCATCTTCTTCAACCTCTTTCTTCGCATCGCCATCTGATGGACACGCTGAAGAGACATTGAAGAGCGTCATACTCGGTGTATTCAACGATTTCCTTGACGGCGACCTTGAAATGATACGCACCTTGCTCAGTATGGCCCTTGCTTATGCTATAATGCTAGATCAGCTCACACTATCATAGGGGCCATCAACGACATTAACCCGTCCCTCAAGCTGGGTGACGAAGGAATAAACTCCGTCCTTGCGGCCATTCAGCGCATACGAGAACGAGCATTGAGTGAGAGGCTCCTGTTGATGGCTTTTTGTGTTTTGTTCTAACCGTGCTCCTTCTCGCAGCCTGTCGAACATGTATCATCGCACTTCATTCGGAGTTAATACGTGCTCTCGAGCTTCAACATGCCTTTCGCCAACTTTCCTACTTCGATCTTACTGGTCGCTCTCGTCTCACCATTCAGCTTACCCGTATCACCCTCAGTCTCCCTGTAACACTTGAAAAGGCCATTCGGGATCAATATGCAGATGATAGCCACTATACCACAAGTGACAAGGGTAATAGTGAGGTCCCCGAGACTGCATTACTGCCTCGGCGTGTAGTCCTTCTCATCAGAGGCATCGATGTTGTCCTTGATCGGATGGAGCGTATACTAGGGTAAAGATACGCACTATCAGACATCGACATTCTAGACTTTCACTTAGCTACTCGATCTTCTCTCCACATCTTTATTTTTGCATAGACTCTCATATTATTTAGACAACATTGCATCCAAAACTTTCACTTTTGTATATCACTTTGCATTACCCAGTAGTCGAGTTTATTCTCTTGGTTCTAATTATTAGATACTCATACAAACAAGAAGTACTACTGCTGAAGTATTGATTTACCACTTAACGGGCGCCTGGAACGAGACAAAGCAATATATGTGGAACAAACGAAGCATACAATAAAAGTCGCCATTTCAGGAGGGCGAATAAGAATCGTTGAAAGACAGCATACAATAGAGGAAATGTTCAAATAACGGGCACGGATTCACTAAACGCAATCAAGAACCAGTCATAAACTGAGGCATACCCCTCTCCCCCTTTAAAACAAGGCGAGTCAGCTGGCTAGGTAATCTAAATGAACCAGATTACTCACAACGTTCATCCACATCTGCATCCCATGACCACTTGTCATAGGAGGTTTCTCTTCTAGCATGTACGAATCCTGAGATGACTGACAACCATAAGTGCCGTTGGGCTGAGCTGCCGCAGCCGCCAACAAATGGCTATAGTCTTGGCTATTATTTCCATTGCCTGCGTCCCCGTTCGCTGATGCAGTCTCACTGGATACGCCAGACGCCTGTGGGCCACTCATAGAACCCATAGGGTTTTCTGGATAGAAAGGGTAAAACAGGCCCGCGGGTACCTCGGCTAATTTATCAGTGGTCATTCCATTCGTGGATGTTCCATTGACATTCTTAATAGGTGTGGTACTCGAAGATCCAGGTCCACGTTGTTGCGGACCGTAAGCGCTAGAATTTGCACCGTTTGGATAGGCAGCAGCCATGGTTGGTGTCCTCTGTTGCATGTGTTGTTGCACTTGTTGCGTGGCCAGCGAGGGCGATCCCAGCATTCCACCAGGTGAATCCGTATCCCAATCAAGTTCGGAAAGCAGAACCGGGTCTTTGGTTGGACCGACACTACGCAGGTTGACATTGAGCACTTTCTCGGCCAGTTTAGCGATAAGAGGGTGTCCGCCATTGACATCCTTGCGTTCCCAACGCCAACGGAAACGTGGAAGCATATCAAGGGCCATCCAAACGTCTTCGACCATGACTTGGCGAGACAGCCGTTCGCAATGCGACATGTGCCCGTAGAGTATTACCATTGCAGCAATGTGCAGGGGAATGGGAGAAACGAAAAAGGCGATGTCAGGGAACCGAATAAGCTGATTGTGAACGATAATAATGTTATGGGATGTGACGATAGCTGTATAAAGAAGATTTAACATGTCTGCAAAAGTGACATATACTGTTTACTCGCCATCAACAAGGGCTCGGACTCGGTGTCCGTAATCAAGTTCTTTGATGCTGAATAATGCGCGCAACAGGAGGATTCTTGATATCCCGATTTTCAAAAGAGTCAAGCCTTCATCTTCTGTGATATCTTGAACGAGTTTCTGACGTTTCTCCAGTGGCCACTCTTCTGTGCCACCAAAGTACCACTTGTAGTTGTCAGGAAGCTGCCGCCTGAACTCGATCATACTCTTAATGATACGTGTCGCATGTCGCATGATTGTATCTGTGCTCTGTCTGGTTGGAGCATACAATGAGTTGATAATATCAGCTTGAATCTCTGCGATGGGATGAGATAAAAGGAAATGCTCGGAGAAGTCACTGTATTGCCCCTTGATCCCACGAGATGGGCGTGGGGTATTGGAATCATAAGGAGCAATAGCAAGGGGTCGGCCGAGTAAGATAGAGGTTCCTCGATCATGCACCATCACGATTCCCCAGAGGCGGATACGTAATTGACATTCCTCTTCAGTGAAGGTGTGATTTTGAGAAGTAGGGTCATGATGAAGCCCCAACTCTATCGCAAGGCGAACAAGACTGCCAACGAGACGCCACAGTGTACGGCCTTGACGCTGGCAAACAAGTAATGAGGGAACATCCCCGGCTCTGAAAAGCATGAATGCCTTACCTCTGTGTAGAGATACCACTGCAGTAGTATAAGTGCCTGTAGACTAGAGATAGTGACACGAAGATCTGGTTTGACGGCAAGAGCTCTCTCGAAGAATTCATCTTGCTCGGGCCAATCGGCGGGGAGCAACTTCTTCGCAGCGATAGGACTATCGCTTGGTGCTTTTCTATCTTTATCAGTGGCAGTAGCGCGATGGTTTAACTCGCTCAAAGTGCCCAATGCCAAGATTAAATACATGCTGCAGATGAATCCCGGATCCTGATAGACATCCTCGCCTTCGTAGAGGGAGTTGAGCCTGCGCTCAAAGTCAGCACGAGCGAACACAGGACGATGGAAATTGAGTCGCTGGAAGTAGACATCGACGACGTGGTTCACCATTTTGCGATCCTTGGGTAACCACACCGACAAATTAGGCGCCGGGGTAGCTGGAGCGCCAACCGTGTTACCCCTGACTACAGGAATAGGAATCCATTTGGCCACATCACGGGGCACGGAGGACTCGGTGATGTCGCGATCTCGTCCAGAAGAAAGACCACTTGAGCCCACAGCTAGATCCTCTTTATCCACGGCACCCAACTGAGTGTCACTGACGATGAATGGAGAAACCCCAAAGTTCTTTGCAAGCGCCTAGGTAGAAAGTTTTCAGATTTAGCTACTGGATGGATTAGATTTTGTGATAAACAGACCTGAGCACTAGACATGTCAAGTGACTGCGGATCTTGGCCTTTTACTTCGTTGCTGGAATGGGGGGGAGGGGCATGTACCTGAACGGGATGAGCCATGTGATGAGGCGGAGGCGGGTACTGTGGATGCATATGAGGATTGTATGGACCCTGCATGGCGAGATGGGGTGGATAAGGGGAACCCGGAGGACCGTAGGGGATGGGGACGCCAGGATGAGGATAGCCCGGAGGAACCATATGAGGCGGGGGCGGATAGGGATACTTGGGAATCTGATGAGCGCTTGGGGGGCCGGGCTGTCTGCCCTGACCGCCGAACTGGTACGCAGTGGAGACATCTGCCACGCTGCCGGGGTCGACCTCGATGCCTTCCCTTGCGCATATTTCGTCGATGTTGGCAAGGTTGAAGCCTGCGATATGGCGCTTAAGGAGGGCGTCACACTGCAAGAGCCGGCGCTCGATGTGCTCTGTGTGGCCGCGGGGGGTGAGGGTCTGCCTATGCCTGTCTTCCTGCTGGCAGGGGACGCCTGCGGTTGCACAAGCAGTACATCTAGGATGTTTGGAGTCGCACTAAGGGACCAGTAGAGTAAGAAGACATGCAGGCGAACGGAAATTTGCGGTCGGTGTCTACCGACGGGACTTGCCTTAATTTTCTTGCTCCTGCATCGTGCGCAAGCCTCATGGGAGCGTCTGAGTCGTCTTGTTTCTGATGGTGAGGCCGCTTCGTCAGAGCCAGAGTCGTTTTTTCTGCGTTTTTTCGACGACGTTGAGGGCGCTTGCGGCGGTGCTTGCTGAGGCTGCTGCTGGAGCTGCTGGGGCTGTTGATTGGGGTCCATATGGAGGGCTGTGTGCAGAGACGACGGGGCAAGGTTGAGGTCTGCGTGGGGAGGGAGGATGTGGGTCATGTTTCCTCGCTGTCGTGCACGACGTCGAGCACTGGAATGCGTAGTCGTTCAATGTTCAGCACGAGCTCAGCGCGCCTCTGCTAATCACCCTGGCCATCGCTGCTTTGTGGGATCAGCCGAGATGTTCCCACGATACATGGGCCGATATGCCGTCCAATCACCGCCCGTTTCACCGCCCGGCTATTTTTTGCTGTCTGATTGGTAACGCACGGTAAATGTTTTACAGCCACTATTTTTATTTATTTATTTATTTATTGTATTACATTATGTCAGTTACGTGATTCCCACATGCTTCCTCTCCACCTACGCCAGTCTCACGTCCAAACCTCCAGTTCTCCAATGCCATCCTCTTCGCCCCTACAAGACATCCACCACCAGAACTCATCGTCCTACACGCTTGCCACCGTGCACATCGACGATGGCCCATCATCGCCCCATTCTGTGATCACCCCCCTTCTCACCGACGAAGCTTCCACTTACGGTGCCACCATCCCCCGCTGGGCTCGTCCACGACAGCCATCATCTCGCAGGCTCATTTTCATGGCCGCTCTCAAGATGGCTGCTGTCTTTGTCATTAGTACTGCTATTCTGGGTGGTACATTGTGGCTTGCACTGCCTACTCTCGACGAGTTCGTCTCCGTCTTATTGTATTCTTGTATCCTATCGTGCTGACTCGTTCTCAGAGATGACCGGCCTCTTCTTCGGATTCCCAAGTCATTTGCCCAACTTCAGGCACTTAACAGTCTGTTGAAGAAATACCGTGACATCTATCCATATCGTATCGTCATTTGTTATGTGGTAACTTATCTCTTGTGGGTGTCATTTATTGTCCCTCTTCTCCTTCAATCTCATCTCCGCTTAGTCTCCAGGCCTTTTCCCTCCCTGGGTCTATGTATCTATCAATCCTCGGTGGTGCTGTCTGGGGTGTGCCTCGGGCTTTGCCTCTCGCGTGTGCCTGTGTCGCTACTGGCGCCACCCTGTGCTATCTCATCAGCGCCGCTTTTGGTCCTGCCCTCCTTACTGTTCCCAAGTGGAAAGCCCGCCTTGACAGGTGGTCCGACAAGATACGATCTCAGAAAGACAACCTGATATCTTTCCTAATCGTCCTACGCATTGCCCCACTGCCTCCTCATTGGGTTGTTAACGTCATCTGTCCCCACGTTGGTATCGGAATTATTCCTTTCTGGATAAGCACGTTCTTCGGAATATTCGGTGTCAGTGTCATCCATACCACTATTGGTGGAGGTCTCGATGAAATGACTTCTGCAGCTGACTTTCATCTCATCTCGTGGCGGAACTTCTTCCTACTCTCCGCTGTTGTTGTCGGTGTCCTCATTCCGGTTGGTCTTCGCTACTACTTCAAGCCTCAAGTTGCTTCAGCCGTGGATGTAGAGCAAGGCCCGTCAGAAGAGGACGTAGAAGAAGAAGAAGAAGACCAGATACTGGCTGCGGGACCTAGCGCACCCCTGAACAAAGCTAAAACTCCACAGCTGGTGAATTTGTTGGACGAGGAGAGTGAAGATGATTACGAGGATGAAATTGATGAAGATGTAATATTAGAGGCCGGACCAGCAATAGTCATCAAGAACACGAACAGCGAAAACAGTCAGAACAGTAGAAATCAAGGCAATTCAACTGATCTCATCTAACGGTGTGTTTGAGGGACCTATTTATCTCATTCTTTGTATCCATATCCGTATTATTATGCTATCACGGGACACTTGCGTTATTCATCGTCATCTGCAGTGTTCTATTACTTAGACTTTTACTTCGCCGGCGACGTTATCAGGTTTTAGAGCTATACAATTGGTAGTTTTTAAATGGCGATTATCACTGTAATGGAATCGAACATCTCGCATTATTCCGTCACTGTAGTATTCCATCGAGTCACCAACTACGAGACTCATGTACGGCTTTTTGTGATGTCTGAATTCAGACAAAAAAGCACATATAAACATTTCATTTCAGTTCATAATGACAGGACTACAGTTTAAGCCGAGATAGTAACTTCGACTTCAACGCCAGGCTCCAAGCTGATGCTGGTCTGTAGCATGCAATTAGCATCATCACCACCACGTAATTTGAGATTTCACTTACAATCTGTTTGACAATCTCACTGGAAGAGTGCAAGTCAATCAGTCTCTTGTGGACTTTCAATTCGTAGCGATCCCACGTCTTGGAACCTTCACCACAAGGCTTGAAGAATATGGGTTAGGATGACGCATATAGAGTAGGATAAAGCTTACAGTTTTACGAGTGGTGATTTTTAGCACTTTCGTGGGGAGACGGACGGGACCCTTCACGCGAAGCTGCTTGTCCTTGGCACGATTAATGAGATCGGTAGAGACTTGTAATAATGGCAGCAATATGAGTGATTGCATATTGTATATTATCGGTTCAAGACTTACATTTCTCCAGATTCTTGACGTTGCTGCTGGTGAGTGTAATCCTGATTTTGTGGATTTTGGCGGCGGGGACAGCACCGGCCGCATCGTATTCTTTTTCACCCTTAGCGACGTAACTCATTCTGAATAGTGTAAGAGGATGGCGAACGAGTCAGAAGGTGACTAGAAGGATATAATATGAGCACTAGTCCGAATAACTGAAGAATAGCCAAAACTCACCTAAGGTTTCGAGTTGATGAGAGCTCAGAAAATTAGAGTTCGCCATGGGTATGTGCGCGGTGAAAGCCGAGTTTTTGCTTACGTAATGCGCTTACTTACCCACATTCCAGGGGTGCCAGTGCCGGGGTGTCACGGTGCCCTTTCTCGAAAAGCAATCATGCAAGGTATGTGCACCCAGTCTAAGTCGTCGGTCCAGCAGCATCTTATATTGCATTGATACCACCAGGTTTCAACAAATACTACCCCCCAGACTACGATGGGGAGAAACATAAGAGTCTCAACTCGTACAGAGGTTCGTACTTTGGTAGTTTGGGCTATTCGCATATTCTCATTCTCAATCCGTCATCCAGGCAAACATGCACTCGGTGACAGAGCCCGTAAGTTAGACCAGGGGATACTCATCACACGATTTGAAATGCCGTTCAATATCTGGTGGTAAGTTGCCTATGTAGACTTTACTGTTGCCTGCTTATCATTCCCGAACAGTGGTACATGCAATAACCATATTGGTATGGGTGTACGCTATAACGCTGAGAAGAAGAAAGTTGGATCGTACTACTCTACCCCAATATTCTCGTTTCGCTGCAAGTGTCATTTGTGTGATGGTTGGTTTGAGATCCAGACAGATCCAAAGGTAAACTGTGGTCTTTTCGAGTTTTGTTTCTACTGTTATCTGAATTGATGGATTCCCGACAGAACACCCGCTATGTTGTGGTATCTGGGGCTCGACAAAAAGACGAGGACTGGAACCCAGAAGAAAATGGCGGTTTTCCCGTTCACGGTAAATATTCCATGCATGGCAAGGAATAAGTTCATTTCTGAAATGTTCCTCAGATTCCTCTGCCTCTGCAATTGTTGCGGATCCGCTGGCTACCCTAGAGAAGACCACCGATGCTCAGAACTATGTAGCTAAAGTCCAAATCCCTCGACTGGAAACCCTACAGACTGCTTCCGACCATTACAACTCTGATCCATACTCATTATCCACAAAGGCACGGAAGCGTTTCCGGGAAGAAAAGAAGATCGAGATACGCAAGAAGGCCGCAGATGATCAAATCAAGGGTCGCTATGCACTCCCAGAGACATTCAAACTTCTGGAAGATGACGATGAAGCGAGGGAACAAGCCAAAGAGGAGTGGACAAAACGTAGACTTGAATTGGAGACGGAAATGCAACGAAATACGAAGAAACAGAAGTTGATTCCACCTATCTCTTCAATTACAAATTCAACTTCTCCTCGAACGTCCTCGGCATTCACATCTAATGATAAGTTACGCTCGTTGAAAGCTCGGATACTCGAAAACACTTCACGGAAAGCGAGTTCATTTACTGGTAACAAGCGAAAACCCCCAGACTGGATCCCTGATTCTCGATCCAAGAACGTCAAAGGGTCATAATTTGTACATACTCCAACTCAGTACCCATATTTTAAATGATATGATTATTATGATTGTTTATCTCTACGCTGTAGACTTCTGTTCTGAGTGGCAAGAAGGTCGATAGCGGGCAGCACAACATTTACGAATACAGAGCACTGAGACATAAGCCAAGAATATAGAAATAGTGATGACACAGGGTAGACGATGGGGAAAAAAGTATAGATGAGATAGGAAAAAGAGATAAATCCAGCGTAGACTGAGGTAGATAAATAACCACAATACAAAATCAACCAAAAGATGCCCTATGAAGGGAAGATGGCCCATGGCTGCTCGAGTGTAGGCATCGGACTTTCCCACTTCCAGTTAACAGCTTGATAATAAGCAGATTCGCCACCATCGATCTCCTTTAATGGCCCCAGTCGCAATGGATCAGAAGTTTCTCCAGAGTCCTCTATTTTGACCTTGTCAGGTGCCATTGAGTGTGTAGACGGATCACCATCTCCGGATTCCGGACTAGGGTTAGTCGAAGAGGATGATACAAGATCTGGTGTGGGAGCTTTTGATCCGTCGTCCTCCTCCTCCGTAGTTCCCGAAAACGAAAAATCGATGAATTCAAAATATTCATCCGCAGGCGGCTGTTGAGGTGATGGCAGAGACTCTTTTGAATCACCGGCATCCCCTCCACCGAGCGATACGAGTGACGATGAACTAGTTCCCTCAGACATTGGATCTTGACCAACACCTTTCAAAATCATTTCCAGCGTTTCGGCGATGTCAGAGATAGACCCTTCACTGTCATTAGACGCAGTCATCTTGATGAGCTGCTCTAAAAAGTTGCAGGCATCTTCGTTAGACTTTATACTATCGATATCCTGTTGCTTTTTCAGTAGTGCTTCACTTGTTGGGCCCTCCCACTCAGTTTTCACTTTCTTTGGAGATGGAGCGCTGATGCCAGCACTACTAGAAGCCACAGTTTCTCCAGAAGCTGAAATCTCCTCGTCCCGTGGTCTCTTTAGGGCGTTAACGGGAGACGGAACCGGTTCTTGATATGCTTTGGAGACTTTGCGCTTCGCCTTCTGAGCCGGTTTGATCTTGGGTGACTTCGGTGTCTGAGGTGAGGTGGCAGGCTGGGGAGTGGCTACGCTTGCCGCAGGTGTGGAAACAGACGGTGCAGGAGGAGAAGTTGGTGTGGAGACGGTGATACCAAGCATTGAGGGACTAGCTGGGACAATGGTAGTCACATTTCTCTTTACAGGAACAGGAGGGTTCACTGAGGCTGATCGATTACCCATGAGAGAAGTAGATGGGTGTGAGGATAGAGCGGGTTGTGGGAGTACTTGTTGTACAGCTGGCGTAGGTACTGGAGAAACGTGTGGAGGAGGTTGGGGAGGGCCACTAACCAAAGGATGAGGAGGATTTGCATGCCCGGCCTGAATCGCGCGGCACGCTTTTTCAAAAGTCTCAGAAGCCGTTTGCATTTGCATTTGCATCCGGCGGAGCTGGGTAAGATCCATTATGTATCTAGGCGGGTTCATGCCAGAAAGATTCCTTTGTTGCGCCACCATAATGACCTAGGATACAGAAATAAAGGAAGTCAGAGATAATCCTTGATGAGCTAACAAAACAGGATTACCATTGCAATAAGCTGACGAACATATCCTTCCTGATTCAGCAGGACGAAATACATAGGTATTTTGTTATCGAAATCCGTCGTGGCCTTATACACTTGTTCCAAGAGATGATTAAACTCCATCCTCTGGTCATCTGGAACATTCTGCTGAACCATATTCTGATAGTCTGTGCGGACATGAGAATCTTCACAAAAAAAAAATTCTGCCACTTACTGCGTGTTGCATACTTCTGCTTCACACTAGACACAAACTGCATAGCTTGCTGTAATTGGGCCTGATTGGGACGCTGTAAGACATTGTTTCCCGGTGGTTGTGGTCGAACAACTTGCTTGCTGGACGAAGCTCCTTCATTTGTACCTGGGTGGGGAGGTCCGGACTGCAACACGTGGGAGCGTCCTACAGCAGGAGGTAGAGGGACGGATGAATGAGACTCTTGTTGATCTGAAAAGCGACCAGGCACACCGCTGGGCATCACATTCTGTTCTGGTGGGGCAGGCTGCTGTGCAACGCCTTTTGTAATCACATTGCGGAGACTATTTTGCTGTTGATAACGGAGCAACTGGGGCCGCATGTTTTCAACAACCTGGATAAATTGCTCTGGACAATTTTGCCGTCTCATGTCGGCTGCTGATACGTTTGCAAAACGCATGGCCATGTTGAGGAATTGTGGGCTATTAAAAGTGTTCCGGGGCGCATTTGGTTGTGCATCTGAAGGATTCGAGCCATTCGACTGCATGGTATTTCCCTGCGTACCGGGAAAGCCATTCTGTGGTATCTTCTTGGACGGGTCTAATCGGTTGAGGATTGTGCTGATATACGCCAAGTCAAACTGTTGCAGGTATTCCGTATATGCATGTGATAGATGAACGGCAAAGGCTGGACCCGCTTTATCAGGTTCATTTTCGCGGGCTGGAAACTGCACGAATCCTAAACGTCCACCGATGACAGGCCAAAGTTCTCTTTGAGCCACCTAACGATTGTATCCATGAGTTGATAATCAGAATCCTCAACAAAGATTACATACCTTTGAGAACCCGCCTTCTCTCATTACTTGGACATGGAGTTGGTGCAACTCAAAAGATCGACTATCCGACAGCACCACACGTAGATTCGGCTCAATCCCTCTATTTCGACAAAAGCTGGTGTACGCATTTTCAAATCTCGTTTTCTCCATAGGGGGAATTGTGATCGATGAGTTACCGCCGTCTAGCCGGTGTTGTCCCGGTTGCGGTTGCCCTCCCGGTCCTTGAAAAGGGAATTGATTGTTTATTCTGGGCGACATGGTGTTTACTTGTTGATTTCCAAGGAGCTGGTGTGGAGTGTGGCCAGAACGCGGAGGTGGAACGTTCTGCGTAGAAGCGGGCTGCGCAGACATTTGAGCATTGCTAGTGGTAATCAATGGCTGAGACGCATGCGAAGGCGGCGAAGGGCCTGAATTTGAACCCATGTTAAAGTTCTGAACCTGATTGGCCTGGTTCATCCAATTTGGCTGAGCGTGCCCGTTAGCCATGACTCCTGATTGCGGAGGTTGCAGCGAAGGCGATGTCATGGAATTCCTACAATGCTTTAAGCTTGCGCATACGAAGATATATATATCAAAATTACTTACATATTTCCAGAGTTCCCACCTGGCACCGCATTAACAGAAGTGTTGGGCATTGCTTGCGCAGTTAATTGTATAGCAGAATTAACCCTTCCCAATAACTCTTTCTTGTTCCTCACATCATGATACAACTGCTGCATCTTTTGCATCCAATTGGGGTCTTGCGTAGCCGGTCTAGTTGCGGCCAAACGCTGTAAAGACGCCTCTCCTTGAGAGATCTGATTCTGCAAGTACAATTTACGTTCCTGGAGGTCGTTGGGAGTTATCCTTTGGCCATTTTGCGTTGACTGCTGAGAGAGTTGGATAGGATTTGGCATGTTACCCTGAGAAATCAAAGGCTGAGAGGACGGATGAGGGGAACTGTGCACGCCATCGGAACTCGACTGCATAACGGGAGAAGAAAACATGTCGGGCTGGTTTGACTGATTTGGGCCAACTGAGCCATTTGCATTGGATTGATTATGTTGCTGTTGTTGAGCTAAGCGTGCTGTGAAATCCATGGGTGCATTTGGAGACTGCTGTTTCTGTTGGTTTTGTGCGAGGTTCATCAATTGAAGTTGTCGGGACATATTGCCTGGATTGGCTTGGAGTGCCTGTAACATGGCGCTCCGAGAGTTCATTGACTGTTGCATCGGTGCTGTATTGGGCATCATCCCAAAGTTGGGCTGCATTACAGACTGTGGAGCTTGATTGTTTTGTAGCTCGTGAAAAGTCGGTGGGGCATTCATGCGTTGGGGTCCGAGTCCAAACTGCTGCTGAGATTGTTGAACCATTGACTGTTGTCCTTGACTGCGAGCAAGGCTTTGATTACGCATGAAGTCTACCATCTGTCAGTGTAACGGTTAGCACGCATAACGATAGACACCAAAACAAGTCAATGGTTTGGCTTAAGAAGGCGAACATGATTGAGAAGCGCTCGAATCCAGCATTACTAATCGAAGCAACTACTGCTTCGAAAAATGCTGCACATGAGGGCAAGGAGAACACATGAAAAGGTAAGTCGCCCTCGGCAGCGAGAAAAAAAACAAGTGAGTGTAAACAAAGCACTCGCCTGTTGGTTAATTTGGGATGTGTTGATGTCATGACCCGTTTGAGAGCGATACTGATTTTGCATTTGCTGCCACATTCGCCCGTGGTCAGCATTGGTTAAACCAGGGACTATCTGGGATTCGACCTGAGGTTGCTGCTGAGGCTGCTGGTTGTGAAGATTTGGAGCGAGATTCTGAGGGAAAAGAGAGTACTGAGGAATACGATCGGCCATATCCAAGGTAATGTGCGTCCCCTACAGGGACGAATGAAAACTGGGGGCTTTACAGGGACCACGATGGGCGGGGAAGGCCAAGAGATGTCGAGAACGGGGACAACAGCGACCTGCACCCGAGGACGAACAGGGAGAACACTGTTGAGGATGGGGAGAGCGCCGTCGAGGATGTTGGTGGGTGGGAGCGAGGATTGGTCGGGGCTTTCGAAGCTGTGAAGCACAGACCACACGCCAGCCAAGCGGAGTTTGGCTTATGTAATTACACAAAGCTTATCCAGGCCTCCAGTTTATTACTTAAATCTTCATTTATCCCTAAAACTGAGGTTTTCACTCTTCTTTTGCACATAATTCGTTCGTTCATTCCCAACAGCTGACTCGAAACCTATATTTTATCACTACCGCGGCTTAATGCCGTTCAATCTTTCTGCATATATATTCCTGAAACCCATACTTCTTGTTCGATTAAATGTCGACAAAGCAATAGTCAATCGGCGTTTAGCGCGGTACAGCAGGACAATGTCAAAGCTTGACATTGTGTTTGGCCACAGTAGTGGCATTTAAACTTTTGCCATCAGTGCCCTACTTTGTGCGACACACTTGTGTGGCCATTTGACTTTCTTGACTCACTGAATACTGCTCTATATCGTACTGGCTGAAACATTGCAAATTTTATATCAATTAATGTGACCTTTGCTCCTCGACACGGCGTCAGTCGCACTGCCGCGTTGCTGACAGCTTCTCCGTCTCGTACGGGGTCAAAATACCGGGCCTTCAAAGACTTTGTGAATGTACAGCACAGATCATCGTTGACGACCGTCACTAGCATTCTGAAAATTTATCCAGAAGGATATTTGATCAATATTGAACAGGATTCAACTAAGCCCAGACCTAGTGGTGTCTAAGGTTGCATACGGTGCATATCAAGTATAAAGGAGCGTCTGACAGAGGTCGGTTGAGTGACCTAAAACAGGACTTTGTTGTCTTCAGTAGTAGATAGCAACAGGCACAGGTTGTATTCACTGGTCCAACAAAGTTAACTCGAATAGTTTTCCATAGCTAATACGACGACCTCTGGATTTGTCTTGCTTACGGAAGTTGTTCAAGATTGCTGTATTTCCTATGGTGTTAATCCTACCCACCAGGTCAACCAGTTCTCGACGCTTCAAAGGGAGGCGAATGTCCCTGATGATTGTGACTGCGAAGTGAGCCTGATGGTCAGTGGGAGGTGGAACATATGGTTTCACGCGTAGTAATTCGAGCTACTTGATGTATGTGGTTTCCTCGAAGCACAAGCGGGCTAGTTCAGAGGGGAAAAGATTACATTGTGCCCGTCTGCCTGCCGGTAGAATCATGCTGTATAATCGTTACTCAGTCATTCAGTTTAACGGTTCTGACCTATTACTTACATTGTTTCTGAATTTCCGCTTTCCTCTTGGCCATATCGACTACTGAACTGATGTAGAGAAAATCAAAGTGTTCAAGATGCTCTTTGTATATACGGGATAGTTGTGCTGCAAGCTCCGGATCGCACCTAGGTGGATCAACCGTATTGTCTGAGGCCCGCACATAGCCTAATCGTCCTCCAACAATATGCCATAAGTTATTTTGATTCACCTGAGAGGGCGGTCAAAGCCAGATTTTTCAAGTGGAGCAGAGGACTTGTTTTACCTTCGCAAACGTTCCCTCTTTCATCACATTTACATGGAGTTGATACAAATCAACCCATTGGGCGTCCGATAAAGCAACTCGCGACGTCATTTCGAGGCCCTTGGTACGACAAAAATTGGCGTAATGTATCTCAAACCTCGCCTTATCCAGAGGAGGAGGTAGGATCAGAGAGGAGACGAGCAAACCATCGTGCGGCCGAGGTTGCGCTGATATGTGGGTGATAGCATGGTTCAGTTTTACCATCAGTCCTTTTCTCCTAGTCACCTCGAATTGTACTTGCTGCATTTTTGGTTCGAAAACTTCAATTGCCATCCCGGATCGAGCAGCCAACAGCTGTTTTCCTGTAGTCTCCCACTGTACGATAGATTGTTGCAGTATTGCCCTCCTCTCAGTGAGTTCATCCAATGTAAAAACTTTTTTCCCGTCTGTTGCTACAGACTGCGGTTGCCCTGTAGGGTGAGGTAACAGCGGTGCAGGTCGTGGTTTTTGTTCCAGCCCCGACTGCGATGGCGGATGAGCTAGGGAGGAGCCACTGCAGATAAAGCGCTAAATATATGCTTGTATCGTGAACATGAAGAGAATATGATTCCTTACATTGAAGAACCAATGTTATCTGACTGATCACTGTCACTGTCAAATTGAGTCGAAGCCTGAGCTAAGGCCTGGTTCACTTTGGGAAGAAGGTCTTTTCTGCTCTTCACTTCAGCATATATCTGCTGCATCTTGGGTATCCAGATCGCACTTGGTATACCAGATCGCACAGCCATCAAATGCGCCACTGAGGTGTCTATCTGCGTGATAGCTTTTTGCAGGAGCATTTTGCGATTTCTGAGTTCCGCGATGGGAACATTTCTCTGGTCCACTCTTGCTTGCTCGACAATACGCGTGCCGTTCCCGAACGCTTTAGACTGCCCTGGCGTAGTGGCCCACGCGATATTATTGCTGTCTAGAACGGATGATAACCTGCCTCGCTGATTAGCCTGGTCTGGACGATGCAAAACAGCAAGAGCTTCTTGGCCGTAGAGTTTATGAGGATCAACCATACGCAAAAATACTCGTTGCTGCGAAGCACGAAAGCGACGGGAGACAGATCTATATAGCTCGCAATTATACCAAAGGGTTTTTTTTTCAACAAAAAAAACCAAAGCTGCGGCAAATATGAGAGTAGACTCCAGGTAACTAACCTTGAGGGTTGCCAAGTCCTCTGCCCGACGAGAGTGTTAAAGCAATCGAGGCCTGGCCACAAGAAAGCGGACAATCAGAAAAAGACCAATGATTTTGCGTTATACCGGTTTCCGCACCTTCCAACTTGCAATTGCCTGCAGGCAGGCATTGTGTCAAGTTTAGCACAGCCCCAGCCTTACTATTCAGAAGCGTGGAAGACCGGCCGGAAGTAAATGGACCCAATGTAGTAGTCCAAAGAGTCTCATTCGCGACGAGTTTTGCGAGCCCGAAATATATATACTGGTATGTAGATAATTACTATGACTATATGGACCAACCACGACACTAACACGTATACGCTGATGAGTAGAAATGTACACTAAGTCCGACCAGCGAGTATTACAAATAGATAGCATATGAACCAATAACTGGGCGATGGTCACTACGACCCTCCAAGCGTCGCATCCCTCGATCATCTAAAGTGTTATAACTAAGACATACGATGTCGCCTTTCTGGGGAAGGGGTGTCACTTCTGCTGGCGGCTCTTCCAACAAAACGATAGTTTGTGACGTTTCTCGACGAAAAGGAAAGAATCGCCAGCGAGCTACCGAGTCTTTAGGAGGCACCGGGGGCGGGGTATCTAGGGAAGCCTCATTTGTAACGAGCGGCGAAGGCTGGAATACCGATTCGAGATTCGGAGAATTGATGTCGGCTGATTGGCCCTCAAGGCGAGCATTGTAGCCGGCGTACTGTGTAGAGGGTCTGGGAGGAACCAAAGTCTGCTTTCTCTGGGGCAATCTTTCGGTAGAACGAGAATGGTGTAGAAATTTGGGTGATAATTGAGTGGATCCAGCATGAGGATAACCATGACCGGAATAAATGTCGATAATTGAAGTGTTGGCTATATTAGTGTCAATACTTGTTCTGTGAGATGGGGTAATTATGTCTTCTTGAAGCGTGGAATTGCTCGAGTCCCGCCGTATGCGAGAATGGGGGCGGAGTGCCGAGAAGAAATTGCCAACTCGAGTCTTAGGTCCACTATTTTCGGGTATACAGTCATCATCTCCGAGGCTTGGAACGACCGTTGATTTCCAAAGGATGCGATCACACCTTCAGGATATGTTTGAGTCGGATGGGCACCGATATGACATACTGTAGCTTACCAGCTAGGAACACGTTGCTTGTGCGAGGAATCATATACTCCTTTGTCCTCGTCTTCGTCTTCTTGGTCTGTAGTGGGAGGTATTGACCTTGTTGAAACACCTCGAGATACAGGGCGAGGCAGAGCCAGTAGTTCTTTTGCTGAAAGATCAAGTAGATTTGGCCTGTGAGTGGGCTCAGGTAACAAACTAGTAGGGATATTCTCAATTGATGGCACCGATGACGCCGGGTCTTTGTTGAAAAGGACAGCAGATTCTGCTAAGCCTTGTTTCATGCGTCGCCATTTTGTAGGAGTACTGGGCAGAGAGGGCGACAGTGCAGGCGAGAGAAGTGTTTTACATTTAGATTTTGCCTTATGCACTGCAGCCGAGAGTGACAACCTCTGCTTCCCATTTGCATGGTCAGAGTTGAGTGAGTCAAAATAATCATCATCTTCGACGTCCGTCGCCGCTTTGGAATTCACGGACGCCCATGCAGAGGAAGCCATTGATGCAGCTTCAGTGTCACCCTCTTCCTCAGCATCATCGTCGTCATTTTCGTGGTCCCTGCCTTCGGCTCCGCTGCCTGCATGATCCTTCTCGAATATAGAGCGCCTACTGTGACGCCTAGAGGCTTTCGTTCTGAACCTCCTTAGGGTTCGCAAGACATCGTACTTGAATGTGGGAGGAAAATTGATTGACGCTTCTCTAAAACCCGCGAACGTCGAATTTGTTTCCATTTGCTTGCGCAGTTGATCAAATGCTAGTGCTTGTTCGTATTCTGGATATTTTTTGAGTTTTTGAGACAAGGCCTTGTCAGATAAGATGGGTTTTCCTACCTTGCCGGGATATAAGCCAGTCTGCATGAAGACGTGTGATATCTAAACGAAAGTTCAGGTCACCACACAAGAACGTGTAGTCAAACCTGTCGGTTACGTCTAGAAATCATTCATTCATAACGGGGGATGGTGTGAAAGGAAATTAAATTTTACCTTCAGCCATGATTCGTGGATCATCAGGTTTGAGAAAGGGATCGACGGATAGTTCGGTCTATGGGCAGAGTTTCAGGTCTACAGTAACTTCTAAGTGCTTGATATCTACCTTAATTTTGGCAAGGTTAGCCAGTCGATGAAGAACTTTACCTTCATGAGCTACCAATACGTTAATCCAATATCATGTCTTGCATGACTGATGAACTTACCTGCGAGGTGGGCATTTACAAACAACAGCGTTGTTCCATCGATATTGAGACTGATGCCTACACCACCCTTGTTTCCTACTCGCCCACCGATTAGCCCGGTAGTAACCGCTGATTTTGAAGTACCTGACTACTTAGTCAGTATATATCAGATATTCTGCAAGTCGATTTCACCTTTGACCAGATTGCGTATATCCCGGTGGATGTATATCGCTAAATATAATCCCATCATCCTTTCCTTAACTAGTGGTACATATGGCCCCTTGTCGTGATCTTTTACGGTCACTCTACGATGTAGGTTTCCAACGGAAGCCCGTTTGGGGGACAATGGCACGTCTATGGGCTCGGTTTCATCAGATGACTGCGGATTCGCTTGAGTCCTATGACATAACCAGTGCTCGAGTATAGATGTCCAGCCAGTAGGGTGATTGATAACAACGTCCTCTGCAAGGTCATCAGAACTTTTCCAGCCACGATTGCCTTCATATTGGTCTTTGAGCTTGTGTAAGAGTGGTTTCTCGACATCCTTGTCTTCAAGCTTTTCTTTCTCTTTTTCCTTATCGATTAACTTGAACCCAGCGCCCAAACCCATAGGAATTCCTATTTTTGAAAATTTATCCATCTTGTATATTACATAGGTAGGTAACCACGACGGCTTACCAGATGAACTGGGGCATTCTTGTCCAGCACTTATAGTTTGGTTGATGAAAAAGTCAGGTCAAAGCCATGCCTAAGATAGCTATGAACTTACACGACTACAAGATGATAGGGATGATTTGCATCAATGGACATGTCCGGGATATCGAGGCTATCTGGCGATATGGGAACCAGCTTGTGAGGAGAAACGGCACCCAAAAGTTCTTCGAGATCTCCCTGACAATATATATGAAAGATTCGTAGACACAGAGAAAGTGTTACAGCGTACCTTTGGTAGCGAATCGTGCATATTCCATGTTATTATCCTAACCTTGAGACACTTTGGGGGCTTGGGGGGTTGCGGTTCATCCTGCGGGACGTTTGGGGAAGCGGGAAATAATGCTTGTAGTCGAGCCAAAACGGTTTGCTGACCTAGTTCCCATAATTCTGTTAAAAAAACACAAGGTACAGCTATACAAATTACAACACACCTTGCCCCTGACGCGTATGTCGAGGTGGAACTGGACCCGGCGTTGAGGAAGCCATTATAATTCCTACTATATGGTAAACAGACTACAGGACTTTTCAGCACAGAACAGTAATAAGAAGCATTTCTATCTAGCTCACACCTACAAATGTCAGCCGTTTGCTTATTCTACTCAGCAATGATTTATGGCTGTCATAGTCATAGTATAGTGTCGCGTTCGATTTTCACCATGCGGAACAGGTTTAGGGTGGCAGTGCGGGGTATAGCGTCTACCCAGGGTTAGGGTTATTAGAACACAGTCACAACCCTGCTCATAACCTACATATCTGAGTGCTATACTGTTATTCCCTTTGCATAAAATCTATAGGATATAGACACATATAAGCTCAAGTATATACTCAGAGTGTATGCATCCTGGAGCTCTTCTGACTGAGGGGCCATAAATACACTGCAACTGTGAGGCACAGCGACTCCCATTTGAACCGCGAGACTCATTCCAACCTTATCAGTGTCATCTTGGCCCCTTCGAATCCCTTCTAAAGTACTGGCTATTCACAACTGTAGCTTGTGCCATGTCAAAGACCGTCTCGCCCACACCGAGAAACCGGTCGACGACGGACCTCATGGTTGGATCGGTGATACTGTCGGTTTGAGGCCTGAGGCGAGCGCAGTTGTCAACACAATAATGTGGAAATATAAACAGGTGAGCACAAAAATAAAACGTTGGTATTGAAAGGCAGAACTCACGTAAATCCACTTGAACGTCGAATACCAGCGACGACAGTTGAAACCAGTACAGCGTCAACAGCATAATGCGCCACTCTGCCCAGAACCATACTAATGTTTGTTCAGTTTTATTGGTGCAGTGATGCGGACAAGTCTGAGTCGCAGGGAGTTGTCGTATGAGTATGTTATGAGTATGTTATTGGGCCTTTGGCTTCGAAGATGAGCGTCGGGCTGTGGGACAACGCGTCTTATCGGCATCACAAGCCCGAATAGGAAACCCAAGCGGACTAGATAAGCGGCAAAGATATAACTTGAAGTTTGCTCAAACGCTTACTATCACGCTCTACCATGATTACAGACGCAATTATAGTTGGAAGGAAGGTGGTGTTAGTACCATATAGCCGCAAACACGTAGAGGTAATATAAACATTTCTTGTATCAGATAATCTCTCTTTCATTTTCATCGTGTAATAGATGTATCACAAGTGGATGACCGACCCAGTTCTGCAAGCACTCACAGCCAGTGAACCGCTCACATTAGAGGAAGAATACGCAATGCAGAGTATGTATTCCTAATGGGATAAAGTGCAAGTCACGATGATGACCTTCTCTGAGATAAATGGCGAGAAGACAATGACAGTGAGAAAATCGTGGATCTTCAAATCTTCTGTTGATTCCGGGTGTCTGATTATGTTACTCGCAAAATCTAGAACTTACCTTCATTATTTTGGCAAACCAACAAGACGTTGAGACCTCGGCCATGCCAATGGTTGGTGACGTGAATCTCTTTCTTAAAGGAGACCCAAACGATGAAGACTTTGAAGCGGAAGTAGAAATCATGATAGCGGGTGGGTCAGAAACACTGTGATACCATAAATACAACTTAAATCTGGCCTGCAGAAGCTGCTTATCGGCAACAGGGTTTTGCATGTGAAGCGCTCCAGTTAATGCTGAGTTTTGCAACAGGCGCAGCATCCACATTTTCCTGCTCACCTTTGGCTCCCGATGTACCGCCTCCGCCCGTCCCATTACCAATAAAACCCTCGTTTCTGGTGGTACGGATATCTCAATCCAATGCACCTAGTATCGCTTTGTTTAGACGACTCGGTTTTGAAGTTGTCAAAACGGTAGATGTGTTCCAAGAAGTTGAGATGCGTTTTGTAAGGGCTCTCGACTGATCGTTACATCAGGATTATTACAACAGATTGGATATAAATATATGTGTTCGAGGTCGAGTCAGAAATACGATTTTACACCATGCGAAATTGCGGATCTGGATAAGACCTTTGTCTAGATACTAGTCGGTAGTCTCTTACCATGCCCCTAACACGCTGACTCGGGCTCGGCATTGTCCGAGTCAAATACACCGCTCGATGACTCAGCCTCACGTACTCTTATTTGTCTGTGTTTGACCCTGTCGATCCATAATATAAAGCATTTCGTCGCGTCGCGTCCCCAAGAACGTGATTTTGGCGCGAACCCTCATCTCTTTACAAGGACACACTGAAAACCAGTATTACCACAGAATTTCCAGACGAATAGCCCAGAAAATTATGTCTGTCTCGCAAGTATTCTGTTCCTTTTCTCGTTTATCGTATCTGAGTCTCATTCAGGAGTCGAACTTTCGGGCACATTCCTGGCGTCGATGTGTTCACCACTTGGCCTTCACGGTATGTATATGTAGTAATCCGTCTGAAACCTATTCTGACGTGTTGCAGTGTGGCATGTGCAAGAGCTAAAGTACATGCATCCACGCAAGCCGGGATTTGTGGCAATGCACGAGAAGGTGCATACTCAATTGTCATTTCTGGCGGCTACGAAGACGACCAAGATAATGGAGATACTATGTGCGTAGCTTGATTCTCATTAGTTGGATATCGTTACTAGTTAACTGATTGAACCTTAATTCTATTTAATAGTATCTACACAGGAGCAGGTGCGTATCTATACGCTCTAGCCAAGCAGAGGTCATCGATAACTTATATTCGCTCAAGGAGGACGCAATGACTCTGGAGTATGATCTTCCCGGTCAATTTTGTTCTAGTTGTTGTTACCTAACATGACTTTTGAGCAGGAGCAAATTGAAGATCAGACCTTCGAGTATTCTTATAACAGAGCGTTGCAGGTAATTATACAGACTCGTGCGCTGTGAGAGCCGCTATCCTTACGGCTATTCCTAGATATCGTCGGAGACCAGGCGTCCAGTACGTGTTATTCGAGGCCAAGATAAATCGAATCGCTACACTCCTGCGAAAGGGTAAGTCGATTCGCGTTTGCTGCCATTCTATCCTAACTAATCATATCCTAGCTACCGCTATGACGGACTTTACATTGTGGATGAGGTACTTGGTGATACTGCATCACCCTGAGCACCTAACCTTATCTTCATTACAGGCTAAGCTAGAACGTGGCAAGTCGGGCTTTATGATGTGCAAGTTTCATTTGAGGGTAAGTGTGGTCCTATATAATACATACTCATAACCTCACTTGTTATCTATTACAGAGATTCAAAGAGGATGGTACTGTGAATATACCATTCAGAAGGATGACCCTGAGCATGCTCAAGGATGTTGAGAAGGCTGCCAAACGAGCTCGCTGAATGTAACCTAGGTTGTTTTGTCATTTTATTGTTATTTTGGTTTTATTCTTATGATTCTTCCTTGTTCTTTTGTGCACTGCCTTGTATTTGTTGTTCAGACGATTTTGCACTGTTTATTTACGGATTATGATATCATCATGTAGTTTTCTTCAAACACTGGTGCAACGATTTCGCACCCTGACCTGTTTTTCCTTTACTTACGCTTTAAACTGTTTTCAACGGGGACTCGATTGCTACCTTTCCTTTATGTAAAAAAGAATGCGCACAGGGTATACTGTTATGAAAACTTATCTCCAGAGTCTATAAGCTTATGAGAGAGGTTCATGGTAGGGTAAAAAAACCTAGAAGGGAATACGAGAAAAAGATGCGAGTCACAAATGGCCCAATGGATGTAAAGAAGGGTAGAACAGAACTTGAAAGCAGAAGACAGTGAAAGGAAAACTAGGAATTTGAAACAACCACCAGGTAACAAAGAAATACCAGGACTAAAAGAACGTGATAAACTAGAGAGTGTGGATGACGTAGAGATGCTGAGAAATTGAATAGGCGTAAGATACGAAATCATTTATCAAGTGGAAAGACTCACCGTCCAAAGTATATAACAAAATGAAATCAGTAGAGGGTGCAGTCGGCATTCTTTACTGAACCAATCATCTTTATGTTAACTTTTTTTGTGTATATACAGCTGAACACTGCCATCAGCTTGTTGATCACTCATCAATCTCGTACTCGTCGGGGATGGTAGCGATGCTTTGGGGGCGAGGCTTGGTAGAGAGGACGGGCACACTAGACTCTAGCAAAGTCACCATGTCCTCCAGATCGTTTCCAGCTTGCCGAGATTTAACTTCGTCGACACGTACGACGTCGACGTCGGGCGTCGCTGAAAATACATCTTCCTCCTCAGGGGATTGGGGTGCGGAGGGATCATCATGAACTACGGCTACGCTTTCCACCTCATCGTGTTCATGGCTACTTTCTCCGTGATCTGGGGATCCGACGGCGGTTGGGTGGGAGATGGAAGATCCTGAAGCTTCATCGGCTTCCATAGCTTCTAGTGCTTGTAGGATTTCTACTGGATGCTCCTCTGAATCCAACGCGGCACCTGCTTCAGTTGTTTCCAATGATATATGTTCAACATGCTCGCTAAGGACCTTCGAATGTTCTTCGTGGAGGTGGTGCTCCTGAGGGTCAACATCTGTCAACTCTTCAGGCTCAAGTACAGACAAATGAGCATATTTCTCTTCTTCGTGTCCATTTCCATTCGCATGATGTTCTTCAACAACGAGATGCTCGTCAACCTCAGCTTCAGGATGACTAAGAGGAGCTTTCTCAGCATGTGACGTCGCATTAGCTGCAGCTCGTTTTGCCGCCTCTCTTTCTTTCGCTTCTTTTATCCTAGCAGGTGCCAGCCCCACTCTTAACTTTGAAGGACCCCTCGTCGAGGTATGCCCAGCTGCGCCCGCCGAGGATACCTTGGCCACTTTCGGGGGAGTAGAAGCAGGGCTAGCAGTTGGGCCACGGATCTTCGACATCGAAGCAGCCGTCGGCTTGCTGAGTCGCTCAGCGGCACTACTGCTGAGCGTAGTCTTCTTTGTGGGCAGCGGGACAAGTGGTGTAGCATTGCGCGCACGGGCAAGAGAAGCAGCGGTGGGTGCGAAAAGGCCCGAAGGTGTCTTGGGGCGAGATGGGTTGGTCACAGCTGGAGAATGAGCGGCAGGTGTCTTGGGACGAGAAGGAGTAGATGGGGCAGTTTTGGGCCTGGAAGGAGGACTGCGAACGGTAGACGCATTGGAGGCTACAGACTGACCGGTGTGCTGTGGCCTGATTGGCTGCGATGTAGATGGGGCGAGAGAGGACTTGGGCGGTGATCTGACAGGAGATTTAATGGATGCTCTAGCTGCGGAGGCGATAGAAGATCTGCCATGTGGGGCCTTGACAGGAGATGTGGGACTGCGCATGCTGGATCTTGGTTTAGCTGGATGGTCCAAGTCTTTTGCTGCCGTTGGAGTTTTGCGGGAAGTTGGACTTGTCGGTGAAGCTAGTTCCTTGGATGGCGCAGGAGGTATCATCTCGGGCTCAGTGTTTGGCGGAGAAGTAGGATTTGAGGAGGGAATGGCAGACATGGTGGTATTGGAAGAAGGGGTGGTGGTAGATTTCTCAGCAGAAGCCACAGGTTTGGGAGGCCATTCCCGTCTTTCTTTGATGTCTTCTTTTGCTGAATCACCGACTATTTGGGACGCGACACTCGAGCTGCGTGGGATTGACGGGGCTGCAGAGGCTGGCTGCTTTTTAGTTTGCTGCTCAAATCGCCCTATAAGATTGGCTACGCTCTGACGCGGTCGCTCGTCAGGCAAAGGCCTAAAGAGAAGGAAGCAAAGAATGGGAAGCAAAGGTAATCTGTCAATGACAGCAGCCACGGTGGCAAGTGAATGGCTACGGAAACTTACATGGCGTGGTAGGAGGGTGAAAGGGGAGGCGAAAGAAAGATCTGAAAGACACAATATACAAAGTTGCAGGTCAAAGATACTGGGCAAGAAACGGCAGTGATGAGGCGAGGCTTTGGGTCAGCGATGCCAGTGCGACGGAAATGTTGTGGTGGATACGTTACAGTCAGCTGTATCCGCATTTGGCAACTATCGATAGTGCTTTATTGGTTGCTCGTCGCCGTCAACAACGGCTAAGACCGCACAGGAATGTACCACAAAAACTAGTCAAGCATTGTACTACAGTACAGATACATGTATACTACGAGCTGGCTACAGGCGATGGGATCTCAGAATTATGTCCCTGCGTGCTTTTATGGCAACCAAGCCCCAACAACTTGTTCCAGCTGTCCGCGTTCTTCCGCAGACGCCCAGAAATGGGATGCTCCTGCAACCTTTACGACTTGCAGCGTTCCCGTGCCATCACCTCGTGCTTCCTTTTGCAAAGCCTCAGTCCAGTTATCATACTTCGACTCGCTTGTGAAATTATCTCTGTCGCCAAATACGACAAGTATATTGACGTCGGGATGTCGAACAAGGTTGTTTAGTGCTGACTCGTACGATTTAGATCGGAACAAAGTTAGGAAACCTCTTGGGCTGAGTGGGTATGACAGCAGAAGATACCATATCTTGATATTTGGCTGGAGTATCGGATGGAGTGAAGTTATAAGAGATCCATGAGAGTATCCCTTGATCACAAAGTCAACATATGCAGCAGCTGGCGATGGAAGTAAAGGACTTACGACCAATACTACTGTTTGAATGCTAGGTATCTCTTCGAGAGCGAGTTGCACAATGGCCTTGAGGTCGTTTGCTTCACTCTGGCCCGTAAATGACGCCGTTCCAGTCGACTTTCCTACTCCTCGGGAGTTGTAATAAATTACATGGTATTCCCTTGCTTGAAGAAGAAGGACAAGAGTATGGATTACTCTTTACGTTTTGACAGTTGGGGAGCATGGAACGATAAAGGGCACGTTTTTTGTCGAATAGTCATGGTGACTCACGGATCGTTCATGTTGCCTCCGAGCCATGACCAAGGATGCAAGCACACTGCGAGCTTGGTCGAGGATTGTTTTGGGTTTGGATATATGCGTACGGTTTCCAGCGAAACACCAGTAGGCAGCGGAACAAGCTCTTGCATGCTCACAAATTTGACCATTTATGAGTAATAGTAATGGCGGTCAGAGGATTAGAGCAATAAGAGCCCACGCGTAGACCCCAGACACCTCAATACTGCAATGTTCACGCTAAAGTTGCTACTCAAGGAATCAGTATCTTTGCATAACCTTCATCCACTCATCTTCTTTCATGTCCAAAACTGCGAAAAGGAAAAGCTGCATAAATGGCTGAAAGTTTGCTCTCCATTCTGCTGGTCACCTCATCAGCAAAAGGCTCGAGCGTCGTTTTCAGATGGCCTCCGTGTCCACAAACTTCCTCTAGACTTGCTCGCCCTCGCCCCCCATCTGATAATTTGCAGCTCGATAATCCATGGCGGGCTGCAAATTTTTCTGATCCATTCTCTTCAATCATGGACAGGCAAAAAAAAGACGAAGCTTTGCTGAATGACATGGATGACTATGAATGGAAAAGACCGACCACTCTGCGTGACAGATCCACCTCCTTCTCTCGTTCTGCTGCTTCCTCTTCAGGGCGTAATTCTCCATCTAAAGATGCCCCATTCGACCACGATGATCTGGATCATCCCCAAGAAACAGACGCATATCATGATCTCTTTGGTTACTCTTCCGAATTCCTGGCCAGCATGCTCTGTCCCCAGCGTTCTTTGTGTCACCAGAAGTTCGAGCTGCGCATAGATGATCTGGTCTTCTTGGGGCACCCAGTCGGTGCTGAATCCGATGGCTCATGGCGATTCAAATCTGAGAAGTTGAAATCAGGTTCCAGAGGTCGAGGTTCCAGAAACCGTGATGCAACTCAGCAAGATGATGGCAAGTCCGAGATATCTTCTATCGCAGAGAAAGGTCCTCCCGCTCAGAGCCTTTGGCTACAAATGTTTCACTTCGTGATAGTTTTGGATTTACCCGACCCATCTTCTTCTGCATCAGGCAATGTTGCAAAATATTTTGATGTCATATACGAACAGATAGCTTTCACGGTCACCGCAGTGTTATTCCAAGAACAAGTGTTGTCCAATTTCGTAGAAGCTGAGTGTGACATACTGGTATCCTTAAAGGACGAGTACATTGACAAGGGTAGGTCGCCGCATTGTCTCTTCTCAATCTGAGCTTCCGTTCATGGTTACTTAGGAGAACCATATTCTGAATTTAACGCCCAGGCACTTCTCAGGTCCTCGTTAGCCCCGGCCATGAAGACTTTGTATGAAGCTATACAGTCCTCTACCATGGCCTATATAACAATACACGATCTTCCCTTGGAGCTTCAGCTTCCGCCATATCTAGATCATCTCCTCCACAGCGAGGAAGAATATGACCTTGACTTCGTGGACTATAAGGAAGACGACGACGAATCGAGAGCTTGGGGACGGGAGATGAGCTTCGGGTGGCGGCTTCCTGCTTTAGCACCTTGGAAGAGCTTGCTACTGTTGGATGGTGATCAAGGACTGGACCCATACATGAATCTCAGAGGCCCACATGTGAGGCCGGAAGAGAGGACACTGGCACAAGGTCTAATCAAGTTCTTGGAGACTGCATCGGTTACTTTGTCGTATGTACACTTTTCCCAAACGCTAATACGACGCCTTTATAATGATAATGTTATCTAGACTTGCAGATATGGCGAGCCTGTTAGATTGGGACCTTGAGAATCAGATTTATCCCACCGTTCGCTGGTTGGTTCATCACAGGAGAGCCAAAGTTGTCGATATCGTCCACAGCGGTTTGAAGACCATTTTTACTCTGCCTCCAAGATTCGAAGCCTCGTCCGTTATTTTCACTCTTCATGTAATCTAATATGTTTTCTCATCATCTTGTCCTGTATCTTCAGCCTGTCCAGCCTATCCATCGACTTCAAACGGGAGTTTCCCCATCCATCTATACCTCATTTACCAACGATACTTTCAAATGTGTCGACAGCAACTTCTAAACAGTCGGATAATCATTTTTTCGCCACTGTAGTGCAGTCGAAAGAGTTGATCCCGCTTTACCACGATGTAGTTTTATGGATGCTGAAGCATGAGCTTCTGCTCACGTTGCATCTCCGTATTCGCATCGTGGCTACGTCCGAGCTGAAGAAAATCGTGCGTTTTGCTCACGAGCGCAGGCTAGGGCGACTATCTCAACGTGAACGCCAACGTGCTCGTGGGCGGCAGCTTAGCCAAAAATTCCTAGAAAGTGGCGATGAGCTGTCTAATGGGTTGAGTGAAAAAAGAGAGATGGCCGGAGTCGCGTGGCTCTCACTCTCACCGAAGACTGCGCGGCGGTATTCAAGGCGTCTTCCTTCTACTGAATCTGGACAAAGTAAAGGAAGTGACATGTCAGGTTCAGTGTTCGTGGAAGACGAAGACGGACAAATGTATGAAGAAGAAGAATCGGAAGAGGAGAATGTGGGGTGGGGAACGAGAGAGGATAACGTTTGGCCGTCAATGATCAGTGATCCCGGCATGGCTACCCCGCTGGAAAGAAGGTGGCTAGCGGCGATGTCAGAAGGCAAAGAAGAGTATATTGCGAGACGGTTTGAAAAGTAAGTATCATAGCTACAATAATTCATCTTACTTACGTATGATTTCAATTAAGGATAAATCAATATTTCGACGGTAAAAAAACTGACGACGAAATTTTATTTCGAGCTGAAATATCGAGGAAGCAGCTTCGTGAAGTGCTTCACCACTATGAAGAATATGTGCGTATCCGATTCTTCTTTAAAAGCGATTATGGTCTAACTTCACATGTCAGTTGCAAACGTTTCTGCACCCATCATAGTTTTTGCTTCATACTTTGCACCTTTGAATGTCTTCAAACAATAATACCGATGAAACATATTTAACTTCTCGCCTGTGTTTCATCTATCAACGTCTATGTGTGTCATACCCACCGTCGCGTACTTTATGGGCTCGAAAGTTAACATATTGCATCACTTTCTTTGGTGAAGTTGTAAGACCCTTCTACACGTCCTTGTGTACCCATCCTAAAAGCTGCTCCGCTTTTCTACAGTTATAGAATCCCGTACCCTCACTAACCTCCCACCCATCCTTGTGTGGCACATTTGGCCAATAATCACGTATGAGCGTTTTTGTGTCTATGTCACATGCCGTCTGAGGCGCAACAATCAAAAACGGCTCATGTCCAGACCACTTCCCGTTCTCCATGGTGACAGCTAGGAGGAAGGCCTCTGCAGTTGAGTCCTCCTGAACGTAACCCCAAAGATCACCCTTGGCTCGTTCCATATTACTTCGATATGCCCGAGCGCGAGTTGGAAGGGACCAATGCAAACGAATACTGGCAACTCGAATCGATGGATACCGACGTACAATGGTATCAGCTTGCATTTCGGCTATTCTGGGAATTCATTTCAGATAGATGCTTCACATGACCAAACTTTCAGGACCATTATTCACACTTTAGAAAGACCATATGGTTCGTCTGGTAGGCAGGGATGATCTTCATCGATAGGGAAGTATTCAAATTGAGGCTCCTTGCTGAATACCCCATGATAGACATTGACGGATGATGCTTGAGCGACTCGCGTAATGCCCAGCTGGTGGGGGCTAGATTGTATTGCGAGTTTCTCAGGACAAAATATCGGACTCACCTCAGCGGCTGCGCGCAGGACATTCCAAGTGATCACAACATTGCTGTTTCAGAAGGACTCCAAACTGTTATTACAGGCCTTGGAAGGAAGAAGCGTTCACACCTATTGTGAGTAGCCGTTTTATAGTCTCCTGGATGTGAGAACGAGGCAAGTTGGATAATTGCATCACATCCTGTAAATGCCTTCAACGCTTCGTCAAAGTCTTTAAGATCGACTTGAAGGAAAGTAAAGCCCGGGTCCTCTCGAAATTCTGTATCGTCAGCTAGGATACAGTCCAAACCAATAACAGTGTGTTTGAGCTTCAGAGCACCAAGCACAACACGTCGACCTATGCGACCGTTGCAACCCGTGACAGCGATCTTCATGGTATTATATTGAAAGAGGGCCAGTAATGCGTTATCAACTTTAAGCTGGGTGAACTGCTGCAACAGATCGATGGAGAGTTATCGGGGTCAAGAAGTAGAAACAGGTCACAAGGATGGTCTCATGCACATATGGTACAAAAATAAATCAGTTTATATGTCGCATCTGTCTCTTTTCCGTTGCAGAGAAATGATCATCTTTGATAGCGGGCTTTTATTGGGCTTGATTACTGGAATATATGTAACTTGGTATCGCATACGGGCCGAGTTTCGAGTTCAAGTTGTCGCGACTCGTCACAGGCACGTGCACGTGTAAGTGGTATGATGATCACAAGTTGGGAAGACACGAATAATGAATATTAGATTTAGCATTTGACTTAGTCCTGGGCAATTCAAAGAGACGAGCTAATTGAGTACTTGCTTACTGGTTCTACCTCTTTCTCGATAAATATTGACCTTGGCGGTTGCGGGTACGCCTATTGTGAAGAAATTCGACTCGGAACCAGGGCAGTCATTATCTCACTTGTTACCGTGAGCCCTGACCATCATAACTCGAGGACGTAGGTACTTGTATTAGTGATGATGCTGCACTGAGCAGCCCAGTAACTTATGGTAACGGTAAGGTGCCAGCCACCTATAGTAATTCCTCCAGGTTGCCCCGATTTTAGAGACCAAGCATTTCACAGTGCAAGAAACGCTTTAATGCGCATCACCAATATTTCCGAAGACGAAGCTACGATATAGATGGACAATTCACTCAATGTCACGAATTCATACGTGAACCAGCTGCAGCGTTTCAAACAAGATTCAGTGTCCATTTTTATTCTCGATAGGTATTATTTCGACGGTGACAAAGAGGGTGAGCTGTAAGAGAGCGAATATATCATACTCAAAAGAATATTATCCAAATGGGATAAGACCCAAGAAAAAAATAGAAGAGTAAAAAAAGTCCAGAGAGCCGAGCCTCACGATCAGCAAGTGGGGTGGTATCCGCTCGTAGCGGCGTAAGTGAGATAGTCGGCGAGGTTCTCGTATGGGATTTCTTTAGTGTCACACATGCCTGTCCAGGCGCTGATAATGCTCCAGAAGTTCGACACATAGTCAGTCCTAATTACTATGTGAGTATGAAAAGAGCCATGGTCAACGATAATAGACATACGATGTGGGGTATGGACCATTGTTGCTGGTCTTTCCAGGGGTCTCGGCTCCAAAGGGTCCACCGAGGCTCTGGTATGTACCAGTCTATTGTATTAGGCATCACATTAGTACAGCGTTGCGTTGGACATTGAGGACATCACACGAACCAAAGCACCATAATAAGCATCAATCACGTTCTGCTCTGTCATAGTCTCTGCTCCTTGGGTAATGTTGTAGAAGACCTATTATTTCAAGCAAGATCAAGAAGTGGCGAATAAGGGATTTCAAAGTCACTTACGCCTTGTGACAAACGTTGCTCTGTCAACGATGTGGGGATATTCGACACGTACGAAGGATACAATTTTTTAATCAACACGTCCGTGGTAGACTCAGCATAGCACATGCTTGCAAGTACACAAAATTCGTTCTGGAAAAGACCACCGGTTACCCACAACTCGCATTCGGCTGCCACCTCAGCGCAACTGCCGTTATCGGTGACGGGTTGGGGAACGCAAGGAGTCGTCGAGTTCGCTACAGAGGCATCGCAGGAAGCAACAGCAGGGCAAACACCAGGAACGGAAGAGTACTCGAGCCAATCCTGTATATTTATATGATGATATCATCAAGGCATCAGATCTAGTTGCGTATGATAAACGGGAGGGGGAATGCTTACGGCAAAGTTAGAGTACGGGATGTTGAGTGAATCACAGGAACCTGTCCAAGCAGCAACGTTGGTGAAGTCGGTTATGACATCGTTGACGCTAGATACATAATTAAATCTAGTACCATTACGTTAAAGGCTAGATGGATTTACCTTGCAGGATATGTGCCGTTCGGAGTGATGGAAATCTGGTGGTAGTATGCATCGATATACGCTTGCTGGGTTAAAGAATCCGAGCCTCCTGAAAAGGTTTCGAAGAACTAGCCGCAAGATACATTTAAATCCTGGATAAATGCGAAATTCAGGTATGCTCACCGCTTGTGTCATGCGTGGCTGGGTCGCCGGAGCATCCATACTATTGAGCGTCGAAGCTGGGTTCTCAGTGGGAGAGCTGCAGACGGTGAGAAGCACGCAGGCCGTATTGTTGTAAAAGTTGGAAAGGTCGGTTACATTGGCATTGCATGCGTTGCGAAGGGACAAGCAGCTTTTACTGTCTGAGGGATCTCGAGGGAGAAAATAATTCAGAGGAAAGGCAGTTGTGGCCGCGACCAAAAGAGTGGCAACAGATAGGACAGAAGAGATCATGGTGACTTCAGCAGAAAAGGTGGTAGAAAAAAGGGATCAGGAGCTCGGTATTAGGAAATATCTACCAATGAAACCTAATAGCAAAATTAGTACCCGAACGAAAAGAAACTGGAGGGGAGATGAAATATGCAGACCTCGTACATGATAACAGGTGGTCTTATAGTGTTTCTAGGTTTTCAATTGGTTCTCATGCGGACGGAAGAGACCGCAATAATCAGTAAGCTAATCAGTTGACCTCGAGGTCTCGAAGTATCTTGGAAAAAATGCGAGACATTGGCACCGACATCCGGCATATATTGACCGGCGCCATTCACGATCAAATGGGCGCGCTCTTTAATGTTACACTAAAAATTCAAAAAGCGATGCTGTACTTTCTTCAAAGTGTCATGTTTCTGATAGCCGGAGCAGTAAAAACTCGAGCGTCGTCCCTTTTCGTTGCTTGGCATCTTTATAGTGTGATGGATGATGTAACTTCCTGTTCACGATCACCGCATCAGTATTCGAGGTTCGTTGCTAGCCGTGCAACCTTCCAGACAATAATCTTCGGAGGCTGCATCAGCTGCTTCCTACCCATAAGCGTTAGGTTAGTAAGGCTGTACTCGAGTACTGGTCTCACCTCAGGCTGTACATATTATCCGCAACTAAGGAAGGCCCGAAACCTTCATCATCAATAATTGGCACCGCTGATATTGCACGCTCAGAAAACATATGAACAACATCGAAGACGGGTGTATCGAGTGTAGTTAGTGCTCAGCGCTCAGGCCTTACAGTAAAGTTCAATTCCCGTTGCAGGAGTGTTGCAGGCCAGACTTGCGTTCTTCTCGGGTAACGCCAGTTTTCTAGGAGTTACCGGGATTTCCCGACGACTAGATACCATCATAGGGTATGTTTTCGTACAACGACGTTTCAACCATAACAAAATAAAGCTAGTATACGACTGAGTCTTAGAATGATTGTTTGTATTGATACTACCTAGAGTGTGAATAATCAATTTGTCTGACCGCTATATCGTCATCTATTCAACACACGTGGAGGACAAGTTTGGGAGTCGATCAAACACTAGCACTGAAATACAACTTTGTAATGATGCACGACATGCTTGATATCCCAAATCAAGTAGCACAGTATAGCGGACATAACATACACACAAAGCTGACATACAATTACAATATATGAAGTACAGACTGACAAGATATCAAGATTGGAAGGGTTCTATGATTGCTTTCGTGCTTGGGATGGAGACGCATTCTCTTCTACGGGCTCGGCTACTTCACCAATCCCCACTTGGCCGATGACATATCGTAAAACGTCACTAAGGGTGATGATGCCTAGTAATCGCCCCTTCTTTCCACCTTTTTTCTCTTCCTCCTAGATGAAGCAAACAGCATCAGTGTCTGGGGTTGCTCGATCAAATAAGAAGTGCGTACATCGCCTTCAACGACTACTAGCCTGTGGACTCTCCGCTTCTTGATCAATTCCAACAAAGTTCCGAGAGAGTCAGAAGCCGTGCAGATGACCACACCGGGGAAATCGGGTGAGCGCTGATTCAATGCCTCAGATATCGTGAGGTCGAGAGATTGATAAACACCGAGGCGGACGAGAGTCTGTCATGAAAAACTATTTAGCAAGGAGAAACGAGCGCTAATGCCAAAAAAATCATACAATCACATCGACAGTCTCGTAGAGATTTACAACGACACCTTCATCATCAATAATTGGCACCGCTGATATTGCACGCTCAGAAAACATATGAACAACATCGAAGACGGGTGTATCGAGTGTTGCGGTGGCAATTGGCCAATATGGGTTTTGACCGTCTGGAGAATCTGACGGGGGTATTGTAGAGGATACATATGTCCCGATTTTGAGTTTTCGTAGAGACAAGTGAAGTTGGTGTATCTCCTTGGTACACTGAAAACCAGCAATATGGTTGAGATCGTAATATCGATATCGATCAACTTGCGAGTCTTACGTTAATGGAAATAAATTTGAGTAGCCTATATTGCGTCAGGACGGAGACGATGACTTCCTGGCCAGTTTCTGAATCGTTGTCTAGCAGTGGTAGTCGCCGTGCATGTGTCTGGATGAGGAGTTTCGCGGCATCGTATAGCGTGCTATTGGGGTGTTCTCGGAGAAGTGGTGGGGTCGCTACTCCAAGACTCTTTTCGATTTCTGATAGTAGTCCCGGATATATTAGCTCTCCAATATCCCATAATGGAAGAGATAGACGATACCTCTTAATGACTCTAAGCGGAATGTTTCTACGTCAGCCGCAGCGCTATCGTAATTTGCGGTGTAGTAATAGTATTGGATGAGATGTATTATGTCAAGTACGGTTAACATTCCAGCGAATTTTGATTTGTCGCTGTTCCATAGTGGAGCGGATACGACACCTACAAAGGTCACAGGTGGTAAGCTGCAGAATCAAATTCTGATGGACATTGCATGCTTACCGTTCAGTAGCAGACACTGTAAGGCCTTCTTTACGTTGAGCTTGGTATCGAGCACGATGAGTCTGAAGCTAACAGGAAATGCATCGTATGAGGTCCGTCCTTTGAGCAGGGTGCGGATGGCATGGAGGGCGGCATCGTGGGTTTCTTGTGTTTGCACTGGAGGAAGATGCGAGGGAGCACGAGGTCTGCGTGTTGATGGCTTGCGCTTTACCCTTGGAGAATGCATAGGAGTGAGTGTAGACATGGCGCAGATCGAGCGATGCAAAGGACCGTCAACGGTCATTACTGGGTCGGCACTCCTTGCGGTACTCGGATGCGTGCACTCGGGTTAGGGCTGGCTTAGTGTACATTACGTAAACGATAATCTCATTTACAGATATGATGACCGTGACCTTTGGGTGTATATAAGAAAGAAGGACTCAGGCTATCTGCAGGCGAGCGCGCTCTTCCGTTTCAGGCTTCCACCAAATCATAATTCGAAAGCTCAAGCCGCAGGCCCTATTCATGCACAATGAACGTCTATCCTTCACCTGAACACTTGGAATGGTCTTCCAAGCTCTTGACGCGCCTCGAAGAAATCAAGGAAGACATCGACAGATATAAAGCAGACGAACAGGAAGACGAAGAGGGAGAAATCGATGAAACCGTGTTTTATAGCAATCTGCAGCTTGCTTGTGACTTAGTACGCGAGGCAGACAGTGGAGGAGCCCCTAATCTCCCCACCATCGTCGAGCGCGTCGATAATTTGATCAATGAAGCTGTTCACTTCGCCTATGGCGATGCTGAGTTCGACTACTTGAATTCTTTCGCTCACGAAGGAAACACTGCCAACGAAGGTATCCCTTACATCACTCTTGTCGAGGATGAAGAGGTTGGACGCGCATTCTGTAAGTGTATCACCGAATGACATACTGCTCAACTAAGAAACAAGTCAGTTGGCAATGGTTTATTTGATATGTTTACAGAATTTCTCAGTTCTATGATGCGTGATGGTGGGTTTCTTCTAACTTGGATCCCATGCGCGATTCGACGGCTTCTTATACATACTTTACATGTAGTACCAAGCTTCCCCCAAAATAATGCCGCCCCGATGCTCGATCGACCTGCCCCATATGACTCCTCAAGGAAGCCCCACAGCAGTAGTACGCCCCTTGCTCGCTTTCGGAATGCGGTCAATTTGTCAGCGAATACATCGACTCCTCTTGCAAACATCATATATCAAGCTAGATGTGAAATTGAGAGTGACGAATTAAGCATGCCCATTTCGTGTGTTTTGTCTCCGGGAGGTTCATGTCTAGCGGTACCCTGTTCTAGGGGCTGGAAAAACAGAGAACCCTACCTGAAATACTACCTTCTCGATGAGGCTGGTAAGGGTCAAACGGCTTTCCCCTCCCACTCTGTGGATGTTGCGCTTTCTGGAATCGCATACGCTTCTGCTACTGATGAAGATCGCAAGCTGATTTTTGTTGCGGACGACCACAGGATTAAATCTTATGCTTGGGGTAACCGTCAGCGTAACTTTGAGGAAGCCGTCCCTGTTCATACTCTCAATTCGCAAGACTGTCAAGGTCCATTGATAGTGCTTAACGGCCGGATACTTAGGGCAGGTGACGGTTTCGCTGATGTTTGGAATATCGATACCTTGGAGAAACATATCCCAGGTCGTAACAATGTCATCGGCGGCACCTTCGACACGTCAGAAACCATGAGGGATATGGACGACTTCATTGAACCCTCTCAAGGCAGCGAACCCCACAACGACATCACTTTCGAGGATTACAGCTTTGAAATTGGCTCCTGGCACCCTCACCCGTCGTTATCCAGCGCCATGCTCTGCAGTACAAATGCACACACGTCCTTACAATACTACTGCCACGCACTGGATATGGAAAATGGAAAGACGGTGGGAAAATACCTTGGACACGGAGGAAACATCAATAACTTCTCCACGAGTAGGGCTGATCCAAATATCTTCCTCACTGCCTGTAGCGATGGTTGTGCTCGCCTTTACGATGTTCGTCACCCGATGCCAGTTCTCACTTTTAATGTGACCAGACAATCTGGGCCGTGTGCTAATGCTACGCTAGCCCATCCCGATGGCATTCCAAGTAAGTTGATCGTCTTCTGGTTTTGACCAGCAATAGTCTGTTAAGATACCTTTATTAATATACTATATTTTAGCTGTATTTACAGGTGCTGAGAAAGAAGAAGAAATCAAGATGTGGGATGTCCGTGCGCAGGCACCGGTGTACGATTTGGCTACTGGGAACAATGCTGTCGTAAGCCTTGCTTGGGATGAGAGGCGCAACTCTCTTTATGCCGCTACAGAATGTAGCTACATGGATCGCATGGGCTCACATCATGATTATCGAAATGCGAGAAAAGTTCGTCGCAATGAAAACAATGAGGGCGCCGAGGCTGAAATGGATGATCAAGATGATGATTACGAAGATGAAGAGGAGGATGACAATGATGATGACGACGACGACGAGAATGACGGTCGAATGTGGCCTACGAGGGCATATCACGCGGAAGATTACTATGGATATACCTTCGACGCTGCAAGTCACAGAATGTGTATGTGTGGTCGCCTATTCGTTGTGTCAGATCTCATGGTTGATATCCCTGAATAGATCGTTATGCGTTTAAAGAAGATGCAGATGCTGGCATCACGCCTCATTGGGGGCAGGCTTACGTTGGATACCTCTGAAGGAGATAATGAAATTCAAGTTAGGTTTGTTGGTCATCTGATACTGAAACCCGTAATTGTATACTAGCTTTCTCGATCAGGTCCTATGTAAATAGTTGTCCCAAAGCAGACATATTAACGTCATCTTCCAAAGATGAAGGTGTACTTTCACCAAAGTCGCAGAAGAACAGTCATCACCAACCTTGATGGACGATATGGTTCTGGGAAAAAGACAGTGCCCCCTGCACCTCTTTTTAACCATGCATCTACTAGAAAATTTCCCCAGCATGTCACCCAAACCAAAGTCCACAGCCATCCTGTATAACCCGTCACCTTCTTCCCCGTTAGCCTAGCCCATAGGACCTCCAAATTGATGCCGACACCCATCATGAAAAAGAATCCGGATACAGCCCAAAAATCCGACCCTCTACCGACTGCCCGTAGTCCTAGATCATGCAAGATACCTGAGAGTGTGAAAACACCCAAGACGCCAGTTGCATGTCCCCCGATATAGGAGAACGGCTTCATTCCCAAGCGAATGAAACTGACTCTGTGTGTCTGATGCCACCTTCTACTCCAAAGGTCTATTAGTGACGTCGATCGCCAGGGGGCATCAAACATAGGTGGCCATCGTCGTGGATGATGTTGCAGAATGAGAACACAGAGGATAGTCATAACATCATGAAAGAGTTGAGCAACAGCATATACAGACCAGCCGAAAAAGAACGTGATCAGACTGGACCGGAAATATCGGTCGAAAGGAGGCAAAGACAAGTCGAATATGGTGCCTCCGATAGTGGAACCAAACGTATCTGGAGAAAATATTTGGACAGCATATTGAAACATATCGCACAAGAATGCATGCAAAACTGCGGAAACGAGTGTCGAAAATAGGAATGCGCCTCTGGAATTTGTAGACCGAGTCTCGCGCGGGACGTACAGGTTTCGAGCACGATCCCATCCAATATAACGGATATTTGTTGCTAGGTCACAAGCATCCCATAATATCGATCGTGAATGGGAAGATACAAAAGAGCTGCGACCCTCGTGCATCGTTTCGCCTTCCCTTCTATTGCGGCGACCTTGGATTGTGATAAGGCGTCTGCAAGGTTGTCTAGCAAACGCCCAGTCCATCGCACGCATGGTTAGCATCCCTATTAGCATCTAAAATGTTAAGGTGTGATGGTTATTCTTGGAGAATGAGGCACATTCACCAGCATGTACTCACTACATATCCTTGATTGGAATGAGCTCTAGCCAGATTGCCACAGGAAATGTCGATGGATAACCCGGCCTTGATTGCAGAGTATAATGTCAGCGGAAGCAGCGTTCGCCGAAGAAACAGTGTATTGGGGAGGAGAATGAGTACAGCCATTGCATAATATGTCACCAGCATTGGTAGCAGAACAGTCAAAAATGTTCTGGTCGTTAATGGGACTCTGTCAAAATGTAGTATCGGCCATAATGAGACTCCAAACTGAGTATGATAGGTGTTCGACCTAGAGCACATTGAAGATGCCAGTCAGCACAGATGAAACCGCTTGAAACCAAATTCATGGAATACTCACCAAGACATAGTACAGAATACAGTGACAAATACAGACCTTGTGAGATATACCTAAATACTTATAAAATACCCCAATGGGTGCCAGTGATTCTGGCAGTGCTCTGGAGGATCCGAATTGCATTAATGCATTACGTCCTAAACTCCAGGAAGATGGCTTACCCGTTGCAATCGATATCTTATCTTTGTTCGGTTTACTATTTCACTTCGTTCAGCATGCATGTTAAACTAGGAAATCTAATATGTGAATTTATCATAGGCCAAGAAACGGCATTACGGTGACACCTTTTCTGGAGTCGATGTATCATTTGATTCTGGTACAGTAATAACCTTGAGTTCAAGAACGCATCAAAGACATAGGTCAAGAAATATACTGACACGAAAAGTATAGTAGTGCACAACAGTTGTACCAGGTCCCTCGATTCTAAATGATTATCGCCAAATCATACAAACCTTGCAGCAAAATCAACGAGCAGTAAGGTTGGTCTATAACCTTCAGGAAAGAATTGCGAGCCGATAAGTCCTCTTTTACCCCATGCATCTATCATCAGCGTTCCCCAAGCAGTCAACCATACAATAGCCCACATCGACCCGAAGATACCACAGACGCGTTTTCCTGTTGTTTTTAGCCATATACGCTCGAGAATGAGTCCGACACCATTCATCATGAAAAATGCGAATATGTATAATGAATCTTGACCGCGATCCATTGCCCGCATACCAAGATCGTGCAAGATGCTAGACATAAGGAATGCTCCCATTACTCCTCCAACCCGCCCTGCAAGATAGGAGAAGGGCTGAGACCCTACAGAAACAAAGCAATTGCGAAAAAGTTGATGCCATCGTTTTCCCCAGAAATCCGTCAGTGAAGTGGACAGCCAAGGAGAGTCGAAAAGGGGTGGCCACTGCTGGGGGTGTTGTCCAAATAATAACACGAATTGTATCGCTGTCAGGACATAGAATAGCTCAATTACTAAATAGGCCGTCCATCCAGCTAGGAATGTGACGGCGCATGCGATAAGATACCGATGTATGGGTGGAAGTGAAGGGTCGAAAATGGTGCCACCTTTAGCAGAGCCAAATGTTTCCAGAGAGAACGAACGAACGCTTGCGGAGACTGCGTCGAAAGCGAGGACATATATCACCAAACGCACAAAACTGACTCCCAGAAACGCCAAACGAGAATCTGTAGGACGAGTTTCCTCGGCTATGTGCAGACCTTGAGACCAGCTCCATCCAATACCACGAAGGTTAACCATCAAGTCCCAAGCATTTTGTAGGGCACGCTGGAAACTGATGGAATCGTAGCCTGGATTGGATGAATCATTCTGACTAGAACTTGCGGTTTGCTTTTGGTGATATTTTGTAATGGATCGTCGGTAGGGCTCCTTGCAAAATGTCCATGCAGTCGCACGCATAGCAATTGTATACATCCCCAGCTATGAAATTCTACGCATTAAGTTCCATATCGCGGGACAAGAAAAGAAACATACCACCAGTCCCTGGTTCAAAAAAGAGCGCTGAGGGTCAGCCCAGGACAAATCAAGGTTTACACCAGCTCTAAAGGCAAGCCACAACGTGATGGGAAGCAATGCAAGACGAAAGAGATATGTCCTCGGAAGTTGAACAAGCACGGCAAGAGCATAGTAAGAGACGAGGAGAGGAAGAAAATAGGTCGAAAAATTTGACCAATTCATGGGTATACGGACATGAGGCTTCACAAAAACATACCTGGCCAGGGCATTTAGCTTTCGATTTTTACGAGAAAGAATACGAGCACTCACTCAAGCAAGGTCTCCCTCGACTCAAGCAAACCACTGAGCTTCATGACTTTCCAAAGCAGAGGGCTTTTGAAAAAGGTCGGTTAAGGTCTCCGAGTCTGAGGTGAGGTCTATAAGGTCTATCGCGAACCGAACAACCATTTTTATGCCGTACAGCCTTGGACAACTCCGTCATAATCCTAGTTCAAAAACTGTTCGCAAGGTAACCTGTTCCTTTACTTTGAGGCATTCTTGTACTCACTTGAACTGTTCATGACAGTGACAGGTAGTAGTACACTACAACTTGAATAATACAGACCTCGGCCGTGTTGCGCCGACAAGCACGAGCAGTGACATTCATTACAGAGGCTTGCGATTACTTATCGATACTTATGCGACGATACTCCCATCTGTCAATTACTGGGAGATAGCACTGAGATAGTCAGCCAAATCTCCCGTTCCCTCGCCCGTCTGAGAGCCAGGAATTCATTCTCGGCCGTGTCTTGATCATGGCATGTGTTTTGTGTGAAACATAAATAGCTGAGGATATTTTATGATATCCCTATATTCTTCCTGGAACCACAAATATGACTGCTGCGACAGAGTCAGATGCAGGGCAGTACGTTCTAGACGAGCGTTACTACAACCTTGGCCAAGAGGAGACTGCTTTCTTTAAAGCCCAGACCGGAATTCACAATGACGACGAACTCAAAACACATATTCTCGCCATTCAGGAAAAGGCATGGAAGGTCAGAATGTTTCTCACCAAATCTCGGGGAATACCATACCCATAACAACCTCCAGATACATCCATATCGCTGCATACGCCGATTTGCGTTCACGAGGCATGTCTCTCTACCTTATCTTCTATTTACATATTTCTGAGGTGGTCTTGCAGCCTCAAAATATCTCGGTTGCCTGCGTATGAACAAGTCTTGAGACTTGGTCGTGATCATCAGGATGCTATTCTTCTTGACATCGGATGTTGCTGTAAGTAACATCAATGATTCTGTTACCTAAGATGTGCTGTTTTACACCTGCCATTAGTTGGAAATGATATCAGAAAGGCTGTAGCAGATGGCTTCCCAGTTAGCCGTGCGCTCGCGTCCGACTTGCATTCAGGTTTATATTTTGATGCTACTTCTGTAAGCCTGCTGACAAGTCAACTTCATTTGGCACAGAGTTTTGGGCACTGGGACATGATTTATTCAACTCAACCCCAGAGTCATTCCCTGCGAAATTCATTGCAGGAGACGCATTCAATGATGCCCATTTACAAATTGTTCCTCCGTCCTACGAGGAAATGAAGGGGCCTTTCCCCCCTTTGACGGCCATAACTTCCCTGAATGCCCTTCACGGACGTGTATCTGCCATTCACGCCTCTTCATTGTTTCAACTATTCGGAGAGGACATGCAGCTTCACCTCGCACGTGGACTGGCGGGCCTCCTTTCTTCCGAACCTGGTTCCGTGATTTTTGGTTCACATGGAGGACGTCCTGAAAAGGGCTACAGGACAGAGCTGCTCAACTCGTCTAACACTTATATGTTTTGCCACAACTCTGAAAGTTGGTCTGCGCTGTGGGACGGCGAAATCTTTAAGAAAGGGACTGTTCGTGTAGATGCCGAGCTTCAGGAGGTTCAGAGAGTAGACCTCACAAGGTCGTCTGATGCCAAATTCCATCTACTAGTATGGTCCGTGACACGACTATAAAGAGCAGAATACCGTCCCAAGAAATATATTTATCTAGTTGCGTATAAGTATTTATACCCTCCGATAAGGTGAAAAGGCTATAAGGTATAAAAGGAGGTCATGTGTATCACAGTCTACTGGTATAACAGTCATTGTTTTCTATAAATGCTTAACAGGTACGTACGATGAAATACAAATCGAGAACAAAGCAAGTGGCACATAAAAACGAAAACCAGTCAAATCGTTGCATTGAAATTTAAATCCTCAGGCTCAAGACCTCATACCACGTTTCTGGGGAGCGTTCGTGTCATTATGCATTCCGTGTGTTAGCGTGAGAAGAAGGTTTTCGATACGAGCCTGACGGACCTGCAAAACTATCAGAAACAATGAATACAAAGTGCGATGGATAAGGACTGACATGAAGTTCCTGAATTTCGTCTCTAAGACGCTGCACAGGCAGAGTCTTACAATCCTCTAGGAGCGCCTCAATCCGTTTAATGCCGATTTCAAGGCCTGCGCCATGATGCGGTGGACGTTCTGGCGAGTGTGTGGCTCCTTGTGGCATAAATCGACCAAACATTCTGGCAAGAGGAGTCGAATTATCCATCTTGATCACATCAGCATTTCCCGAGGTTTCAGCCAAAGGAGTCAAAACGCTCGTTTTACGAGTCCTTGGAGATGGGACTTCAACTTGCAGAGACATTGTGTGGCCTGATTGCCACTGGAATGGAGCTCCTGATGAGGATTCATGGCCGAAATCAGGTACAACGGGTGATGGTAGGCTATGCATCGTGTGCTCATCACCATCGGCCTGAGAACCGTCGAATAGACCAAAGTCATGCGAATCTTCCACTTCAAATATCGCATCGTACAAATCTGTCGTGTGCGATCCCACGAGATATTCCAGTACTGGCATCGTTTTGATGTGACGAGGGAGGCTGTTATAGAATGAGTTCGCAACTCCTTTGCTTGACCTTCGTAGTGGTTGTCCTGCAGCAAGATGCCGCTCGTACAAGGCAATCGCAACCAAGTAAGGGAAAGACTGTAATGAGGTCCGGCAACATGATCAAAATTTCTAGTTATGACCAGATACGTACTGTGAGCCTAATCAAGAAGACATTTGCCGAGTGAAGGGCCCTCGGGGACAAAAACCAGCTGGCTGGTTTAAGGATGACAAAAGCGATGAGATTGAAGGGCGGCTGGTAACTAAAAAGAGCATCCGAGTTACCACTTAAGAGAAAATAAATTAAGATCATATAATAGTGTGCACAAATACTCAAAGCTTACCCTTCAATGGTGGAAATGGCGTACTGAAAAAGGTACTGCATGGCTTTATGAAATATTATTCTAGCAATAATCAGCGCACGCGGCACACCTCTTGATTAGCGTTCTTGTGCAAAATCACAGTAAATCAGCTTTACTCGGACCCGAAGGGAACATCTACTCACAGCATCAATGCGAGCAACCGTATTCGACAGGATGGAAATAAGGACTGGAAGTCAAAGCCCTTGAATAACGGTCGAAGTTTTTTGCCTTGTTCTGACTTACTCGTCAAGAGTAGAGTATTTGATAAGGCCGCGAAACACGTCATTAGTATAGGTCCAAAAAAGGGATGAAAGCTGGCGGCTTGTCCAAAGCTGAGGCTGGTATTACCGAACCATATTTGAACCATGAGCCAGGCGATAGATTTAACTGTCCACCTGTTTGATGCTGTAGATGCGTAAGTGTAAGTTAGTTTATGTAAAGAAAAGTGAAGTCATCGGCATTTAGGGAAAGCACCTAAAGTATACAGAGTGAACAAAAGGCCGGAAAAACAAATGGCGGCGATCCCTATGAAAAGTATGAACTCGGACACCATAACACGCAGAGCACTAGATATATCAAAGGTGAATCGTGAACGGAGAGGGCGAGAATGACAGCTCTTACAGTACCACGACGTTGTTTGATACTGCAAAGAATGCCAAGCTGCAACATTTTACAGCGCTATGGTTTGTGCATCAGCGTCAATAAGTAAATGCTTACCGTGGCAAGAGAATACATGCGCCACATGCCAATAGATCAAAGGCCGTTTGCGAAGTGTCAGCTGCGAGAATAATGAATATGACACACTTTACAGTAATAAGGAATGCTCACTGTTGTGGCTCGCAAGTCCCTTTATTCTAAAGCCCAGGTATGCAACAAAAACCGAGACAAAAGAAACATCAAATACATTCCAGATCTGTTAATGCCTGGTTAGAGCTTTGAAGTGAAGGCAAAGTCTGGTCGATACATTTGCAATGTAAACTGTCAGTTAAATGAGATGACTGCATAGGAAGGGTGAAATTTCGAGACGTACTTGTCCAGCCGTGCTCTTTTGTAGCCGTGTATTCCTTCAGTGTAAAGGCAGCAGCAAACACAAGAAAGACAACCTCCCAGAATGTGACGCTTTCGAGTTCGCGGCCTGAAAGATGGGTTAGGTAAAGAATAATGTACCAGTTTAAGACTTGCTATAAAGACACGCTATAAACGTCAACAAAAGTACGGCAAAGTTCACAAATTGTAGTATCGCATTATATTTTGGGACACGTAGTCTATGACCGATCTAATCAGCTCACGTAGAACCATTGTAGATTCCGTCGCACCTGTAGTGGTCAAGGAAAGGGGCCTTCCTAGAATCATATATCTCTATAGCTCGGGGTTTGTAGTTATCAGCCAACATGGCTCTACTACCCGTTATGGAGAATACAATGCGACCAGAGTAGATATCATTCACGACGCTCTGAACAATTGGAGATGCCAAGAATGCCTTAGCCTGAGTAGAGATAGCCATCTGTATCGGATGGTTATGTCAGTGTCAGTACGGGTATCAGGAAAGAAAGAGAAAACCTCGATCGCATTTTGAGGGTGATTGAACTGATCTTCATCGCCCCTTAAAGCTTCCTTTACGTCACCAACAATTTCAGGAGGAGCACCTGCCAATGGATTCCAGCCTGTGGTTAACACCGCTACAAGCTGGATTTTATTGGACGCAAAGTGAGCAAGAAGCTTCATGGCCAAGATTTCGCATAAAGCCGCTCGGGAAAGCATCACCCCGGAATGCGCCAGATTCGAGCTTGATTGAGCAATAAAGTACGAGCGAACCACCAACGCTGCGTATATGACGGCCATATTTCTTAGCCTGGCATACTTGAAAACCAAGGGACGCACTACGGCGAAATTGATATCAGAGGCAGTAAGCTGCCTGCACATCACATAGAATCAGTCCTATTTAAATTAATACTATGGCACTCACTCCCAGCTAAGAGAACTATCTGAGGGACGCGTAAGTTGCAGAAGACAGGAAGCATTAAGTAACTTACCGATTGATTTCTATGAACCCCAAAGTGTGTTATATTTAGATTGGAACCGTAGTATGTTGAGAAAATGGCAACTTACAATGACATCCTTTTTAAGATATGGTATTAACGGAAATACTTTGACGGACACTAGGAATTCTGGAGAAGGTGCGAGTAAAGCCCGCGTCTGGTCTTCGGAATCCATTGTACAGGACCTAGTGCAGGCTTCCTAGTCGAGAGGGGTAGGCCCGTATATGGGGATAAATCAGACCACAGGGTCGGGTTAAACTTGTGACGAGCAATATTGTTTTCCCAGCAACGACACTCTGAGACCTGTGCAGAAACTACAGCTGGGATCAGTTGCAGTTCAAGTGGGATACTGAGTGATGCCAAATCAAAGGAGCCTAACCGAAAGTCCCAATGACCTTGTGCGTTTAGAGTACTGGTAGTATTGGTGTAGGCGGGAGTGCAGCTTGAGCCAGTGTCTTAAGTCACGGCATTGTACTGCCTACTAGTTCATGTTGGGCAGCAGGTTCCGGACTACTGGCTGCCGCTTGGGGCCGGCAGGCCGTAATTAACGGAGGAGGCAACCCAGGAATAGTTAAAATGAATATTACGTAAATCAAAATACAGATTTCCCATCGTCGTTGCTATCCAAAGAGACAAAGTGTTCTACCATAAGTATCCCCCTTTGTTTTTCAGCTGTCATTTAACTAAGTTCCCTTCACGCTCTTTCATTCCTCATCTGTGATGAAACATGGGATGCTGCTTTTCTGAACCTGTTGATTTTGATAGCGAAGTCAACCTTTTTCACTTCGACCTTCACAAAGCTGTTGGTAAAGGAGCTTTCGGCAAGGTTAGAGGATTTTGTCGTCTTATACATAACCTATATTCAGTGCTGATGCAAGAAGCTTAGGTCCGAGTGGTCGAGCATAAAAAATCCAAGAAACTCTACGCTCTCAAGTACATCGATAAAGCGAGGTGCATCAAGCAGAAAGCAGTTGCCAATATTATCCAGGAAAGAAGGCTTCTAGAGGAGGTGTGTGGTTTGAAGCTCATAAAATAGTTCTTTTTTCATCTCCGTATAGATTGATCATCCCTTCATCGTCAATCTGCGCTACGCCTTTCAAGACGATGAAAATTGTTTCTTTGTACTCGATCTTATGCTTGGGGGTGATCTACGCTGTAAGTACTATACTAATGTTTTGTCTGTAACACGCCCGTTCTAAGCACATATCCATAGTTCACCTCGAACGGAAGGGCGCCATAGAAGAAAACGTTGTTCTCTTTTGGGTTGCCGAGTTAGCGTCGGCTCTCGCCTACTTGCATAAACAACGCATTATCCATCGGTACTTATTTCACCTTTTTGATTGTCTATTTACTTACTTACCTCCTTGCTAGCGATCTAAAACCAGATAACATTCTACTGGATGCCAGAGGTCACGCTCATATAACTGATTTTAATGTGGCTATTCATTATTCGGAGCGTCGGTTGCACACCAGCGTAGCTGGAAGCATGGCTTACATGGCTCCCGAAGTAGTAGGGAGGAAAGGTTACACGTGGTTTGTGGACTGGTGGAGCTTGGGTGTTACAGCATTTGAGCTACTGTTCCATCAACGACCTTTTGAAGGGCGAAATTCAGAAAGAATTACACAATCGATCCTCAAAGATCCCCTCAGATTTCCGGAAGATGCGCATAAAAAATGCAGTCCACAAGGCATTAAGTGCTTGCAAGCAGTCTGTACTCGCTTTTGTATACATGTATCATCTCTCACGAATCATGACCTTTTAGTTGATGGAACGGAATGCTAATCATCGACTTGGATGCCGGCCGAATGGCCAAGGAATCATAGACATTCAGCAGCATCCCTGGTTTTCTGCCATAGATTGGGATAATCTAGACACCAAAGAAGCTCAGCCTCCCTTTGTGCCAGATGTCAGTCGAATTTTCATATTGATTTTCTATTGGTATGGCATACTGACAGGATATCAGATGAAAAAGGCCAATTTTGATGTATCACACGAACTTGATGAATTTTTGATGGTGGAAAAGCCATTGACGCATTCAAAGCGTAAGACTAATGTCGACCTTCAAAAAATGAAACCAGAATTACGACAACTCGAAGAACAGTAAGTCTAAATTTTGTGTTTAGTTTTTTGAGCATGTTTAACATCCTCTTCAGGTTCACTATATACGATTTCGTTTCATCGAGGCGTAAATCATATTATCCACATAATCAACCAATCACTACCATTGTCCGCGGCTCGGACGCAGAGCCAATGACTGTAGTACAGTCGACGACAGGCACTTTACTCCCCACTGCCACGATTGTGGAACGTTCGCAAGCTGGCTCGCCAACCCAAGAGTTTTCTATAAGTCAACATACACCGCATCTTCCTTTCACTCCCCCATAGCATTTTAGTCACGACTTCACATATCGTGAGGTCAGCTCGTTCATCTTCATAATTCATTTCCTGGTTAACAATCAATTTTACTATCTCAGCTTATCTCTACATCACAACGTTCGTACTATTCAATAACAGCCAGAGGTTGTTAGGCTCTTCAGCGCATCTATACCATTCGTTTTTTTCGCTAGCAATTTTTCTTTTTTCTTTCTTCGGTTTCTGCGTGCATCATGGGACATCTGCTAGCATGTGTCACTCTGCTTGTAATTTACGGTCTTAACCAACATCAAATGCTTGCACCTATCGATTTTGTTGGAGTAGGAGCTACACTTCCAGACGTGGCTGCTCGACTATTCACCTGAGTGCGCTCCCGTCATCCAGATACAGACTTTCGCAGTAGCAAAGAATGGGAGCGTAGATCGTTCCTCGGAGTCCCGACTCCGACTCGCAGGCACCTCTCAAACTGTCTCCAACCTCATCGATAAACCAAATCCTCAGGATGACCAGCACAACTATTTTGTTGAAAGATATTAAAACCATAGGGGAACTCTACAAAAATGGTACACTTCATGCTGTAGAACAGCCCAAGTACAAGTTTCGGGACCTATACTTGAATCAGATATCCCTCCTGTAAGTACTTGGCTTAAGACATGGCGTATTTTCGTGATGAGACTAAGCTGCGTTCAATTCTAAAGTCAAGGCGATATCACTAAGCTGGAGATTGATGCAATTGTGAACGCTGCGAAGAAATCTCTGCTGGGTTTGTCGTCCTGCAGCTTATAGTCGCTTTCCAGCATGCGTTGACAGCATTTGCCGGTTAAATCTGATTCAGGGGGCGGAGGAGGTACGTCATGAATACAAAAGGGCCTTGAGAGAGAAGTTTCATATTGTTTGGTGATAGTGGATGGGGCAATCCATCGCGCCGCTGGGCCAGAGCTTCTTGAAGAGTGTTCGTCTCTTCGTGATCTGCCTCGCAGCTTTCTCAAAGCCTAACTTGCTATCACTCGCTGTACTGAATAGGTCGCACCTTGAACGGCTGCGAGACTGGCGATGCTAAAATCACCAAAGGTTACAACCTACCGTCGTAAGTTTGCATTGCCACCAACTCACCTTCATGGCACTTATCATGGAATTCACAAGCCGGCATGTCATCCACACCGTTGGACCTGTCTATTCCTCTAGCGATGTTTCTCGTAAAGCGGATGAGCTCGCATCGTGCTACAGAAAGAGCATGCAGCTAGCGGCTGACAATAACCTAAAACATATTGTACACGCTTTTCTTTCTTGAATCTATTGACTTCTAATCCTTGATTGTCTAATGACAGGCCTTTCCTTCGATCTCGACAGGCGTATATGGTTATCCGATCGTGGATGCTACTCATATTGCGTTGGGAGAGGTCCGAAAATTCCTGGACTGCAACAGTGAAATTAAGGTAACAGTAAAATATTCTTGATAACCGAAAATCTAATCACACGTTATCTAGTATGATCGTGTCATCTTTATTGTTTTCAGTGACAAGGACAAATCTGTGTATGAGTATGTCGATCGCGCTATGGTCTATCTTTGTTTTTTTTAATGACCTATTACTAGGGATCTTATTCCTCAATACTTCCCCTCGCTGGAAGCACCCAGTGCTGCTCTGTAGACTCTGAGGTTTTAAGAAATGTATCGGCGAATTTCTTTCGACCTTTCTTGTATTTGTTTGGGGATTTTCGCTCAGTGTTGTCCTTGCCTCAAAATTGACGTATAGTCAATTGTCCAGTTGTCCCGTGTCCTTCAGCGCTTCAGTACCTCTCCGGTTGCTTTATATTCGATCTCATTGCCTATCGATCGAGTCATGTCTTTAAATTTGCCGTAGTCCCTCCTAAGTTGTACAGTGAATGCTTTCTATGTCGTACAATCGCGAAGAAAAAAGCGTGTATTCAGTCACGTGCAAATGCATTTTTATGAAAGAGATCTAGGTTTATCTTGGGATTAACTCAGGCCGAGTCGTCTCAGCATCCTGCGATAACTACCTGGGACTGTCGATGGCCGCTTTTCGACGTCTGTCTCTGGATACATTACCTGTAGAGGTGAGACATACTTTCACAAACTCTACTCTGCTAACGCCATGATAACTTCAGTTACTACATGAAATCCAGCTGTACGCTGTTTCGCCTTCTCTTCCATATACCTGCAAGCACATCTTCGATGTGTTCAAATTAGCACCTTCATCCTATCGTGCTCAATTCCTTCTTTCTGCCACTCAGACAGTCTGCCCAACCATCAGGGTCACCAAACTACTGCGCTACCCCCTATGTACGAAAGAAGTTTTAGCTGTTGTTATCCGGATGAGAGACGATATATTCTCTTGGGACTACCCGTCCGAGCTTCCACGGCGGTTATTCCGCCCTCTCCATCCAAAGCCGTCTTCCGAGGAACCATCCTCAAAACAGATTGGATGGTCTGATCGTGATAAACCACTCCCTTTTCTAAACTACCTGTACTCCCTCAAATTTCGCCCTCCCAATGCCAACTCACACGAGGGCTATGCTCTAACCAAAGCCGTCCACGCCGCGTTCATACCCCTCATACAATTCCTCTTGGACCACGGTGCCTCTCCACGATGCAAAGATGGTCTCGCTGTCCTAGTCGCTATTCGTCGTAGAGATCTCTCATTGGTGAAGATGCTCATCCAGAAGGATGATGTGCCTACGATTAAAAGTGGGAAATCAAAAAAGCCGAAATTAGAAGATAGGATCACCGCAACTCAGGACATGTTGAAGGCTGCTGTAAAATGCAACGCCAGAGACATTGTGGAGTATCTCACCAAAGAGAAGGGATGTGTCCCAGACATGCAGACCATTCTTCTGATGCGTTGAGTCATCTTCTGACAAGGTATGGTCCCGTTTTCCTGACGTGGAGGGTCAGCAACGCCACCCAGGTGCTAACTCTGGGGTACTAGTATCTTTCAAAATATCCTGTATGTCACCACAAACCAGAAACTTTGAACCAAGCTGAGCATGCTGCAAACATCGTATAATCGTCCGACCTTGGTTCGGACTATTTCTGTGCGGCTAGTTGAAGCTCGGGTCAAGGAATCGCACTGTAAGTGGTCCCATCCTACCTTGCACTGGCCTCTGCCATTAGTAGAAATGGAACACCTACACACCAGTTGAAGCTTGCTTTATCAGTTCATCAGATTTCATAAATAAATCTTTTTGTATCGATGTCCTTAATCTTAATAACTTATAACGGCAAACAAAGCTGTCTTCCATCGTGATCAAGTGTATCGAGTCTGGAAGGGCCCAGATAAGGAGGACAATAATAAGCCAAGAAATTTGTTCTTGGTTTCCTGGTTATACACTGCAAAGAACATTTAAGTTGCTAATGTCACATCTACGAATGCTCCGATGTCGGCAGTACAACAACAAAATATGAATAGAAACATGCGGGGTGGTCATGATACAGACCTACAAGAACACAGATCAGTTTAGCTAGGAGAATTTAGAAAGACAACCAACAAAACGCACGTAAAAATAAACACAGTAGAGAGATATACACCAACAGTTTAGATATCGTCGATATCCACTTCCCCTTCGTCTCCAAACTCGAACGTACACTCGCCATCTTCCTCAGGGAAGGTGTCGGTCTCATTGATTTTGGCATTCTCAGGCAGTTCACCATAAGCTTTCACTAAACAAGAGGTCAGTCGACACAAACCCACACGATGTAGGGGTCATCGACGCTTACGGTTCCGCGCTTCATCGGCGGTATATTTCACAATAACGTCTGCCTTGTCATCTTGGAATTCTCGGAGAGACAGCAGCACGATATCTCCTTGATTGATCCAAACCTGCAATCACGATGAGTCCACCAGCGAATAGAGCCTGAAAGGAGGCATATCGCACCTTCTTCCGCATCTTCCCCCGAATATGTGCTAATCGCTTCTCCCCGTCGAAGCACTGTGCCTCCAATCGCCCATTACCAAGCATTTTTGTCACCTGCGCATATTCCTGACCATCCTCACGGAAAACAAGTTCTCGCTTATCGTCGTCGTTCTCGTTCTTTCCACGTCTGCGATTCTTTCCTCCCTATTTATCACAAACATCAGAATCATTCAGGTTATCCCAGCATTGAGCCCAACCTTTCCTTTATTCTGTGAAAAGATTCACGATCAGTGTGCATGTTCAGTCGACGCCTTTATATTGAGAATGAAATACCTTGGGCATTCTAAGCTAAGTTTTCTGTTAGTTCCTTCGCCGCAATTCCTTGTATTGTAAGGACTAGAGGCGATAGGTGTCGTCGAGCTCGATGAGCGTTACAGTAAGGACGATACTAGCGCCTGGTCAGTAATCCAGATCGAAGGGCTGAAATTTTGGCCGGAGCTTCAAATTGGCGCGGCAAACATCCAGCCGACTGATCTAAGCGCTAATCATGTTCGACGACTTGGACTGAAGTTAGTGGTGACGCGGAGACACGTAGTGTATAGACATATTATCACAGAATACAATCGAGCTCACCGTACGCTCGAAAACAAAAGCAGTAATATTGAGATCGACTAGTGGCTACCGTGATTCTGTCAAGTAACACTGCAAACTAAAACCTCAGGGGCACCAACAGGGGTACTATACATTCGAATTCAAGGACCCACAAAACCATAATATTATGGCCTTGGCCGCCATCAGCTTTCAAATGAACAGCATTTTTCGAGGTACTAGCCTTATGCATCTGGTGAGAAGTGCGGCGCCAAAACTGCTATGTAGCCAGCAATTTTGCAAATGACATCGTACTGCAGAAGGTCGAACGTTAACGCAGCCAAAACCAACTTTATTAAAGACACTATCAAGGACTTAATATCATCAAGTTTAAGTATACATTGTGATAATGTAGTTATCTTTTCAGATGGATTCTGAGCGGCGAAGTTGTAAAAATAGCCCTGCAGGTCTGAATCACTGTCAGCTGCAACATCGAAGCTAGTAGAAATCGAGTGCGGACATTAAGACACATGCTGATGCCCTGATGGACCTGTGGAAAGTCCATAAAATATATAATTGATCCCCTTAGATGAGTCGATAGAAACGTTCGAATTCTAGTGAGGGCCACGATGTGAGACAGGATGCGACTTGACCCGACCATTCTTCATCTGGCAAAAATTCCTATCAGTCAAAAGTTAGGCACCATGTATACTACTCAGGCCGTTTCATCAAAGATAGGGGTGATTATTGTAGATAATCTTTCTCATGCTCTGTGCATGTTACTCGTGTGTGCATTTTTGCACATAAACGTATGCCGCCATCTTTCGATGGGTGCCATGAAGAATTCAATAAAAGCTGTCAATTGCTGTAAAACACGACGAACCAACTAAATATGCAAATAGTGGACCTTACACTGCCAAGATACAGCGATATGACTAACATTTCCGGTGACCACTTGCGCTTTCTAGGACCGCCACACTGAAACGCCAGGTCCGAGACGGAGCTTTGGATGTAGATATACTTGATTTGGCTCCTCCAGAGCCAAGGCGATACCTGCTGATCTTCAAAAAAAACAAGCTGTGAACTGGACGTAGCGCAGGAGATTAAAAATGCAATCTTCGATGAATCTATTCGACGAATAGATATGCTTGCCTCCGTTAACTGTCAGGTTTTGTATTTGGTGGATACATCCTTCTAAGATGGCGATACTTGCGTAATGAATACAGAGCGAGCGTTTCTAACATATCTGGCTTTGGTAATTGGATGCGAAGAAAGGTACACGCGACTTACCATTCTTAATGTACTCTCCAAACTTGATGGCTTTCTCGATTTCTGCCTCATCCGTGAGGTCTTTGTTCTCTGTTGGATTGACCGAGTCTCATTAGTAAATTTGTGAACCTTATTCTCACGCCGAGACTCACTCTCAAACATCCTCCTCAGTTTCCCATGAAAGTTATAACTGTTTCGAGATCTGAGATAAAAGAGTCGTGTGGAGCAAAAGGTATCCTTACGAAGGATCATAATCACGCCCCAGTCTGTGAAGTTCCTTGTAGAGCGCTAGCACGCGTAGACGAGTGGGTTGAGAAGCCATGTTATTCGGTTACCATGAATCAGCTGTTGAAACGTTAAAGTCTATGGTAGCACAGCGTTTTCAAGGTTGCAGAAAGGCAATCGCAAGAGGAGAATATTCGACGTACAGCGTTCAATAGGTCAATATACTGGTCAATGCCTGCATATTGGAGAATGGATTGGAGAGACGTCACTGCTCCGAATCCGCTCCGACGCCTTCTCACCCTTACGTCCAAATCAGGTAACTGTAGTTTCCACCACGGTACCACCGACTTATGGCCTCGACGGTCAGCGTAGGAGATAGCCACGGGTGCATTCAGTTCAAATAATAGCCATCTCTCGCTCGTTGCAGCATGTTGATGACCGGTTCGGTGTCTGTTGAGATCACCATCTAGTAAGTGCATCCAGTATTAAGAATCACTAGTAGTAGCGCGCGACGCTGATAATGAAATGACAGGGAGTATAGATAATCCCGGACTTCTCAAACGGTGTCACCATGTTGATCGTTCCTATCAGAAGCAAAGGTCCGTATAATTTTTGTACATTGTTGAAAAGATCCAGAGCAAAGATCCAGAACTGTATGATCAGCGACAAGATATCGAGAGTTACATGCTCAGAGCAAATATGGCATTTCCATCACAGCGGCGAGTTTAGCAGCCCCATGACCCGTCCAATTCATGTGGATAGTCATGGCCAGTTCTGAGGTTATTGTGCCGGCGGTGCACGATTAATAGTTCTCTGTCAGGGATGTACCTCCCTGCGGTTCTCTTGGCCTCAGATGCGACAGAACTAGGGGCACACGAAAATGCGGCTATCGTTATGTGCCTCTTAGCACGGGTCAATGTATATGGGAGAAACGTTTATAGAATCAATGGGCCTGTCCTTTGAACGTGCTAGGGAGGTTCCAAGCCTATAACTGGAAGTAGCTACGATTTGTCAGCAAACCACGTCTTCTGATTGGCCACGGAGTACGAACGTGCTAGGAACAACGATACTCAAGTCACCCTCCCGGCATGTTACAAGGACACACTCCCTGTCAGTATATCCCAAAACTGTCCAATTTGATCTGAAATTTTGCACCTTATAAATGTTGGCGCCAAATATCTCCGTCTAGGCAAGTACCTCTTCTCCCGCCGTTCTCTCCTCACAAACGTCCTGCGCTTAGCGTCCATTTGACCCTCCATGGCCACTAACGCAGAGCAAATGTCGAACAACGGCTCTTACCCAGAGAAAAATCAGTCTAACAGCGCCGTTTATGTTCTCGATGAACGGCGTCGTGCTGCTCTGGCCGAAATCGACAACGCCAGTTTCTCGTATGCTCTCGTCCAGAATACACTTTCTTTCAATGATATTCATTCATATCGATAGATGGTTCCATGTAAAAGTCTGCCTGGTGGCTGGTGTTGGATTCTTCACGGATGCGTAAGTTAACGTACTTTAATGCCCTTGCTTCGACTCACAAAAGTCATCAGCTATGACATATTTGCTATTAACATTGCCGTATCAATGTTAGGTTACGTTTACGGAAAAGGTATAGCACAAACGGTCGATCTGTCTTACTCCATTCATTTATCTATATCATCCTTTTTCACAGGCCAGAATCTGAACACTAACCAGTCGCTGGGTGTCAAAGTTGCGACGCCTGTTGGTAACTTAGTTGGTCAACTCCTCTTCGGTTGGCTCGCAGATGTTGTCGGTCGTAAACGGATGTGTAAATTCATTTTGCGCATAGCATTATCTCCATGCTTATTGCCATCGCAGATGGTATCGAATTAATGATCATCATTATCGCAACTTTCGGTCAGGCTGTTGCTGGTCAAGCTCCCGCTGTCGGCATCGTTGGTGTCCTGGTTGTCTGGCGATTCATCGTATGTTTTTCCCCCCAAGTTATTGACCGGATTGAGACCGCTGACGTGCATGAAGATGGGTGTAGGTGTCGGTGGTGATTATCCCCTTAGCGCTATCATCTCTTCAGAATTTGCTGCCACCCGCTCTCGTGGTCGTCTTATGACCGCCGTATTTGCCGCGCAAGGTTGGGGTCAATTCGGTGAGTCTAGCTCGTTGATATATGTAGTATGGCGTGCCAACTAGTTTCTTTCAGCCTCTGCGATTGTTGGTCTCGTCGTCGTGGCTGCTTACAAGGATGCCATCCTCAAGGCACCTTTCCCAGCAGTAGTCCCAGTCGACTACACTTGGCGTCTCCTCATTGGTCTTGGATGTGTTCCAGGAGTTGTTGCTCTTTACTTCCGTCTTACAATCCCGGAAACGCCTCGTTTCACTATGGATGTCGAGCGCAATGTCCAACAAGCCACGTCAGACATTGACGGCGTCCTGGCTACCGGGAAATACGTCGTAGACGAAGATGCTATTGTCCAGCGTGTCCAGGCGCCCAGGGCTAGTCGCAGAGACTTTGCGGCATACTTCTCCAAGTGGGAAAACATGAAGGTTCTCATCGGTACATGTTACTCCTGGTTTGCCCTAGACGTAAGTTGCACGATGAGGAACACATAATGCTGAAGCTGATTGCGCATTTTAGATTGCCTTTTACGGCCTTGGTCTCAATAACTCAGTCATTCTGACCGCCATAAAGTTCGGTTCTCCCTCAGGTCCTACAAACACGTCTCAATACGTCTATTCCAATCTATACAACATTTGCGTTGGTAACCTGGTTTTATCTGTTGCTGGTCTTATTCCCGGTTACTGGGTTTCTTTCCTTTTCATCGACTCTTGGGGTCGTAAGCCTATCCAACTCATGGGTTTCACTATGCTCGCCATCCTCTTCATCATCATGGGTAAGTGAGATCGTTTGTATATGAGTGTAAATTGCGCTTACAATATTTTTAGGCTTTGCATATGACAGGCTTAATGCAACATCAGCCGGAAGGAATGCATTTGTGTTCCTATACTGCTTAGCTAACTTTTTCCAAAACTTTGGCCCCAACACGACCACCTTCATTGTCCCTGGAGAGGCATTCCCCACTCGCTACCGTTCCACCGCACATGGTATCTCTGCCGCCAGCGGAAAACTCGGGGCTATCATTGCTCAGGTTGGTTTCGGAAAACTTGTGAACATCGGAGGTACCAACGCTTTTGTGCAACACATGCAAGTCATTTCTCGTGTCTCCGTTCTGAGCCATTATTGATTTTTCTGTGCTGCAGTCTGGAGATATTCGCGTTCTTCATGATCACTGGTATTTTCTCGACGCTGTTACTTCCTGAGACAAAGCAAAAGTCCCTTGAAGATCTCTCGAATGAAGACCAGCACGGCTTCGTCGAAGGTTAGTCAAACGTAGCTTTTGTGATTGTTGTGCCTTTGCTGACGACATCAATAGGTGTTGCGGGAAATACATCTCAGCCTATCCGGTGAGATTGAGGACTGCATGCCAGTCAGGCTTTTAGGATAACGAGTGTCTCGCATATGTAGTTACTTTTTCTTGCTACGCATGCTCTTGGTTTTTTGCCTGTAGATATTCGAATTTAGTTTTACATATATAATTATCTCTCAGTAGCAGACTGGCTGTCAATCCTGCAGTGAGCTTTCATCGGCCTTAAGCTTATATTTGTTTTCGGGCTGGTTGACTTGCTATGACGTATTTTACGATGTGGCGTATATAAGCCCCTAAGTTACCCTATCGCCTTTCCTCCAACCGCATCTTTACACCGAACTAGTGAGCAGAACATTTCGTTAACAAAGCACCTTTCACAACTTAGCAGGCTTGTATTCATAGCTGCACCATGCCTTATAAAGCCAAAGAACTGCCACCTCCGGCTTTCGCTGAGCCCACTCAGCCTGCCGAGAACATTCCCGATGCGAATGAGAAGCAGATAAAGCCATCGCAGAGACACGGGTCACGCGAGACGAAAAAGAAAAATGCAGGAATGACTCAGAAGAGCAGCGATGGGCCTGGGGGGCTGGGAAATGATCCACCTGCCTCAGCTTTTGCTGAACCATCAGAGCCATCAGAGGATACGCCGGGTGACAATCCCAAGAGTCAACTGACCAACCCGCAGGAGGAAAATCCACAAGCCACAATGCGTAAACCATCAAAGAAAAACAAGTCGAAGTTGTAGAAAGATTTGGAATGCATTATGCGACACCTGCAGAGGAACCAACGGTTGCGACTCCAGCCATCTGTATCTTATGAAAACTTGTATCGTCACCTACGCAAACGCCCCGCTGTAATCCATATCTGGAGACCTCTACATGTAGCAATAACAATTATGCCTGAGTTGATTTGGCTTTCTTTTTCTGCAAGGAGAATCAGTTCATGAATACTCAATGACAACATATCACAGTACTTACATATGCGACAGCATCAAAGTTGTACATGATGCCTGCTTCAGCTAGTTTTCGTTTACGTTCATTCTGGCGTTTTATCAGGCGATATTCTGCCTTTTGTATCTCCTCTTCCGTACGCGGCTATAATGGTTATACTTCGTCAGATGTAGCACCTCACTCACTCGGGATTGTCAGACCTTGTTGTGTTCCACTCGAGCCACGCGGGCTCTGGGGACTACCCTCCATTTTCTATTTGCACCTATCCACAGCTCAGGACGCACTTCTTCCTTTGGAATCACTTTACATTGCAGTATGTGACCCATTAGTAGATAGTTGTTCATGGTGTCGGCGACAATCTGTGCGACGGACGACGAGTCAAACTCAAGGAATGCATAATGTTTTGAACGTCCAGTCTGTCAAGATTTCAAGTTTAGAAATCGTCTGGAAATTAAAACAGTGTAGCAACCTTTTTATTCCGAGATAGACGTAGACGCGTCACATCACCGAACTGAGAAAAGTAACCTCGTAGTTGATCTTCGAAAAAACCGTGCGGTAATCGACCGATGTATATAACACCTTTATCTTCTGTCTAGAGACAAAATCCGATGAGAATGAATGATGGATAATAGATTTCACAACCCACTGGTTTACGCTTTGCTTTCTCAAGTCTCCGCTTGATAGTAGCATCATCTTTTGCTATTGTTGGTAGCGAACCAAGGTCGACGCCATCATCATCCATAACCTCTTCCTCATCAGAGGAGTCGGGGTCGTCTGAAAACCCGTAGAAGTCAACCTCCCCCCCGTTTTCTAAGCCCTGAGTTTCAGCTCCTGCATCGTCTGCGTCCGAGTCCGAATCCTGCTGAGCTTCATTTGCTATCTTGAGCGAAGCTTTTTCTTTTTCTGCCTGTGCTGAGCCGTTTGTCTTTGACTTGGTCTTTTTGTGCGTCGGAGCAAATGTGACTTTTTTGGACGAGGATATAGGCATTTTTATGAATCACGAAGGATGAATTCGTGGGTTTTTTGCTTTTCCAAGCTTGAATCCGGTTTGTAGACTTTCATGGTTCTCAAAGCCTTTGGTAAACAACCCACAACAACCGCTCAGGATGATTCCCAAGTTCATAAATCCACATTTTCGAACGGAGCAATCAGCGATAGTATCTCGCAATGAAATTCACGCTGATGAAGATATACGTGGTCCGGAGACATGCAATCATGACCCTCTGTTGATACGGCGACTTGAGAAATTAGTTCAAGACAATATCGAAAGCACCGCGCCACCCAGGAAGCGGCGGAAAATAGAGAAGTTGGGAGAACAGGACGCAGAGGATACTACGAGTATGCCCCACTCAAGATCCTTATTATGGATTTTCTCTAATCTATAGGGAAATATGCAGCATTCTGTCTTGTATCTCGAACCCCAAAAACGATATCGCTGCAACCTAAACCACCGCCGCTTCTAATGTAAGTCTTCGTAACTCAGAAATACGTAGCCCCATCTCATCGCTAGCGCTCACAGAATACAGGAGCCTTCCTGTGAGGATAGTGAAAGTGAAGCTGACCAACGAATGAAGAGGGCCCAATCAGTAGCTGTGGACTTTGCTTGGGTGATCAAGGAATCTCAAATACCACCAGCCGTCTGTTTTCTTTTTGTTATACCAATATTAGCATCTCATCACAACACACAGAATTTGCCGCATATACACCAGAAGTTGGTACGCGCAAAAACAAATCCTTGTTTGTCCAAACCTCCACCTGCAATTATGGTGACAGAAGAGTCCAAGCCTGTTCGTATACCAGGATTTGTGGCTAGGAGGTTTGCGCCCCATATATTAGACACTTCACCGGCAGACGTCCCCGAAGAAAAAGCTCGCTGCCCCGTCATACACATCCAAAGCGACGCGCATGCATCCTCACTAAAGGCACCCGATTCGCACAGGCGCAAAAAGCGCCGCGCTCTGAAGGAAAGGCCCCCTCCCACTTTCTGGAGGCCAGATCCCAGCTGGCGAGGTAAATGCCAGGGATATGCAATTGGTTATCCAGGACATTGGTCTGGTTATTATGAAGGTGATCCACGGCGACGGAGATATATAAGAGATACGATGCGGAAAGGTGTTCATGTAGATACCTTGACGCATGGGCATGTGCATTAAAGCTCGCATTTTGAAAAGGGCTCCATCTAGTACCATGTTTCATTCATACTACTGACACGACACAGTGGATATATTTAGCCCAAATTCATAGCTTCGTCCATGATACTTGCATCTGAAGAGTCCTGATGTATCATAGGGGCTTTACCCTTATCTAACTTGGTGTTACCATTGGGGTGGATCCTTAGATACTTTTCTTTTAGATTCGTCATCATACGCGTAAACGCCTCCTCGCCGCCTGGATACGCTCTTCCCATGGGCTCACGGGCGATACTAGACTCTAAGGCCAGATTAAGCAGTTCAATGAGATGACTGTTGATAGGGTCTACGCTCAATGCCTGTTGATACCAACGAAATAAGACTCTGATTCAATATCGACAAGCACGAGTTACTTACTTCGTGATATTTTTCAATAGCTTTTGCAGTGTCCTCAAGCAAGTGGTAAACCATACCAAGAAAACCAAGCGCTTGAGGATGTTGGGGTTCAATCTCCAGGACACGTTTGTAGCTCGCCTTAGCATCTTCATATCGCCTATAATGAATGACGGTCACATCAAATTTTGGCGCCTCGACATTATGGCCACCTTACCTCATTTTGCGGTAGCAAGTACCAAGATTGAGGTAGGTTGTTGCCCAAGAACTCTGTGAGCCCTGGGATACCTGTGCAAGATCGAGGGACTGCTGAAATAATTCTGCAGCCCGTTTGAAGCTGCATATATTTGATCAGTTATTGTTATCGACATCTAGTACTCATGTTATCAACGTACTCTCCATGAGTGAATGCCATGACGCCCAGTTCGTTTATAAGAAGAGGGTCGCCATCACACGTGAGGTGCGCGGCTTGGAGAGCTTCATCCGCCAAGTCGTGATTTGACAACATTATTTGCTCCATGCCAACGAACATTAGTGGTAAATGAGATCTAGCATGTACCCATCAGCTTCGTCACGCATCCTGGTGTCTCGACACTTACCCAGTGAACATACGGGCACAGGTGGAGTATGCAGTCACGGCATGATCATGTTCGCCCTCCATCGCAAATGTATGCGCAAATGCAACCCAAGCTGGCCCAAATCTAGGATCCATTAAGGATGTTTTACTTGAAAAAGTAAAATGAGTATAAAGGCGTGCAGTATTTCGTGGCTTAGGTACCTGAAGTATTGTCTGGCCTGAGACCACTTTCCAGAGGCAAGATACCAAACGCCTACAGCGTACCAGCTGATCGGATTCTCCGGCTCCCGATCGACAAGTTCATGCGCAAGGATGAACAGTTTGGAGTGCAAATGCGAAAGGTGATACATGCAGGCTATATGAACTGGCATTGTGGGACCATGGACAGATACCAGAGCCAATATCCTATGCACGCAGAACGAAATTCAGTGGAGATCGCCAGGAAGTCGTGAACTCATCGTACCTGGTTGTTATGAGATAACAATCTGCCCAACGAAACTGCGCATACAAAGCATCGGCGAAACTGAACAATACGTCTGGATTGTCAGACAGTCCGAATTCCTCCACGAGACGCCGCCGAGTGAGAGCATGTTCTTCCGCGTGCTTATACTTGCGCAAACGAGCCGTATATATCAATTGCACGAACTCCGCGTCGTCTGGAGTTTGCTCCTGGTAAGCAAGCCCTTGCACGAACTCCCACTCTTGAAAAGGAATCATAGTATGTCATTACCACCATATTGTGAAAGTACCAGCAGGTTTACCTTCATCGGGCGTCATCATTTCACCACATATCAGCTGTTCAAATGCGTCGTAACATTTGACATCTAAAGCCAAAGCTTCCATAAAACAGTGTTTCGCTTGATCACTTCGATTCAGTTTGAGCATGAGTATGCCTCTCAAATGACACATAGAAGCTTCGACCTGCGATATTGTCTAGCTTCTGAGCAGAGAATTTTCCCTAACATTGCTTACCTTTATGCCGCCATCCACGTTGGGTACTGAGGGTCCACTCCTTCCTGCGCTACCCGGTTAAATTATGAGCGCACAAGATTAGGTATTAATTACCTGAGTTGCGAAATGGATTAGCTTCACCGAGCATTTCCGTGGCATCCGTCCAATTGCCTTGACGCACCTGGTTAAGGTCAGAGTCTATTGGGACTATACGATCATTAGTATCTAAACCTACTTGACATTGTGCTGCAAGATATCGGCAAGCGACACTCATATCTACAAGCCGCGACACGCCCTCTTGAAGCTCTTCAGGAATTTCGATTATACCGCCTGGACCCATAGGCAGCCTAGGGGCAGAGGCTATCTGTGGGATAACCTCTTTCTCCTTGCCTTTAGCAGAGTTTCCCATGGCTGACATATTGGCGAGGGATTGCCCAAACCCGACCATATTGGGATTAGACTTTGGAGGAGCAGTTGGAAAGGGTCTCGTCAGGAGCCGCTCTGCACGCGAATACTGGTGTGTCATGAAGTAAGTTTGTGCGAGCCAGAATGCATCATTGGGTTCGTCTATACGCATTTTTTGTTGAGCACGCGTTCATTCGTGAAGTACACGTTTTACAAAAGAGCTTACTTGTCCATGAAAGGATTTTATCCCCCCAGAAAGCTGCAGTCTCGTATAAATGCTGCATCAAGGCATCATGCCGCCATAACCTCATCCTATCGACCATTCCCCACTCGTGAACGCTTTCGTTATCGCCTTCCGCCTCAGAGTCCTGGAATACATCCATCGTGTCATTTGCGAGTGGATGACGACCAGTGCTATCCTTGGTCCGTCGGTGCCTGTGAGGCGATGAGCGAAGGGGTGATGATGGGAAAATAGAGCGATTCGGATCAAGTGCAAAGGGATGTGGATGTGAAGCTGTACTTGAGTTTCCATCAAGGTATGAAGAAACAAGCGGGTGAGGTCCAAACGAGAAGGAAGAGCCTATCGAGCCTCGGTTGCGCGATCCAGATGGAGAAGGGAGGCGAGGAATGGCGGGGACATTGAAAACTCCAGCTGGTGGTGGTGTCGATGGCATCTATTACAGGATTTTACAACTGGTTAGTGGGTAAACCTGGTGCAGTCTATCCAGCCTGAGCCACGTGCACTGTGGTCGCGACGCGTAAACCTACCGTAACACCTTGACCAGCGACCACCACCATTGGCACCTACCTTGACAATGGATTCTGGTCTTGCAGCTGTTTCATATATTATCTAGTATTAGTTCAATTTTTTTTTACTCAGGCATCGTTGATTTGCGAAGCTGTCGCTGGTCGTCGTCAACAAAGTATCAAAATATCACTTGCCCATTATGATTTTCTCATCTGACTGTAACTTCATTGTAACTTCACTGCTAGATGCACTGTTGGCATCTAGGTTCTACAGCATATAGACAGCATTTTCTCAGCAAAACGATTCAAACACGCCAGAGCCCGGCTGAGTTGGAAGGTTTCACTGATTTGCGTTGACCTCTATTCAGCATCATAGGGAACCATAGGTGTGTCATTTGTGGGTCAGCAACTTCTAAAAGTACGTCCAATTTATGTTCCATATGAAACTTCTACCTGTCCGTTTCTCCACAGCATCGCAAACACCACTCCTTCTATGACGCTAGGTGCTATCCGAGGCTTATACAGGTGTTGTCACTATCATCTCCGCCATTTAAATCAGTGTCTGTCGTACACCGTGTTGCGGGCCGCCGAAGTTCTGACCCCTATTGTAGTGCTATCCTATTCTCAGCTTGCAGGATGAGCAACAGACCAGTCATCCAGTATCTCAGGTTTTCTTCCCTTTTAAGATGGTATTGGAGTACCATTCCGCAAAATCTGTTTTTTCTGTCCAATGAATGTGTTTCATGTGGCCGATAAGACAGATATAGAACCTGCCTTATGTGACCGATACGATAGAAGCACGGAGCGTCTACAGGTGGAGCGACTCCAATGCTAAGAGCACCAAGGATACCTCATACACGATGCAGCCACACCGCGGGAGCGATGAAGCGAAGCCGAGCTGCCGGTGATCAACATAGGTTGTCTTGAACCGTGTTCAGTTCGTTATACAATAAAGGGTATGCGTACAATTTGTAAGGTAAGTGTTTCTCATGGATACAAATTTGATCGGCGACGGCTTTCGTAGTTTTGTGGACTCCCCCCTTTTCCGCAACCAAAGCTCTTCATGTTTTTGACTAGTGCCGAAAACCAGATTGCAAACGAACGGTGAAGTATGTTCCCAACAAAGTCCTTGCAGGGCAACCCAGTGTCTGCATTGTCTGCATCGCCTGATTTCGACAGTGTGGTGAGCTCTGTTACACTATTTTTAGACGGATTAGCCTGGAAGTTGAATATGTCATTCAGGATGCCATAGTCAATGGACTTTTGACCTCTTCGCCTCTGCCGCCACAATCTTCCGAGATTTGCCAGAGTCTTCTTTCAACGTTCGTACAATCTAATGGCCAACTCGTGAAACCGATTACTCTTCACCAATTGCACCGTCTTCTCAACCTTCTCTTGTGTACTGCAAACATCTCGCAACTTGTAAATGGAACCACCCCGGATACCATACACCAATATGTCCATGCGATAGAACTGGTCCTTCGACCCTTAGACTTCAGCCCTGATGAGAGGCATTTCACATTTCGAGATTTGATTTTGGCCGTCTCTGTTGCCGCCCTAGCCATGGCATCAACACGCGATTCGTGCCTACCACCTGAAATCACTCTCACATTCGATGAGGTTGGACAATCGAATATCCTATGTCGCCTAGGAGATCCTGGGTTTAACCTCCTGCAGATCGTTCATACCTCTGGAGATCGTCTGGCAAAAGCATTGATTGACAGTGGCACGTACAGCCTGCCAACTGTTGTCTTACTTCCCGACCAGATCTCTCTTCTTCCGACATTCATCTTCCCATTCTCATCAGGCTTTCTACCCGCCGTCTACTCTTTGATTCAGTCTGACCCATCCTCATTCTCATTCCACGCAACAGTTGCAGCTAGCCAACAACAAACGAATATCGTGACGTCAGCTCTTCTTCTCACGTTGGCTAGGCGCTTGCAGGAAGGAGCACCTGGATTAGATATACTACCTGGACTGGAAATCCCTGTCCGTGCCAGTACCTCGTTAATCCTGATGCTGTATTACCTGGCTCTAGCCCTGGATCCCTCACCATCCACATATAACGACGTTGGCGTGCTCGTGTCCAGTTTACCAGTTGTAAATGTTGGTGGTCATCAATCCGCCACTGGACACGATATTGCCAAATTGTATTACGAGAAAGGCTTGCAACTAGATCCCGCTCATCCCCATCTTTTATCCAACTTTGGCTCTCTCCTTAAAGATGCAGGCCATATAGCTCAAGCGATCCAGTAGGTCATCTAGTAGCACTACCCTATTGGTATTGATCAATCAAGTACAGAATTTACGATCGAGTCCTGCAGATCCAGCCTGACCTTGATGTGGCCCTCGTCAACATAGCGAATACCTTAAAAGACATGGTACGTTCTATATCTATGAGACCACTAGACGAGACTGATTATCATGACAGGGCCACCCTGCGGAGGCGATCCCGTATTATTATAGAGCTGTTATCACTAACCACTACTTGCCTGAAGCAATATGTGGGCTAGTCTATTCCATGAACGCGGTATGCGATTGGACTGGGAGAGGTGAACCGCAACGTCTTGCAAGCGTAGACTCTTCTCTCAAGCAGATATCTTATGATGCACCAGGCCAATGGATGTTGAAACTCATCCACATTTGTGATCAGCAGCTTTCGGCTCCATCTACTCGCAATTTCGGTCTTGTCCGAGCAAATAAAACACTGGATGATTGGGTCAACCTGGTCGAGCAAGCATGCGGGCGGAAGTTGGAGGCAGAAGAACGAAGAGAATGGATAGGTCGGCTTAGCCTATTCTATACTGACTATGACGACAGGAAGCCCACTTTTTTGAACGAAGGAGGATTCCTCATCAGGTTTTTAGAGTGGTGGCAGACAAGGATGCAACGATCGTGGTATATCAAAGCCTACGGCAATGTCATTCAATCTAATCATCTTCTTACGTCATCATCACACGAAACTTCGACTCCACCATCTTTGTTGCCATTTTCTGTTGAGCTACCGTCTCTTCCATCTGTTCTTCCATTCCATACGGTGAGCACACTTTGGGGATGTTTGCCAGTTTACTCAATCTATGCGCAGTTTACTTATCCGCTGACTCCTCGTGTAATTCGTCTAATAGCCCATAGAAATGCTCTCCGGATGTCACACATCGCACTGGCTAAATTGAAACCTTCAAGGGGTTTCCATCCTCCTCCCCATCCTCCGCTCAAAGGAAAAATAAATGTTGGCTATATGTCAAGTGATTTCAAGTATGTATTCTCGGCTCCTTCTATAGCTGAGCAACGCTAATTATACTCTAGTGATCACCCTTTGGCTCACCTCATGCAATCTGTATTTGGTCTCCACGATCTCAACGACTTCAACGTGTTCGTCTATGCATTGACTCCATCTGATGGATCAAGTTTTCGACATCAAATTGAGCATGACAGTCAACACTTTCTAGACGTGTCACAAATGTCTTGTGACGATGTAGTCGAGAGGATATTACGCGACCAAATTCACATTCGTATGTGCCAACTCTTTCTGTCGTTTACAGAGCAATGAATATTCATTTCCCATAGTCGTCAATCTGGGTGGGTATACCAAGGGAGCGAGAAATGACATTTTTGCTGCTCGTCCTAGTCCAATACAGATATCATTAATGGGGTTTGCAGGCACACTTTCTGCTGGTGATTATCATTCTGGGATTATATAATGTCCAGTGACTTACTGGTTGGCACTAGGCTGGTGCGACTATTTGGTCTGTGATCCACTGTCGTGCCCACCTGGTTCAAATATGAGATCACGAGTCCATGCTATGCGCAGTGACCGTGGTCACAAACCATACGACGTAGGAGTGCCAGTTGGCGATGATGCTGATCCGGAATCACCTTCTATGGACTGGGTATAGTGAGTTTTGTGTCTGACATCTTATTCTGTTTTCAATGCCTTGATGTCCATTCCAAGTACCGAAAATTTCATCTACATGCCGGTAAGCTACTTAGTGCATATAGCAAGGGCGATGATTCATCCGGCACTCTTTGACAGCATACCTATCTCGTCACCGATCACAGGCAATCTTGTCGGCAAGATGAGAACATATCTGAGCAAGATCGCCTTGTTGTTCCTGAGTCTAAACTGTGGCTTGACGAGGCTCATCGACGAGGAGAGCTGAGGCGGTCGCTATTTCCGGATTTACCTTTGTGAGTATATAGTTGCGCAGTGTTAAAATTCTCGTGCGTCAGGATCTTCACACACACTTAATAGGGACGTGGTTATTTTTGCCAACTTCAATCAGGTAAATGAATATCTATCTTCTTACTTGCAGCCTAAACTTACAAGATGTCCAGTTGTATAAGGTCACGAGTAAATAAGCATACGTACAAGCCATCACTGACAATTATGCTTGGAAACAGATTGATCCAGTACGTTATACCGGCCACTTCTGTGATTAGGGCGCTAAAAGGCATTGTGCAGGTGATCTTTGCGACCTGGCTGCGAATTCTCGCTCAAGTTCCCCGTAGCATTTTATGGTTACTGCGTTTTCCTGCAGCAGGAGAAGCGCATCTCTTGCGTACAGCTCAAATGTGGGCTGGCCAAGAGGTTGCATCTCGTATCCATTTTACAGACGTTGCCCGCAAAGAACAACATATCTATCGTTGTCGCGTTGTTGATCTCTTTCTTGACACTGTAGAGGTAAGTTTCCGATGTTCTTTGTACACAGCGCCTGACGCAGGCGTAATATAGTGCAGTGCACACACTGTAGCTGCTGAGTGGGTTTTCTTAAAACAGTCCTTTTTCTTCTTTTCGCTGACCCTGATGGAATCGATATAACAGTGTGTTGTGGTCCGGAACACCCATCATTGCCTGCGCCTGGTCTGAGCATCGCTATAAGATGTGTTCTCGAGTAGCAGCAAGTGTTGCAAATGCAACAGGATTTGGTCAGCACATGGTGGTGAGTAGCAGGGAGGAGTATGAAGAACGGGCCATTTCACTTGCAAAAAGCCTGTGCTACGAAGTACACCACGACTCTCGTGGAGATATGGAGCTGAAGACAGGTGGCGAATTGATTAACTTGCGGCGGAACTTGTTCCTGAACCGTGATGTTATGCCATTGTTCGATGCGAAGCGATGGACAAAAAATCTAGAAAAGAGCTATCGGGCTGCATGGAGACGATGGGTCGACGGGTCCATGTTTCGCTGCGTGGATGATGGAAACATCTGGGTGAAAGATGAAGATGAGATTTTGGTACGTTTCTATGAATAAACTGTTAATCAAGACTAGAGTGTCAAGCCGATGTTGGCGTGGTTAATTTGACATTAACGATGCCTTCTGGCTCGTATGATATTACTTGTCATGCGCAGAACTGGAGTTGTTAATATGACATTCACGATGATTTTTGGATTGGCTGTGCGATGCTTGTCGTGCAGAACTGCATATCAAACTGAGATGATCTGGATTGCAATTATGAGTATTCTCTGGGTTTAGGTTTCCTGATGAATAGGATGGACGCTTAGCCAGTGCACGCTTGCATTGATGCTTATCAGTGTTGCTGCCGTCATCATTCATGCTGTGCCTTGAATCAATTTCATTGACGCTGAGCGCTCAATGGCCTTAAAATAATGGAAGGGAGAACATTTGGCTGTTACAAATCTCCTAGACAGGACAAGATTCTCTTAAACTTTCACTTGGACGACCCTTCGTTTACTATATCGCATTTACAACAATGCCTTGTACTATGGGATACCTAGATATTGCTCTTGCAGCACTGGGTGTTTATCTGATCAAACGCCTTTTCCAAGCAAAGTCGCGTCTACCACTCCCACCAGGCCCCAAAGGAGTTCCAATACTGGGTAATATATTCGAGATGCCATCTGAGAAGGCCTGGCTTGCTTTTGAGAAGTTGAGCGAGAAACATGGTGAGTTTGTTTTCCCTGCATTCGAATTCTCGCACTAGATGTGCATATAGGGAACCTATCGTCGATGAATATTTTTGGTCATTGCCTGATTCTTGTGAACTCTGCGGCAATTGCGGAGGAACTGCTAGACAAAAGAAGCGTTTCGTACTCTGATAGGCCACCTATGGTCATGGCCGGTGAGCTCTCCGGTTGGAACAAGGCTCTACTCATGACAAAATATGGCGAACGGTTTCGTCAGATTCGTAAATATTTCCATCAGGCAATTGGAGCCAGAACTAGTATCCGCGCATTCGTACCTATCGTGGAACACGAAACTCTTCGTTTTGCACAAAAGGTTTTGTGCGATGATACTAGACTCGAGGCCCATGTCCGCAAGTACGTGTATATCGCGCTTTTTTGCAATCTCGATATAAATCATTTCCGTCTTCTTTTCAGAACTGCTGGGGCTATCATTCTTCGTATATCGCATGGATACGAGGTCCAGGATGGTATAGACCCCCTCGTAGAGTTAGCAGACAAAGCTCTCGAACAGCTATCTGAAACCGCCGCACCCGGTGCATATCTCGTTGATATAATTCCGATATGTACGTTTTCTGGCTTCCTCTTTATTTATTTTACTAAATACTGAGATTATCCATGGAAGTGAAATATATCCCAGAATGGTTTCCCGGTGCAGGCTTCCAGAAAACTGCAAAACGTTATGCAAAAACCCTGCAAGATGCGGCAGACCAAGCCCATAATTATGCCAAAACTCAAATCGTGAGTGCCATGACGTAGCATCAGCTCGTATTATTAACGACCTGTATTCCAGGCTTCTGGAATAGCACCAAACTCATTTACGTCTCGTCTGTTCGAAGGCTGTTCTTTGACTGAGACCGAGGAAGACAATGTCAAATGGGCAGCTGCATCCGTGTACCTAGGTACTGAACTCTAAACACCTACCTTTCAGGAGTTGCTAAAACTGATTTGCGTATATCAGGTGGTTCTGATACGGTAGATTCATTGTCTCGTTGGACGTAATGTCTTGCTTACTCCATCCCCAGACTGTTTCAGCAAATTATGCATTTTTTCTTGCCATGACTCTCTACCCTGACGTTCAAAAAAAGGCTCAAGCAGAGCTGGATGTGGTCATTGGTAAAGACAGATTGCCAACCTATGCTGATCGTGGGTCTCTACCGTATGTTGAAGCACTGTTTAAGGAGATTCTTCGATGGAATATAGTTGCACCGTTAAGTATGGTCGTTTGATGGTCTCACTATCTGCTACAAGTGCTAATAGTGGGTTTTCGGTACAGCTATTCGCCGAGCATCAAAGGATGACGTATGTGGAGGATACTTTATCCCAAAGGATGCACACGTTATCGTCAACATATGGTATACTGCATTGTCTCCTTTCGTGTTATCTGGGATTAATGCGCCCATGTTAAAGGCACATTCTCCATGATGAACGGACGTACGTTAATCCAATGGAATTCAACCCAGAACGATTTCTAGCCTCAGAAGGGAGAGAGCCTGAGACGGACCCAAGAAATACATGTTTTGGATATGGAAGGCGGTTCGTATCAATCGCATGATTGTTATCCCAAGAGCTAACTCACAGACTTACACCTGTCAGGATATGTCCAGGTGAGCATTTATGTCCATTTACATACTCCTCGTGTTTCTTACGTCTCCTTTGATGAAGGCCTTCATCTTGCAGAAGTTTCTGTGTTCATGACCTGTGCTCTGTCACTCGCAGTACTTGACGTTCGCAAAACTGTCGAAAATGGAGTGGAGATCACGCCTGAGATAGAATATTTGGGTGGTTCAATTTGGTACATGCCACCTTTCTGAACTTTCGTCTTTCTTCGCAAGCTAATGCGTTTGTTGGACAGTCATCCGGCACCTTTTAAATGCTCTATCAAAGCGCGCTCGATTCAAGCTGAAGCTCTTCTCTCTCAGTCCAACGACTCTTGAAAGCCTTGAACGGTCTGCTGTATATGCAAGCTCTGTCCACTCACCGTTACTCGTCCACCGGAAAGGCACCTAAAGTACCGTTACCTATATTGACAGCACATTTGTGTGCGTTTTATTTTGAGTTAAGGCATAGTCCTGCTTTTTCCAATGAAGAACAACGTTTCAGGATTAACCGGGAGAAGGAATGCTGAATATCCTGTAGGACTGGCCTATTACTGGCCTATTACTGGTGTAATTTATACTTCGACTGGTATATGTATCCATTTCTCTTGATTATGTCTTCTGTATTTTGTGAAATTCTACTGGCTTACCTTAAACGAAACGAATATCTACATGTCAAATGTTTGTCAAAAGCGTAAGTTATGTAGTGTTCACTTTTAGAGATGCGTCGTATTAGACGCGATCGATATCTGTACAAAAGGGCCAAAAAGCATAATTGACGTGAAGAAAAAATACACTTTAGTCAACAGAAATAGTAGTGGATAGCAAGGATGGTGATAAATATCCCCAAAATGTTATTACAACAAATCTCCCAACAAGGATAATATATCGTCCACATTGTCCTAGTCAGTGGTGTCCTTTACGACAACACGCAGTGGTTTACCAGGCCACATGAGTACGAAATGACTTCGTGGCTTCATGTCCTCGTCGCTAAACATAACAAGTAGCGATGAAAGATCAGAGGATGGCCCCAAGAAAACCAAGCAAAGTACCTTGTGTCGTATATCTCAAGAGTGGTCTTCCTGAACAAGTTAGCAAAGATAAGATATAGCTGACACCATGCAAGATTGACACCTGAAAGTCCCATATATCTATATAAGTACATGTCTTAACATGTCTTAACCTAACAGACTCACCGATACAACTACGAGGCCCGCGCGAAAACGACACCAAGCTGCTATCAAGCGCGTGCCCGTTTCCCTGCAGCCATCGCTCAGGCCTGAATTCGTGAGGGTTGTCGAATAAGTCGCCATTGAGATGCATGAAAGTGGCTCCCATCGAAACGCTTGTCTAGAGAAGCGTCAGCTTTGGTTAAAATAAACGATATGTTGGATATTACCCCTGCCGGCACACTCATACCCATGATGCTCGCTGTCGTTCCAGGAGGTCCCACAATCCTTGGCAAACCAACAGGTATGCCCATGGAAAGGCGGAGTGATTCTTTTATCACAGCCGTCTGCAATTCAAGCGTAAGCCTGTCTAACTTCAAAAGAAATTGTGATTGTAAGTGTCTCACAAGGTAAGGCAGCTTTTCAAGTGTTTCGTAGCCAACTTTTGAATCCTTTTCTGGCCATGCGTCTCTCAGCTCCTCCACCAACTTTGTGCGAATATCAACGTTCCTGAGGATCCAATAAGTTCCGACGACACAGGTATTAGACACAGTGTCAGTCCCTGCGAAAAGCAGGTTCCCGGCTTCTTCAAAAAGACCTTTGTCACTGACTGCTGGGCCCTTCTCCGGGTTCATCAGGAAATGATATATGGTCTCCTGATCGTCCACTTTCTCGAGCATATGCGGGTTAGTGAGGAGTTTGCTGATTTTTGCCTCCATGTCTCTGCGCATGTGAATGAATGCGGAAGACGATGGATTAAGCCTTAATGCAATCCAGTCAGGAATTTTGACGAGGTATGAAGAGATGTAGAAGTGCTTGAAGATGGAAAGGATAGGAGTCAATTCTTCCAGGCTAAGTACCAGGGGATGAGAAAAGTTTGGATATTGGAGTGGGCCGAAAGACTGGCCGAAACAGTAATCTGTGACGAGATCCATGGTCGTGGCGCGAAACGCAAACTTCATGTTTACAGGCTTTTCATGGTGCTCAGGAGCCAGTAATCGATCAACCAGCGTGTCTACCTAATGAAGAGGGAGTAAGTGGTAGTAAGTAACATACTGAGGAGATGAGATGGGGATTTCCCTTACCTTTTGCTGCATGAGTCCTTCCAACTTCAGAATTTGACGACGCGAGAAGGCGGGCCGAAGGGCCTCTCTCTGCGCCTTTGCTTGCTGAGGGTCAGTGATACCAAACGAAGCAAGCTTAACGTCGAACGCCCTGTAGAAGTGAGGATCCTTCGTGAACTTGGACCCGACGCTGTATATATCTTCATACGCCTTGGGATGGCAAAAGTGAAGCTTCGAAGACTGAGCCCATGATACAACAAGTGTAAAATACATCACATACCTCGTTAGGCCCGATCCTTACGACAGGACCTTGATGGGAAGTAGCAGAGCAACCTGTCAATCAAGTGATTCTAGGTGAAGCAGGCTCGCCTTACCGTATTTTCTGTGCAAGATCCACAGATGGTTAACCAGAGAGCCGTCCTTGACAATGTCATAATAAGCCTGATAAAGTCGCGTCAAAGCTGCAAGCTTTGGACCTGGAAAATTTGCTAGCGGGTGGAAATATAGCTTCCAAACGGCACCAATGACGAGATATGAAACAGTAGCTTGAACCACTACAGAAAGGCTCAGAAGGGTCATCTGAAAATCTGCGATGGAAACAAACGACGACGACCTGGGCTACAGTCAATAAGTACAGTATCAAACACAGGTACCAGTGCTTGAGCTGCCAAATCGTCAAATCCGACTCGGACTCAGAATACGGAATACATATGATTAAGGCGCTGTTTTGTTGATTCGGTCAGCGTCTCTACATAGTGATGGGGTTATGTTCTATGCGACGTCGCAGACTCGCCACCATCAAGATTTCAATATTAGATCTCGGTCTTCGTCCCGGCTGGCGTGTGAGAGATGACTAGAAAACAACTTGGAAGGGAGACTGAATATTGATATGATATCCGGAAGCCAGTAGCGTCTGGTCAGAGATCGGCGGTGGGGGCGACTTGAAAGTGCAGGAAAGTTAAATAAACATCGCGTCGTCAATTTTCATCAAGTCGGACAAGGCGTCAGATGCAAGTTATGGCATTATACATGTACTCCAATGTTCGGTATAGTAGCGTAGCTCATGCAAATAAAAATACACGAATGCACAACATGGTAGAAACATTATATATTATATCTTCAACGCCAGATTCTACGAGCAGACCTTCTCTCTTTCTTGACCGCACTATCCAAAACAGAATCAGGTGACTGTCCTGAATCGAACCTGATCAAAGAAGGAGGTGGCGGGACGTCGGAATGTGGGTTGGGGATATTGGTTTTTCTGATACTTAAAGGCGTAACAAAACTTGAAGAGCTCTTTTTGGCACGAATATGGTTCGCGTCTCTTTTGGTGAGCGAGAGGGTGCCGGTGGTGGTGGGAGAAGAGCATTTGATGGAATATATTGGAGACGTCGTCAACGATTGGACCACGAGAGCATGAGAGAACGCTGTTTCTGATGCTTCAGACCACCTGTTGTCCATGCCTTGAGCAACCAGAGCGACGTTGGCTGCTATATCCAGCGATGTAGTGCGTGAGGAAGAGTGTACTGTACGCGGAACCTCGTAGATCCCAACAGGCTTGGGGCTGTGACTTGTCTGACCGATCTCCAGCTGGAGATTATTCTCAGGGCGCCACTCGTTAATGAGACATTCAAAGAAATTGCTGCTGAATGAGGGTGATTCAAGCGAAACATCTTCTCCGTGATTTGAATTGGTTTGCTTTTCAACGACAGTGAGTTTAGCAGGGGTGACGTCTGCCGGAGTGGTAGATGATCCCTCATGATCCGATAGTGCATGCTCATCCTAAGAGTAACATATTCAGCATGAAGTCACACAAATTACTAATATGACAAGGAACAAACCTCGTCATTCCTTTCGACGGGTGGGACACACTGTTGCACGGAGCACTGAATCTGGACAGCTTTGACGTCCTCCATGGAATCCGTCACAGAAATCTTGGAGCCCTGGGTAAATGACTCGTAAGAGCTGAGTCCGACAGCATTCAGCTTGGACTTCCAAGAACCATAATCCTTCCGGTTGGAATGTATCATGCCAACGACCATGTTACCCAGTTCAGCATACAAGTCATCATGCGGATGAATGGAAGGCGGGAATTCTGGTGTAGTTCCTGGAGTGGATGGCTGTGGTGAATGGTCTCTCGTAGAATGAGAGCCAATGTCAGAATCTTGAAGGGATTGAAAGTCGTCGACGGAGACATATTGAGTGCGTTGCATTATTCTCGCTAGCTCGATGTCAAGCATCACCGAATTAAATTCACGTCGCTCGGCATCATGGCGCGCATTTCGCTCGGTCGTTCCACTCTTAAGCCTCTGGAACTCTGCTCTTGCGCCTTTCAGCTCTCGAGCCTGGTGATGGTTGATGGTCCTCTGTGCTTGAAGCTCACGTGAGGTGTACATGAGACGACCAACAAGTACTTCGAGTTGATCGGTAAGGTGCTGGTTGTTTTCTTGGAGTAGATAAACTTGTTCTTGTAGCGTGACATTATGAGCGTTCAATGTGACGAAGCCGGCAGTAATGGAGCTTCCAGAGAGCGGACGTGTGTTCTGCGTAGGGGAGGGACTGGAATCTAGGGCTCCGGAGACAAAGCGAGATATGATTCTGGATGTAGATGCAGCAGTCGGTTTCGAATATCGTTTATGCGTAACAAAGAACTGGTTGCCTTGCGAGGACGTGGTATCATCGTCATGTGGTTTCTTGAGAAGTGAAAAACGAGGCTTGTAGAACACCATATCTACTGAACTGTGGATGAGACTTTGAAGGCAAGTATTCGCAAGTATTCGCAGATCATCGAGATGATGATACGAAGGAAAGGTACGAATGGTCAATCGATGACTCAGGCTGAAGATACGTAGCTGACAACTTGAAAAACCGAATCTGGGACAGCGCGGTCAGCGATCACCAGAGCGAGCGGTTGAGACCAAAATGTAGCGTGCAGGTCTAGTAGTAGAGCAAGCCAACCACGGACAGTCCCCCACCCTAAGCCAAGATTCTCCTACCCTCGCAAGTTTGACAGTACTGTTTGTGTTCGTCTCCAATGGTACGTAACGATATCTCCTACGTCTTTTATCCACCGCAAAAATATTCATACCCAGCTGAAACTGCATTGTCACGGACACAGAGCACCTCGAAACGATGCAGGAAAGCAGGATGTTTGGTTTAATGAGCTATCCATTGCAGGATGGAATATGGAAGGCGTGTTGCAGACCTAATAGTCTGCATATGGAGGACTCGATACAAGGCCGCTGCCAGTGACTCGGACAAGCCCGAATATAACCACCCCACTCTTGAGCAGAAACCAACCGTAACCTCTTGTTGTGCAAATCAATGGCTGAACCTCCCCAAACGGACGTTTCTCGCCCTTCTGCGCTACCAACAGCCCATCTGCTTCAGCGCAACACAGCGACACAATCCCTTGTTGACCAAAACTCGGACCAATACTTAGATGCAGTGGAAGAAGAATGGAACAAAAAGGTCGATATGGAAGTCGAAACTCTCGTCGATGGCATGGTGGATATCGTGAGCTTGGCCTCAGTAGGTTTTCGCTGTATGATTGGCCATGCAATCCAAGCTTAAACGTCTGCTTCGAGATCGGCGACAAGGATAAATTTCGAATATCGCAGGAAGCTTTTCAGATCCACTCTCGAGCCGAGTCCATGGTGAGCACCTACCTTTACTCATCGTGATCGTGACATTATTGACCGTATTTCTGTGTGGCAGATTCGGGCTGCAAATTCATTGCTCTCCATCACACATTCTTTGAAGCTACTTCTTCTATTGTCCGACGAAGCCCAAATCGCGCATCGCCGTGATGTAGAGCTGAGGCATGTGCAGAAAGAAAGAGAGGATGCTCGACAAAAAGTTGCCTCTCTTCTTGATAACTTGCTCAGGCGCTCTGATGGCAACACTCAATCAAGCTCATGAAACCCTGAGTATGGAGCATTCGCAAAACAACCACGAGCCCCGTAGTGTATGGCACGGTTGTTATATATCTCGACGGTACGCGCGTCACCTTCCTCACCAGCGCCATGTCAGGGTGATGTAGATTCAGCCACCACCGAAGCCTGCTGATCGTTGGCATTACCGACACGCACCCCATTGCCAGCGCCTTTTATAAATTTGCTATGGATAATGGCAGTCACGACTCTGTAGTCATTTGATTACTCAAAACCTTTCCACAGGATCGGACTTGTTAAACACGTATATAATTACAGTTTACAATGCCTTCTCCAATGCTATCAGCTCTTTCAATTTCTCATAATAAGGTCCACTCAGCTGCTCAACACTCGCGGGCTTCAATGGGCTTCTCACAACCGTACCTCCGTACCCAAAGTGCTTTGACACGAGAGCTTTGATACCACCAATTCCTCCTACTCTCCCTGTAGCCCAGTCGCCTTGACCTAATAATGCTTGAATCTTCATCGCTTCGTCGATCTTCCCGGCCTGGAACAGGGAATACATCTTCATGTGTAGTTTGGGCAAGATATTGGGTAGAGCTGCGATGGCTCCTGAGCTACCTGACAAAAGGCCTTGAAGAAGCACCTCCGATACACCAGCGAGGACTGCGAACTCAGAGGACGGTATTGTGGACGTGAGACGGTGGAGCTTTCCGATGTTACCACACGAAAGCTTGGTCCCCACAATATTCGGGTGCTGTGACAGTGTAGCAATCGTGTCTGAATCCAAGTCGATACCTGCAGTGACTGTTGGGAAGTTGTACACCATGTAAGGAAGTGGGCAAGCGTCCGCAACCTTGCAAAATGATTGGTTGATTAGTTGGAGATTCTGTGCAAGGTATGTAATCGACTATCTCACCTCTCGGTGGAAACGAAGGATGTTCTCCTTCGTCATTTGCGGGGGCCATACCGACGGTGTTAGCACGAGGACGAAACCAGCGCCGGCTTCCTTTGCATCTACACACAGCCTCTTTGTCTCCCTCGCAGACTGAGCCCCACAGCCAGCAATGATAGCGACGTTTTGGAACCCGTTCTCATCCAATGTTTGGCGTGTGAGCCTGATTGCCTCTTTGCGCTCGTCATGAGAAAGATGCTGCGCCTCTCCATTGCTGCCTTGCACAACGATACCAGTGATGCCACCCTTAAAGGAGGGGTATGAGAAACCATAACTGAGTCGGATAAGAGAAATGGCAAATCTACCTTTGCGAGCCGCAAGATATGGGACTTGATAGCTGGTACATCGAATTCTTCGTTATCTTTGAAGAACAAGACGGCAGGAACGTATATCCCAGATGGAGGTGGGTGGGACATGTTGTTCAACTAGTGTAGTTCGCTGTGCTTGCAGTTGCAATATCGCAAGATACGAGCTTGAAACTGCTGGGACGATAAGAACATACGATAGCTGCCTTTGCTTGCATTTTAAGAGTAATATCCTGGGAGATCCACATCCTGTGAAGCCAAGTTTATCATCAGCTATCAATACGGAGCTCCGGACATGTACATACCTTTGTAGACAAGAGCGAGGTCACCAGGCGCAATCTTTCGTTCTTTCTTCCCTCCGCCACAATCCAAAAAAGGCAGGTGGTCCATGGGTCCTGCGGGTCCTCCCGGTCTTTGGTGGACCACCTGTAAGCGGCACTGACGATTCGGTTCGGCGTGAGCCTGAGGCATTTCAAGCTTTCTAGCCACTCATCCGCATCATTGTCCAGGATTTCTGCATAGTCACCTTTTCCTGGGTTCACTGGAGGTATTGGACCTTGGCTCTGGTTCACACAGCAAGCAAACAGGCTAGGTAAATATCTTTCCCTTGGATAGTACTTCGGTGTCTTGTGTGTGAGCTTTGAGTTGCCATACATCGACACACGATGTACTCTTCTTTCCGCCGTCCCATATCGTCCGTCGTATCCTCCAGAAAAGCCGTTACATATGGCTTGAACGCATCCCGCAATGTCACAGGAACGACAAGGCCCGTTCGTCGCCAGTTTGGCACGTTCTTCACATCTTCTAATGGCGCTGTTCGTCTCCGGCAACGATACGCATCGCCTTCTCCTGCTGCTTTACGCCATCTCCATGTTCGTGCCATCTCGTACTCGTCTATCCCGCGCTTCGTGGCTCGAGCTTTTCGTGTCCCCATTGCTGGCGCAACTATAGGTGCAGGTGGTCTTGGTTATGCAAACTACAAGTTTGAAGGTATCGTGCCATCCGCTCACTCAAATAGCAGCAGCAGCTGATCGAACTTTAGAACTACGTAACAAATCAACGGCATGGATATCCTCTGCTCAGGACGTAGCTACAGATTTTTTAGACACAGCCTCCGACGGCTTCAAAACAGTCACCGCCCGGGTTTCTGAAGTCAAACTTCCAAACGTCGAGACACCTCAGTTCCTCAAGGATCTCTTGGCTTCTCTTGAAGGAAACCGCAAAGGCAACCAAGAGAGCGGCTCGTCGGAGGATGAGCCTGGCAATTCGCGGAATCGATCTCCAGGCGAGGAAAATGCAGCCATAGCAGCACTGCTTGCTGCTACGATGTCATCGCCGTCAGACTCGAAGGCTTCTGAAGATTCTGATAACTCGAGTCTTGACCCAAGGCAGAATGGGCTAATGCACCTGACTCGAAAATTGATCGAAATCAGGAGTATGTTACTGAGTATCGACCAGAGTGACTCACTCAAACTTCCAAGCATCGTCGTTATTGGCAGCCAAAGTTCTGGGAAAAGTTCTGTCCTCGAAGCTATTGTCGGGCATGAGTTCCTTCCAAAGTCAGTGGTTGTCATATACTAAAAGTCACAAATATTGACCCTTCCATCCAGAGGTAACAATATGGTGACTAGAAGGCCCATTGAGCTCACTCTAGTCCACACCCCTGCCAAAAATGATGGCAAAACGCCTGACGAATATGGGGAGTTCCCAGCGCTTGGACTTGGAAAGATCACCAACTTTTCAAACATCCAACAGACACTCACCGACCTTAATCTTGCCGTCCCACCTACGGAAGCCGTTTCAAACGATCCCATTGATCTCAGAATCTATAGTCCCAACGTCCCAGATCTAACCCTCATCGATTTGCCCGGATACGTGCAAATATCTTCCCTGGACCAACCCGAAACGTTGAAAGAGAAAATCGCTGGACTGTGCGATAGGTACATTCGCGAGCCCAACATCATTCTCGCCGTCTGTGCCGCAGACGTCGATTTGGCCAATTCACCTGCATTGCGAGCGAGCCGCAAAGTGGATCCATTAGGTCTTCGCACTATCGGTGTCATCACCAAAATGGATCTGGTTCCACCAGAACAGGGTGCCGGTATTCTCGCTGGAAATCGGTACCCCCTGCATTTGGGTTACGTAGGTGTGGTGGCAAAGTCCTCAGGGAAGAAAGCCAGAAATGAATCAACTGGTGCCGTCGCACGGCGCAGTGAGAACGACTACTTTGGTGCGCACAGGGAACAGTTTGGTGGCACATCTTCTCTGATGGTAGGAACCGACACGCTGCGTCGCCGACTGATGGAAGTGTTGGAATCATCCATGGCGTCATCGCTCCATGGGATCACCAATGCAGTTCAACTCGAGCTGGAAGAGGCAACGTATCAGTTCAAAGTGCAATACAATGATCGGCGTGTCACCGCCGAGTCCTACGTTGCAGAAGCTGTTGATACATTAAAGGCGCGGTTCAAGGACTTCACGGTCCAGTTCCGCAAGCCGCAGGTTCGTGCCAAGCTCAAGGCGATGCTGGATGACAAAGTGATGGATGTCCTCGAGCAACTTTACTGGCTGGATAAACGTGCCCCTGAACTGGGCACGCTAGCGGCGGACCCGAAGTTAAAGCCCGAGGAAGTTGAGCCGTATTGGAGGCACAAACTCGAAGCCGCGTCGTCTCTGCTCACCAAGTCTGGCGTGGGACGCGACTCGACGTTGCTCGTGGCAGACGGCTTACGGGCACTCATCGACTCTATCGCAGCGGGAGAGCCGTTTACATTCCACCCACGCGCGGCGGAACGGCTCATACAATTTTCCCACATGATACTGCGCGATAGGATCGGTGTGACGTCTGACCAGGTAGAGAATTGCATCAAGCCTTTCAAGTATGAGGTTGATGTGGATGAACGGGAGTGGGAAATTGGGAGAGGACGCGCGGTTGAGCTGTTTGAAAATGAGATGGCGATGTGCGAGGGTAAACTGAGGGATATACGGAAGAAAGTGGGTGGTAGCCGGAGGCTGAGTGGCCTGATGGGGTATGTCAAGGATCTAGAGGATAAAGCGAGAGAAAAGAAGAACAAACGTCTGGCAGGTGGAGAGGAAGACCAAATTGAGGAAGACCCAGAGTCATACCGGTATCCTCCAGCACAAATACTTGACGGTAATGAGAATGCCGTTTTCTCATTCTCACTGTACTTAGCTGACTACTTTTACAACTCGCAGCTCGTCATGCGATGTTGTACAGCGACAGGCTCTCCATACTCAAGCTACGCCTCGCTGCGTTGAAGTCTAAACGATGCCGTGCTGGGCCAGAGAGCGACGTGTTGTGCCCTGAGGCCTTCCTCAATGTTGTGGCAGATAAACTGGCATACACTTCAGCCATGTTTATAAATATAGAGTTATTGGATCATTTCTTCTACCAGGTGTGTTAAACTTTTGTTTGCATCACGAACTTCTATTGATTGAGTTTACCCTAGTTCCCTCGAGAGATAGATTCTCGATTGTTGTATGATTTAGATCGCAGTGAGATCATTGAATTTGCCAGGGAAAACCCCGTGATCAAGAAGCACCTGGACCTTCAGGAAAGGAAGGACAAGTTGGAAGAGGTAAGCTCTGTGCTTTTGGTGTTTCCTTCCACTGAACTGAACTTTAATTGCGGCCGTAGGTAATGAAGCAGCTCAACAGCCTTTCGACCCTAAGGGCCGATTCACAACCTTCTCCACGTCGACAACGCGGTCTGTTTGGTGGTATGTTTTAATGTATATACAGTAGAATTCTATCGGTTATGAGAGACAACATTCATGTATAATGAGCTCCAATTAATCATCACACTCCATTCATATGTTGCGGTGCTGTATTAGGCAGCTGAAAAGCGGCTCACAAATAGAAATGGGTACACGGATAGTTAGAGTCAAACATATTAGAGTTTGGCCTTCCCTTTGGCGGTCTGGAAAGCGAGGCAGTTTGAGTAAAGGAAGTAACGGACTGCGGTGATCTCACCTTTAAGACACCGTCGAGTTTGGTAGCAAGCATAATGTTACCCTTTGCCTTGAGCTTTCCCGTGAGGAAAGCCTTTTGGCCATCCAGCTGCCACGAATTTGAGAACGTGATTCATTTCAGGTAAATAAGTGGCACACATACCTTGCCCTCTGCAAGCTGTGTGAAAACGTCGTCTGAGAAAATGAGGGTGACATCCGGTTTTGGCTTGGCTGGTCCCTTGTAGACAGATCCGCTCTTCTTCAGGTCGATGGTCCAGACAGCCTCCGTTTTGTCTGCGTTGGATATCCGAAGCTCAAAGATGCCATTTGTCTGAAAGGGTTTGGAAATGAGGCGGCAGCGGGCACCTCGGCGGGGACATCTACCCACCTTCTTTATCTGCGTGGCCCTCTCCTGCTCTGTGAATCCGCTGAAAGCAGAGTTGAGGGCGGATATAATGTCAGATGCCTGCGGGGATAGGTGGATTGCTCCAATAAGTCACTGCAAAGCGAACGCCAGCCCGGCTGGCTGGCTGAGAAGAAGGCAATTACCTTGAAACCTTCAATTTTGAGATCTGACATGGTGGTGGTGGTGGTTGATGTGATAGAGGGACAGAGCTCGGGTGGCTGACGACGACGGTGAAGATAAAAGTGAGCAAGCACTCATTGCACATGATATTTTTACGTTTGCAGCCGTACACCGCGCAGCCGGATCCGGAAGTTACGGCACAACGTAGCTATCGCACCAAAACATTGCTCAGTATGAACTGCAGCCGTGCTCACTGACAGAACACTAACACTTCCTAAACACTTATCGAAGTAAAGTGCATTCAGTGTGCCAGACAAAGAAAGCCGTCTAGACGTGCATCGTTTCACGAAGGAATAGCCAGAGGCTAAAGGTGCGGCTTTAAGTCAGAGTCAGCCGCATCAAGTATACCCCGTTAACTCAAAAGGACTAGGATTCTCCTTTGCATATTTACGGTACATTGGCTTGGAAGACTGCAGAGAGCGATCCACTGGCGGAGCCAATACAGTGGAGCGGTGGCACTTACTGCACCAGACACGCAATCATCGAGCGGTGTAACGACACGGAGCTAGCTCGATGGAAATGGCTGGCAACCAAAGCACTCACCTTGGTGTCTCTGCAAGCTCTGCACGACAATATACTGACCGGTCGTATGTATGTTCGTATGGCTGTCCAGGGGATGATTTTCATGATGTTGGTGCACGTTTGAGATCTGAGGTGCGCATTCCTGCCACAGTCCCAAAAAGGCAACTGGATCCCATTGTGGCTAGAGCCATGGTCGCTTTCCACTCCGACCGACCTCACCGCCCCCTTCCCGCTCACTCCTTTCTCCCTTCACCAAGACACGCCCACGCCCACACCCTCCCCCGCCAGCCTGCTCGCCGTCGTCGTCGTCCTCGACAGCAATGAAATATATCGAATTTCCTGAACTATCCCGCCTTGCACAGGCCCTCACCCACGAAGGCCCTGAGTGTTCAGTACACACCCGCCTCGAAGCATACAGCTGCAAGAACATCAAGCGCGACAAGAAACTCTTCAAGTCTCTCGAAACAGCATACACAGACGAGCTCTCAAACTCACCGCCTCTGCCCTCGTGGCTCGCTATCGACCGCGAGGTTGATGTCACCCCCTTTGGCCCCATCGACAAACACGCCAGCAGAAAGACTCTCTACCTCCTCATAGCCACCCTCAACATCGCGTTCCCTGACTATGAGTTCTCGGACGTGAGGCCTGCGCACTTCAACAAGGAGGAAAGTGGAGCCAGCGTTCTGAATAGTCTCAGCACCACATTACTCTCACCCCATCGCGCAGGTATGCGCGCTCCCAGGACATATTCATCGTATCCACCCACGTCTCCCAATTTCTTCCCTTCATCTGTTCCCACCTCCTCATCGCCCATGAACAGCACGATAGCCAGCCCTTACGCTCCACCCCAAATAGTGTCAGGCACCCACCCCACGCTCTATCGCATTCTTGACGACGTCATCGGTCTCACTGACTGCGAAGTCTTTTCATATGCACCCGACATCGACTCTGACCCGCACGCGAACGACTTCTCGGATGACGAGGATGACGTCGTGAGTATCGGGGATGAATACTCGAGTGACGATGGCGACGACGGGGCAACCTTTGACTTCGACGACTATGATGTAGATGACCATCCGTATCGCTCCCAGACCCATCGTATACCCTTTCGCAGTAGCACGGCTGACAGTGCAAGCAGTCGAAGTCAGAGCGACTCGCCCCCTAAAGCCACGAGCAATAACATATATGCGCTGCCGTCCTACCCCCACATACGAATGAAGCGCCGTGGTGGCGCTCTCCTATGGTCTTCGCACTGGTTCTTTTTGAATCGGAAACTAAAGCGAATTTTGTTCATTTCCGTATGGGCGCATACCAAGGGCGCGAATCGGTCATGGGCAGACAGCGATGTGGATGAGGAAATGTACATTGGTGCTGGCGATGATAAGATTGAGGGATTGAACAAAGAACGGTTCTTTGGTTGGGAAGGAGATATTGGTGCAGGCGCAAGAGCAATGGGCCTGACCGTATAGTTTTCATGTTTGTGGAATGTAGGTGTTATCCATTCCAAGTCGTTCAACAAGACAGCTAATAACGCGTTTTAGTTAACTTTTTCATCATACACCTGCTTCAAGGATGACACACCTTGTTCTATTTACCGATGGTTTCATTGGCCTTTTCCCACACGTACCGGTTCCTACTCGAAATCTTCTCCTATGGTCTTCAACGCCACGTATGATTATCTTGTCTGCCTTGGTTACCGCATTAACTTGTTGTACCTGTATATAGCCTTCGCTGGAACTCGTACCAGCGATTAGACTTACCTATGCCGTCCTACCTTATCATGCGCGTTACTTTAGTTTCCCGTCCCCAATACCTATAGACTATTTGCACAGTGCGTGCATCATCATTGGTACTATTGTGTACAGTAGTTGTATTGATTCGCGATACTTGCTGGTCTTGTCTCTATGCTTGCGTTTTGAAGGGAAGTTCCATGTGATCAAAACTCTTTGGTGTATAGGATGCAGAACATGCCAGACGTGGCTTTCATGAGGATTTGCAGATCCATAATAACCCAGCGATGGGGGTTGTATGAAAACAGCGTGAGTCATTTTCACATATATATTCAAACGTACGTCTCGAGTCATATGTTTTATGTTCATAATAGCAATACTGACGTATATGACTGTATGCGCATACGCTCTGCTGTGAATAAACCACTTAAGCTGACGGTTCTCGTCGACAGAACAAGAACTCACCAGATTGAACCCCACACGTCCGCCATGGGGACATATTGATATAGACAAGAAACCAGCTGACAAAAGATATAAGATATGGAACGCACATCTACTGCCTTCCCACAGCTGCAGAATAAAATTCGATCCAGGACAGAAACACTGGGTCTGTCGTCGCGACATCGATAACATCTCGCGACAGTGCCCCGCACCAGTCCTCCTACTCAACCCTCCTCCCCCTTCGCAGATCGCCCGTCATCACGGCGATCCACCCCCACTGGCCATCCGGCAGCCCATACGCCCACGCGAACGGCTGGCGTGAAAGACTGGGGACAAGACGTGGGGATGCGTTGACGGAGAGCGGTTGAGGAGGGTGCCAGTGGAAGGGTCCGGAATCAAAACTGAGGAAAACGGGCGGGATCTGCCACTTTTCGCCGAAATGACAATCGATGGCTCGGACTTCGGAGCTAACAATCCGCTACTCCTTCCGCTCTCCCGTCAAGCGTGCCGTCAACCCCGCTGACTCGGAAAGGATCCTGGACGACAGGTGAAATAGCAGACGCATCGCTGAGGGAAAAGACGTACTGTTACATTTTCTTGCAGAAACCAAGGACCCTTAAAATAATCAGGTCAATGTCACCAGGACATATGGAGCTTGAGATAACGGAAATGAATTTTCGAAGGTGTAGGTCCATAGAACCGTGATTCCTTGAAGGAGTATTCGAATGGGGCAACAAGTTCATTTCAGCCAACAGCTCTACAAACATGCAGTTACAGGAGAGTAGTCGATCTAGTTTGCTGGCAACGCAATGGACGACAATAATCATTTATATTATCTTAAAAGTATCTTTACATTACTGGCAGAAGGGCGTACAACGATCCATACACCAACTATTAATCTATAAACCAAACGGCAATACCCTCTCACCCCCTATGAACCCATCCCCACCCATTCCCCACCCCTTGTTCCATCCCTCCTTCGATTGCCTCGCCTCGCTAATCTCAAAGAAGATAGATCCATCGTACAACCTCCTCAGATCCTCCTTGTCCACTCTCCCACCCTGCTGCAACAGCAACCACGCAGTGACCCACTCAAACATAGCAGCAGACCAACCAAACGGGTCGACAGCGCAGCGTTGACCCTTCATCAGTTCAAAGACTTCTAAGAGGGACAACGAATTGGCAAGCACGTCCGGATTCTCCTTCGAGCGCTTCGCATACCTGGCGAACAAATCTTCAAAGCGTGACGGTACGAACCGCCCTTCGTTATCGTAAATCCCAGTGTCGGATCCATGCTTGCCCTTATGGATGTGCGGAATAAAGACGCGGAAGAAAGGATCCGGAAAAAACGACCTCTCCAAGCTGGTCGGGAGCGTAAAGCTTAGATTGACGATGAAGATTGTGAGAAAGGAGAAAAGCATGTTGAATCCCAAGTCGCGGAATCCTCTGTATGTGTCCAGGGGCCAAATCTCGCCATCGGCATCTCTATCCCAGAACAATATATGTTGCTGCATAACGGTCTAGACATGGGGCATAGAGCCAGAAATAAGTGCACATTTTCAAAAATTTAATTTGAATACGCACATATTCTTGGTGCTTTTTCGAGTGGGCTTGCGAGCCATTGGGCTGATCAACGCTGGGCGCATACGTAGCCCTCCCGACGTACGGTCTCTCGATAGCTTTGTCGGTATCGATGCAGTATTCACGCTCTTTGGTGACAGGTGCCCGCACTGCGGTAGTAACGAGTCCAGGGGGTCCAATAGCATCGTTAGGCATAATAGGGGTTCGTGATCTTGCGTTACGAGGGAGTGAATGGGAGGAGAGCGTACGTGAACAGATGACTTGTATTCCCTACTTATAGGACGGGGCAGACAGAGGAATGCATTTCGAACACTTGATCGTCATCGAACTCGAACGTCATAAGGTGGCGGTGGAATACTAGCAGAATACCAGTGGTGTCCGTGCCATCGATCATCGTTAACTGGACGGTGCCGCCCAGGAGGACGATCAAAACCACCATGTCGACGATGCGTTCAGGTCTGTGATATGTATTGTAGTTTCACAGTTTATAACATGTATGACATATTGAGCTCTTCTGTGCGAGCTTTAAGATGTAGAATTTCACCCCTTGATACAGACCAAAATCAGGTACGCTGAAAGACCAAGTTCAGTGAATAAATCGAAAAGTACAGTATCGAGAAACTAACCCACCTGCTTATTCCTCTGCTTCAAATCTATACTTTCAGTTGAATAACGTCGTTTTCGCTTTAAATCTGAAGAGTTCGATTTGATTGGCTTTGGAACACCAGCTTTAGGATGCCAATACGAGTCCAGGGATGTCCCAGCTGATCCAGGAATAATACGCTCTTGGTCATTCCAAGCAACGTCGGCCAAAATCTTGGGAGGCGCATATACTAGACTCCGTGGTGCTCCTTTGAGCCCGTATCGTGCCTTGAGATCTCGCAGGTGTATAGGATGGCGTAGCTTATACAAACTGCGTATGCGATACGCGTATCCAATGCGTGCCCAGTCTGCACTTCCCTCATTGAACTCTTTATTTCCTACCCCGTCTTCTGGCAGCGGTGGATCTCCACCCTTGCGCGTCCGCGCAGGGTCAATCTCGCATATGTACGCTAGGTGCGAGAGCGGTGCGTTGAGGTAGAACCAGACGCGGTGGACTGTGTGTGCGATGAGGTAGCTGCGAAATTCGTAGTTCTTGACACCTTGGAGAATTAGTTGCATGGCATCGTTTTTCATAGGCAAGATTGCATCCTCGCGAACAGGTGTTTTGGAATTTGTAGACATCCGTCCGCAACGTTGTGAATTGCGGAGTCCTTCAATGAAAATCAGCTTCAGCCACAAATAAACACACAACTCGAAGCGGCTCGTAATATGCCCCTCTTTGCTATAACCATCATCGTATCAGAAAATGACTGCAAAGCCCGTCCAGCTTTGATGTAGTGTCAATAGCTAGCCTCTCCTACCACCATCGTATACTATATCCGAGAATCAACTAGCATCTTAGTCGCGATAAAATATCCCTGCACAGGCTTGACGTGGTTCTGAAATGCGTTTACGGTCTCTAGTGCCCAACACACTTCCTGCAGCTTTCGTTGATGCTTTGGTTTCATGTGGCATTAGAACAGATGCAGATCTCTTATTCTCCGGGTCACCCATTGATATTCTATCAAAACTACCTCTCAACGTCGTCTCACTAGCTGACCTCAAGAAATATATCGAAACAGTCGCAGAAAAAGCCTCTGCACCTGGCATTCGGGCAGACGACATGCTAGCAAAAGAATTGGAAAGTTCCACCAATAACGTCGACAGCGATACGTTCGCAACCGGTATACACGAGCTAGATCAGCTCGTCAACAGTTTCGAGCCTTCACGCGTCTATGAAATTACCGGAAACAGAGGCTCAGGGAAAACGGTACGTCGTTCCCTATACCACTCGCGTATTCACGTCAACTTGCTGAGTTAACGTCCAAGGTTCTATCTCTTCACATAGTCCTTCGCCATCTCGCCTTGCACCCAAATTCCAGGGCACTTTGGATCGATACAACGGCTGATTTTTCCGCACAGAGGACGGCCATGAAGCTCAAGTTTTATCGCGGAGAGGTAGTTTCCAACCATAGTCTATGACGTTGTAGTAATTAACAGTGTGGACTTTATTTATTTATTTCAAGGGTATCGAGACAGTCCTTGAACGGCTCCAGGTGTCGTTTCTTTTCGATGTAAATGCTGTCCATGCTGCCCTCGAGGCACTTCGCGTCACTTTGAACGTAAGCTAAATGCCGCAGCTGTTTTTCTTTGAATATATTGTTTTCAACACACCACAGAAGGATCACTCTCCACCGAGGATCCGCTGTATAGTGATCGATTCCATCACATCTCTTATTGGCCCCATGCTTAACGCTGTCTCATCCCATGGTCACGCGGTAATGGAATCATTTATGCGTCAGCTTCGAGACCTCGCCCAAACGCAATCGTTAACCGTCCTAGTGAGTTCTTGCCAACTCAATTACCCATCACCGACGTTAAATCACTCTTCCGTTGAAAGGTCATCAACAATACATCGGCGTTTGCACCTTACAACCCCCTTTCTGCACAGGATTCGAACGTTAGGAAACCTGCCCTTGGTCCGTCATTGACTTATATGACGGACTGCACACTCTGGCTGGCCAAACAAGAAGGCAGTCCTGCGCCAAGTGGCAATTCTGAACAATCCCCAGTATATGTTGCAGAAGTCCTGAGGTCGAAGATGACTGTAAGTTTTATGAACAATCGCATGAGCGGGACTACAATCGAGTTTTGTAGAAATCGGGAACCCAGTGTGCATTCGAAATCCATCAAGGAGTTTTGTACCCGCACGAATAATCATGCCAATGAAGTCTCCTTACTCTCGAAAAATAAATATATACACTCCCTGCACGATAAATATGACATATTTACGCCGCACGTAAGGAGTGGACAACGCACAGATTTCTTCGTATTGTGCCGATGTGACTCTTAAGCTCTTTGTGCAGAATGTACCAACGCGCAGAGCGTTATAGACTTGAGCATCGTACAGGGCGTTGGTACGTCGATCTTACAAAAGAAGAACAAATATATGCACAAAACATCACATTATACGTTACATAATAGCTCCAATCAATATTCAAGTTGAACATAACAAATCTAAGACATCGTCCTTCGGAGGTCATATCTCCAGGATGCAATCACAAGAATCACAGGTCACCGAAGCTACCAATGCAACTCTAGTTAGGGACGTGGTTTCAAAAGACGCACGACGATTCTACTCACCGATCAGGCATAAGCACAGGGGCAAGCAAGCTCCACATGTACAAGATCATGCAAACCCAGCTGGAAACGACTCTCATCCACATCGCCGTCTCAGACCTACCGATGTATACGATCTCCTCTGATTCTCCTTGCTCTGTAGAGACAACATTCCTGTCGCATGTCGGTCGTTAATGGGTTGAAGCAGACATGTACAGAGGCGACCTACCAATCTGTCAAAAGCATGGCGACATACATAGCACCAATTGCGAAGATAATATGGAACCAGGAGTACTGAAGAATAAATCAAGATGAGACCATGGAGCTCAAAACATGGCGGCAGTACTACTTACGTTGTAGCGGGTCCCAGTACGTTCATCATCCCGAGTCTCACCCAAGTCTTCCTCATCCTCGTCGTCCTCGTCTTCTTCATACAAAGCAGAGGCAGGAATGGCTCTAAGGACCGGACATCATTTAGAACCTGTACGCTCAGTGCAATGAAAAGCTATCACCACGTACCCAGCTTCGACAGCAGCTAACAATGCTTGATATCTAGGTGACTCGATCCTGCCAGGCTGTGTACTTACGACTTCCATCTCGGCATGAGGACTATCGTCAATAGGGAGCTGGACTGCTCCACCCTTCTTGCCTCTCCCGACTAATGCACGACTCTGCGTCGCGGCCCTGCTTGTAGAGTACGCGATAGCCAAGAACGTGAATACGGCACCCAGAGCCACAGTAGTCGTACGTGTGCCAGACGAGGGACCCCCATTCCTATTCCATGGATTGCACGACTCGTGGTCGTGGTTACTGATTGCAGAAACGATGAGGTACGTGCAGTATGCAGCCACCATACCAGATTGTGCGAGACCAGAGCGGGGGTTATGTTCTTGAACGAGAGGGTGAATACACATGATGGTAATGATGACGCAAAGGGCAAGGTTGAACGAGATGAAGAAGCGATTGAGAGTGCAGCCTGAGCCTGCGAAGAAGGCATACAGTACACCGGTTAGCGCGATCGTTGTTATGTACATTCCAGCGGTGGAACCGATAAGAATCCATTGCCATATATTTGAGTTAGACCTCTCCCAGTTATCGAGACAGGTCTCCGACCATGAGTGTGCGAAATCGACCAGTAAGACTAACCCAAGGAGGATGAAAATCGTTGCGCCTATGAGGGAGACGTAGTTTCCCCAAAAGATGAAGAAGCCATTGGGAATGAAAAACGAGACGACCACGAGTATTATCCACAAGAGCACTTTCGGACCCCACCATCTATAGCGGATTAAGGTGAATATTACGGTCGCAGAATAGCCTACTCACCCATTCTGAATGGCGGCCCGCTTGTCACGCGTATCCTGGACACCGATAAGAGAGAGACTAAGTAGCGCGTGAAGAAGAGATAGTGCAAAGCAGATACGATGAACCTGGAAGATGGGATATCGTGAGCGAGTCCCAATACCCGTTGCGTTCACCACATACCGCCAGAACTCCATAACATTTGCCGTCGTCGCAATCCATCTTTATATAATCATAGCTCCAATGTTCGATTTGTCTTATAGCGAATGGCGTCTTCATGAGCCAGGCCAACAATGAGTTGAGCAAGAATATAATCTGCGGGTCATGTAAGCGGAGCATCCTCGGGTTTCAAAGCAAGAAAGCAAGAACTCACAGCAAACCCAACTCTTGTCGCAATGGAGGAGTTGCAGTTGCAGGATTTAAAGAACATCGAAGCTAAAACATTCCGAAATGATTGTCAGTTTGGACACCGGAAGTGCGAGGTGCAAACTTACCAGCTGTGGATGTACAACAGAAAGCAGCGCCTGCAAAACATGATGTAGCTATTGCCCCAAGAGGACCAGCAAGTGGTAGCGAAAGTAAGAGACCCATAGTTGGGCTATTGCACCAAACCTAGTGGCGGTATTCACGATATTGCTTTCAAGCAAGTTGCACTACTATGATGGTCGCAGTAAGAGATTCGCAGTTCACGTATGGGAGCAAGGCGCGGCTACTTGCGGTAAGACTCTCCCACGGCTGTGGTGACACTGACTTGATATAAAACATACAGTAACTTTGAAAGCGAGATAGCATATACAGTGATGCGTGATACGTGGCTAGAAATACATTGAATAAATCCATCTCAACGCTTTAGGGTTTTCATACTCTTCCTCTGTGGTGAGAACACCTCAGCTACTTTCACTCCTCACTTTGGTGAATTTGAGCGTCGACAAAACACTGAATGGCTTGACATTTACACCGGAATTCGAATTTGAAGCGATCACAGGAGTAGTCACAGGAAAGGCTTTCTTCTTTGTCGCTGGCTCTTCGTCCCTTCCGTTACCTGCAAAAGGAAGCGAGCGCTTCCTGGGAATGCGCTCGATAGGTACCATTTGCAGAGGCTTGGGGGGTGATACTCGTCGTGCGACAAACAAAGGAGGTTGTCCAGGAAGTCTCTGAATAACAGACCAATCAACGATAATCACCATGAAGTAGACAGAACCTATACTTCGAACTGATATCTGCAAACAAGCTTATGTTCTTTGCCTTTTTCTTGCCAGGCCTGTGCAAAGGGGATTAGCAGAGAGTTTGTCTGCGAAGATAGTTTCCTTCACCAACCCTCGTGACGATATATAAGCCATCATACCGATACATGCTGAGGTGGAAGACGAGTAAGTACACATCTTAATGCATTTCAAGAAAACGACGAACCCTTCAGTGGGAGCATACATGGATGATAACCTTGCGCTCCTGATAACTCTTATCGGGAGCTTTGTCTCCATAGAGACCTATCCCAGAGAAATTACAGTCAGACTCAATAGCCCACAGGAAACATCCGGTTACTTGCCAAGAGAGAGCGATTGCCCCAGTCATCCCAAGTCTGATCTTCCACCTGAGGTCCCACACGAAGCTAAAGAAGACAAACTGTTTGTGGGAAGTCATCGGCACCCAGCTGGACTCGGCGCACCCTCTTCAACATCCCATCTTTTCCTTCGGCATAACGTGCACGTCCCCCTGGGCAAGCTTGTGAAATAGTGAACGTGGGTCGAAATTGAGCCGGACTAACCTGCACCCGTGTATATACTACATAAAAATGAACATGACAAGTCATTACAAATCAAAGTATGGCATTACTTACAACGTTTCACCATTGTCTTCATCGTCAGAATATGAGCCAGATAGAGCTATCGAATAGGCGCCTTCATCTTTAGTGCCATGGATGCCAGCCATGAGTGGACCGTGAACACGATCTAGACTGCATGCCTGCCTGATGATCCGTGATCAGCAGTGATACAGATCAACAGTAACAGAGGAACGTACCGAGATTCCCAGTGCGTGCCAACGCGAATGCCTGGTATATGGCCAAAAACATGTCTGCAGCAACGAGAGAGAGAACGATCAGTGAAAATGTATGTACCACAGGAGGCAACAGAGCTTGTCATACCCAGCTTGAACCGAAAGACCGGTTGTCATCCTCTTTCCAACGCTCATAGCAATGCAATGCTATCCAAGGTCAATGTTGGTGTGTGAGTGGTATTGAATTAACCGTCGTCGAAGCTGTGATAAACGCGGTTTCAGCTTTTCAAGTGTGTGTTTACTGGCAAACGCGTGTTTTGGCGATGACACACGATCGGCTTCAACAATAGGTATTTTCAAACTCAGCGCACGTGAGTTGGGAGACCAGACATTCGACGGACCGTGAGAGATTAGTGCTACCATGGACCTCGTCCAAAAGTCACAGTTTTTCACCTTGGCTTTCTACCAATTTTCAACTCGCCACTTGTAATCAGAGTTGAGGAGAAAGTCAACCCCTGCAACCCTACTATCACCCATCGTAGTGGTGTTTTTTTTAAATTTTAATATTTTAAATTCCATTCAAGCTCGCAGTCTTGCAATTGTACTGATCGTGCCACATTCTGTTAATTTCTGTGCATTCCTCGTCATATGGATCATCAATAATTATTCCACTTCTCCATCACCTGGTCCCCCCTGGCTATCCAAACATCTTTGCTGGATCATTCCTGCCATCAAGCCGTTGAAACAGGAGACCTGTTAAGTGGAAGTTAGTCACGGCTTGATGGACTGCTTCTATACCTGAAAGCCGAGGAGGAGGCACCCTCAAAATACTGGCATCGGTTGCCTCACAAACGAATGTATAGTCCTGGTCAAGTCACTGAATGATATATTCCTCCTCGGACTTATCTGATCGCTTTCTCACTCGCAGCATCTCCTGCATTGCGATCGACATGCTCATACCAACACTGAGTTAGTCGAGGCCACAGCTCTCGCCACACCAAGGCCTTTATATCGCAGCGGCATCGCTTCACCTCGATCTTCCCCACATGACGTTGACAATCACGAGATGCGCGGAGTTGCACATGTACATGGCAAGGATCACCTTCTACACGCTGTTCTTTCGCCTCGAACTGCCAATCGCTTGCTCCTTGTATGTACATTTGCACCGCGAGCTTACCGACAACTGCAACTGATCATTCAACCAACGTGGACGAGACACCCATTTAGTAGAACTTGTCTCTACCGAAGGAAACCTTCTTCGTATGTGCCTCCAGGGACGACAAAAAAGAAGATGGTAGAGTGGAATGCATCCTTGTTGCGGCCCCTGGCATACAGCAGGTAGCGGTGAGGTGAACAGATTACACAGAAAGGCGACTGACTAGCTCGCACAATGACTCCCACATGCGACCTATTTGATCTTGGTGTTCTAACTATTCTTTTTCGCGTCCGGTCCACAAAGCTATACCAGATCCCACAAACACAGACACGATGACAGAATCGCTAATCTTTGAATTTTAGGTTGTCGCGTTTGTCACGTGCCCGGAAAAACAAGAAGTCAAGGGGTTCCAATCCTTCCATGCGCTTCGTCGCTTCGTCAAACTCACGATTATCAATACTGATATCTGGTCTGGATGATTTCTTCCCCGCTAGATGGACTAAGATAACTCTCGTTGGTGCCGGGGCGGCTTACGTCTGCGAACATCAGTGTTATACTTGCTTACGGGGTTCCTTCTGGTGTCGTCGGAAAGTCGGAGTGGCACGGGGTGGATAAATATTTATAATACTTAGAGCGCATCATCGGCCTCCACACGGAAGCAAAACTTGTTTCATATCGTCCATCATGGCATTGGTGCCCACAGACTTGAAAGCCGTCCTAGACACCCTCCAAGGTGTGTTTCAACGGTACCCGCGCGGCATCACCGTCGCTGCTCTAGCCAGCGCCATAACGGTACCATGGCTGCGGAGAAACTACAATCAATACATCGAAATAGGTCCCGGAGGGCTTCCATACAATACTTTCGGCTGGCTTATCGCTCTTTCTCTCTCACTGTTTGGTCGGGAGACTGTATCCACAGCCATCTACGACAAAGATCCCAATAAAGAGACCTATCTGAAGGATCCCGCTTCCATACCTGAACGTCGAGGGCTTCGGCCACAGACCGGGTGGCACGTATTTCCACAACGTCAGCTCACCAAATTCTCTCCAAAGAGTGTTCGGCAGGTGTGTTTATCTACCGTGTATCGAATCGTCGTTGTGTCTTATTACTTGATGTAGCCGCTTCTGGATATCTTCAACAAGCTAGGCAAAGCCAACCCAGGGTTGGTTGAAATTGCCAATTCTAGGTTCGAAAAGCATCATGATGCCATAGTCATTGCATCGTCCAGACCTTCTCCGCACAAAGTCGCCGATCACGCCAGACGGGAGATAACACACATCCATCAAGAAAAGGACTTTTCATTGCACGCAATCCTAGCGCCCCAGGATTGCAAGCTACGTACGTGATCACCGAACTTGAGGAAGCTGGTCCCTGCTTAATATATTTATATATTTATCTCATTTCAGTCATCGAACGCGGTTGGGCCGAAAGACACCCTCTCGCCAACAGCGTAGCCCCTAGCCTTGGTCTTCCGAAGGAGTATTTATTGATATACTCACCGAGGGATGTGGAGGAACTTGAAATGGTGGAGCGCATTATAGTGGCCGCTATTGGTTTCCAGACTGGAAGCCGTGAAGTTAACTAGCTGGTACCCTCCTAGAGACTATAAACAAGTTGAAATGTGCCCCGCTGCCCTAAATTACTTCACCGTTGTCCTTGTTCTAGATTACTGTACCTACTGTGCACTTTGACAGTTGGAAGCCTTCCATGTTCGCCGTGCCGACCTGTACACCGTCATGCATATGAAAACCATCTATCTGGGTAGTGTGTTTGCATAAGGCAAGGCTGCGAGGTAGGATGGTCATTTGACGCGCACCTACAAAGTTCATGCTACAGACGCGATGAGATCACGTGTCGGTAAAGTCATTATCGCTCTCTTTTCGAATTTCGCCACGGAACTGGCGGCGACCGTGACGGCGACGTTCACGACTACGGTCTCCCTGCTTTTCTCATCGAACATCCTCATTACACTTCTCGATCCTCCACCATGCAAGGCTACTTCCAACGCAGGATTCTTCGTATAGAAGCCACATTTGGAATTTCTATGCTCGAGCCCTGGGAGAAGTTCTTTTATCGTGAGCTACATCCGCGACCGAGTTCTCGAGCTTCTCCAGATAGCTAATGTCGAGCGCAGTGACGGTGGTGTTCTTACTTGCCATCCTCGTGTTCACGGGGTTGTATCAGTATCTACCTCAGCATCTCATTGATATGCAGCGGCGTGTCACTTACTATTTGTGGGGCGGCTCTGAGAGCGAAGAACGACTATTGCAGCATTTGTGGGATGCCACAACGAAAACGGAGCTTTAGTTGTGGTACCTACCTATCTCCCTCGAATGTCAAGTCCCTTGGAACGGTATGTCCCCCGAACGTGTCTGTAAAAATATCTTCAACTGAATGAACGCTTCTAATCCCTACTTAGACTTGATTCATTGTACTCGTCTCCACAAGTTATCGTCCCATATACTCATACGCGGTCTCCTATTCTATGGCGCCCTTCTGGAATATTCTTAGCGTCCATCACCCCCATTTTAACGACTCGAACTCGGACTTTGTGCTTGCATATGAGGCTGGCAGGTGAAATAGACGGCAGTCGCCACGCTTTTTTCATCAGCGAGGACTATATCCGTTTTTGTTTTTTTTCTGATGGATTTTTCTAGAGGTACACAGTTGGTAATATTATCCTGTGTCAAAGTGACAGATGGGGAGCATGACGTTCTGAACAGAAAAGTCTTTCGGTATGACAGGAACGATACACCACTGTGAGACGCCCTTTTTCCGTGAGTAAGACAAACACCCTTCCATGCTGGAAACCGAGGCTGTGTGTGATTACCCCGTGGAAGTGAAACACGGCGTCTCCATGAGGCTCCAACTGGGTGGCTCTCTGACAACACTAAGCTAGACGGGTTGCCTGGATGGCGTCACTATAACCATCGGGTCAATTCACTTGGCATATCGCAGTCATTTGAACTGACACTCGAACATGCTTTCGAGGAGATGGGGCTGCCACGAAAAACGTTGTCAGGCATCGCCAAACTGTCACTTACAATGCACCAAGGGTCACGTTAAGATATTATAATGGCATCAAAAATTATCATTTTCTGCGTGAATCTGACTATATAAGTAAAAACTAATAATGATACACTATAATAAGGGACGTGAACACATTTGCACCAATGAGTGTTCAGATTCTAGATCTACGACACGACGATACAGTAATTTCCGTCTCAAGCTAGTGTGTGTTGCCTATTGTCATATGGTCCCGTGGATATTGTGTGTGATGAAAACGAGAAACCATGCAAGTAATTGTGGATGCTGTGTTTTAGTATGCGTGAATGATAGGTAGGAAGCCTTACGCGTTAAAGCATGAACATGAAGGTTGTCGAATGATGAAGATGAATACAGGTGAATAAAATATTATGCAAAGCAGTACACTGCTAGCAGCGAACCGGCCCGTCTTGTCAACCCCAGCTGCAAGAATACTTGATGAATCGATGATGAACCGTGTCTTCTATAAATTATGTCGGTCGTTAATGATTATACTGGAGGCGAGTTATTGTTCGCCCTGCTCCATTTTTTATATAGTGGATCATCCGGTTTCGTATCCGGGTGTATTTGGAATTTACCCTCCCATAGTGCGGCAGAAGACTTTGATGGATCATATCTTGCAGGGTCTGACAGCGAACCATTCATTTGCGGCGCCCATCCAGCCCCAATCGAGGACGCGATAAGAGTGGGCACCATGGTCATCAGCGAAGGACTAAACAGAACAAAGAGCTTAGCGGCGAGTAGCGCTGAGCGTTGATAGAAGTCACTCACAGAGGAACACGTGCGTGATCGTGAATTCTAGCATTTCGACTCTTGACAACAAACGAAGAGGACCGCAGACGCCCACCGCGGACATGAGCAAAAGTGGCCAAGTTATCTCGGACAAGTTCGATTGCAGCGTTCCATTCAACATCGGCCCGAGAGGTGGGAAGAACTTTAGAATTCGGGAAGAGTCGCATTTTCACGAACAGCCTTTCGAATGGTCCGTTAGGCAATATGCGAATGAGAGCTCCAAGAGGAATGGAAACGAATCCAAGAGCTAGTGATATTCCCCATTCGCGGCCACCAATACGAGTTACTTGAAAAGCGGCCCCACCGATAAAAACAATGAGGACTTGAACAGCAATTTCTGAAATGCACAGTTGTTAGCGGATGTAATAAGAATGAGAGAAGTTTAATATACCTAACAGCGTAATACCAACGAAGTAATAGTTTCTAGAGATGCCTTCGAAGATGTTGAGCTTTCTATCCAACCTTCTAGAGTTGACAGAGTTGAAAATTTGGGCAAAGACGAAAGTATTGAAGACCACAGTTTGGACAATAGAGTCATATTCAGTGCTGCCCGATTCACTTTCATAACCAAGGATTCTTAATCCTAGGAAGTGAAACACGAGAGTGATGGCGATCTGATATGTCGATTGCAACATGATTTGCTTGTACATGTTGACCGTGAAAAGTGGCGCAGTCTGCTTGTCCGGTTTGCGATCCAGAAGAGCGGGAGACGCGGGGTCGGTCGCCAGAGCAAGCGCAGCAAAGGTGTCCATGATAATGTTGATCCACAGCAGTTGAACGGCAGACAAAACGGATTCTTCTGAATTGGAGGCAACGGCAGTCACAAACGTGATCACGACGGCAGTGACGTTCGTAGAAATCTGGAATTGTAAAAACTTGCGTACTGCGTCGTTGACACAACGACCCCACATGATTGCCTTGACGATGGAAGAAAAGTTGTCGTCCATGAGGATAATGTCCGACGCCTCCTTGGCTACTTCGGTACCAGTGACACCCATGGAGAACCCAACATGCGCCGTCTTAAGTGCAGGCCCATCGTTAGTACCGTCCCCGGTGACACCGACAATCTCGCCCAGCGATCTTAGCTTCTCCACAAGTATCTTCTTATCCTCGGGCGACGACCGTGCAAGAACTTGAAGTCGTGGGACAACCTCCATCATCTCGTGTTCAGTGAGTTGTCGAAAGACAGGACCCTCCATCACGATACCACCTGCAGTATATATGCCACACTGAGAGGCAATAGATCGCGCCGTAAGGACGTTGTCTCCCGTGCACATCGTGACGACAACTCCAGCCTTGCGACAACTGGCCACAGCTTCCCGAACACCATCACGAAGCGGATCTTCGATACCTGTAATTCCAATCAAGATAAGATTCTGCGCGATATCTTCATACGCGACCTATTGCAAACCCTCAGTGTCTTTCCGAGGACCTAAGAACAACGACATACCTCATCGTCCTCCAACTGTGCTTCGGCTGGAGGCCAACAGTCAAAGTCCCTGTAGCACAGCGCGATAGTGCGGAGCGTCTGGTTGGCGTAGAAGATCGTCGTCCTCGAAATATTCTCGCTTGCCAACTCGTCAATCGGCGCAGTCTCGATTTCCTCTTCCCTTCCCTCTGTCCTACCCTGCTCTTCATCCTTCTTCACGACGACGTGTCGAGAACACATCTTCGTCAAAATCTCACTAGCACCTTTCAAATGTAGCCGATACCTCCCCTGGCCAAGCCTAACCACAACTCCCATCGCCTTCCGATCGCTCGTGAACGGTATCATCTGCACAATATCCGCCGCGTCCCTCGTCTTCTTATAATCAGGCCACCCCAGTTCCTTGGCAAAGTTGAGTAGTGCCGTCTCCGTTTTACTACCAACAAACGCGCGCTCGCCCGTTTCAGGATCTTCATCTTCGAATGCAGTAGAGTTCACCGAGATAGCTGCGTTTGTGAGCTCGCGGAGCTGTGGCGAGAGTACCGTGTGTAGTTCCGATTGATCAATAGAGAAATCGTCAGTGTGTTTTCTGGAGGACCCGTCTTCCACTCGGCGACGTCCACCACGTTCTTCATTAGCATTAGTTCTAGATTGATTTTCACCCAACTTTCGAACAAACTTGGCATGTATGCCTATCGAACCCGCTACGACAGTCATCGCGTTTTGCGTGAGGGTACCGGTTTTGTCCGTGCAGATCACTGACGCGTTGGCCATGGTCTCGCAAGACCCAAGTACACGCACGAGAAGGTTCTCCTTGGTCATGCGTTTAGTCGCGAATGCCAGTGCTAACGTGACCGCGAGTGGAAGGCCTATCAGGTGATCGTTAGGTCAGGTCAACAGTCCGTAATTATCGCGTACCTTCAGGAACGGCAACAACAATCAACGTAACGGATATGATAAGTATGTTCACAAAAGCCATGCCTTTCTGATTGGCATTCCTGGGGAAATTTAAGTTATCAGTATGTAAAAAAGCTATTGGCGACAACATGTAACGCACCTCTCAGGAGAATTCGTGCCCAGTTGCACAAAGAATCGGATCATGAGTGCCGAGAATAGGATAATGCCCGCAGCACTACCGATCTTCGCAATCAGTTCCGCTAGTGCATTCAACTTGAGCTGCAAAGGCGTGTTTTCTGTGTCCGTGCGAAGCGCTATTCTCACCTATGAACAACATGTCTCAATCACAAAAGTAAAGCTTGGCGTACCCATCATAATTCGGCCGTTAAAGCTCTTTGTTCCGACAGCTACTACCACGTAACTTCCTACACCTTCCAGCACCTTGCTGCCACTGACCACAAAGCAATCGGTGTGAGAGGAACCCTTGAACACATGTCCACCTTGATCCCCTCCGTCAGCGCCACCCTGCTCCCTGAGCGCATTGCGTTGTGTATTCCTCAGGGCCAAGCAATCTCCATAAGACATTTTCTTGATAGCATCTGACTCGCCAGTAGCCCCCGACTCGTCACACTTAACGTTGTGCCCAGACAGGAAGATGCCATCACAGGGGACAATTTCACCGGGTTCCAGAAGGGCAACATCACCAACGACCACTTCCTGTATCAGAATGTCAGTAGATGTAACACAAATAGCATGAATTGTTTCATACTTTGACGTCGATGACGTGTTCGACACCGTCTCGGATAACCTTAACGCCACGTTCTTCCTTCTTCTCGTTTAGGGACTTGAATTGGCGCTCTTTCTGCCAGTCATTGACCGAGCCGACGATAACCTACGATAGGTCAATAAAGAAGTCTATATGCTACTATATGCGTGTGGACAGACCACAATAAGAATCGCGACCATGATGGCAACACCTTCAACCCAATCGACAGGTGGTTGGCCGGGAGGCAGAGTTGTTCCGAAATCTTGAAAGAGACCCAAGGCAAGAGAGACGATCGCGGCGAATGACAGTATCACCTATCTCTCGTGAGTTAGCGGTAAAGAAAAATCCATAGACGGCAGCCTACATACCAGGACCTTGTCCTTCAACGCAAGCCACATAAGAGCCAATAAACTCTTGCTAGCTCGCTGAGGTAAAATATTTTCTCCAAAAACGCGTCGTCGTTCATCAAACGAAGCCTGAAACGCGGGTCCATGTTCCGCAATATCGTCGTGATGGTGAGGATCGGGCAATTCGTCTTCGGGACCGGTCACTATTATCCCAGGTAACTCTTTAGCCTCAGTGCTATGTCTGTCGTGCCTTTGAGAAGCGCCCACGCCTGCCCCTGGCCGCCCATCAGAAAGACTACCCCCGCCTCCATCATTCGACACCAAAATTTTCGCAGTTGCTTGTTTGCTGAGACCGTGAGTACGGTTTGTACCGAGACCTTTAAGTATGCCTGTGATGCCACCCAGAGCCTCTAGCGCCTCAAGATTTTTCGGATCAAGGAGACTTGCGAGTTCGTAAGGTTTGAATGAAAATGGACCAGGATCGATATCTGCATCCTGGTCGAGATCGATGTCGAGGACACCGCCGGATTCGTCATCATCAGTTGGCTCATTCCCAGGGCGGCTGTTAGTTTGGTCATCGTTAAGGGGATGCACTGGGTGAGATGAGGGATGTGGCAGATCATCAGAAAAGCCACCGACAGATTTGGAACGAGGACGTGATTTGGAACGTTCTGAGCCGCTGTCGAAGTGAGTGTGGGTGTGTGATGCGACTGTCATGCTTGTTGCATCAGACTTTGCGCGATGGAGTTGAGCGAGAGCGATGTCAGCTGTGCCGTGATCTGGTTCTGTTTCGTCCAGGCTGCTGTGACCCTCTGCAGAGCTGGCCCAGGTGGCATTGCTGCTCTTTCTGCGATGTGTGGGTGTTGTGTCGAATAAGGGATTAAGGAGGCCCAAAGAGGAAAGGCCATTGCGATCCTCGGGTTTATTATCGCGGAGGGACAAAGAGGTGGTGAACTGGACGGAGGAACGTGTGGACAACGTGGGGGACGGGGGAACGTTGAGGGTGGTGCCTTCGTTTGAAGAGGCGAATGTGGGGGATGGGGAATGGGACCTGGGGACATCGAGAGACATGCGGGCGGAGTGGTGGCCTACGGAGGGCTTTGAGAAGGGGGAGAGGAAGCGTCTGCGCAGGGGCGTATTGGGAACTGCATGTGGGTTGGTTGCGACGTGTGAGCTGGGAGTCTGGGGGTAGTTGGAGTCGAGGGGGAGATGGATCGTGTGCGCGTCGTCGTCGTGTCTGAAGGACGGGGTATGGCGTTCGTCGTCGTTGAGGGCGTGCGTCGAGGAGAGGTCGGTTGTGACGATGGCGGGGATGGAGGAGTGTGAGCCAGCGTCGGACCATGGTGGCGACGAGAGAGGAGGGGCGTCAACGAAGGGTGGGTTGTTATATATGAAGAGGGGATATCCGTAAGTACGGCTATGGGCAGATTTCTATAGAGAATGTTCTGACACAGCCATGGCTGGTTAGGGGCCGAGCCATCCGTAAGGCACCGTGGCAGATCGCACCAGCCCGCCATTAATGCCTCCTGGCCCATGCCTCCCTTTCATCTCCTGCTTCTCTTCCTGGTACCACACGTCCACAGCGACCTCCTCGCCGACTCACCCAACCCACTCACCCTTACTCAATCCGGCCCATTCCCTTTTTGGGCCAGATCCTCGCCCCGACTCCGGCTCCCCTCTGCCCGGATGTCTCGCGCATACACCCACCCCACTACATAAACCCCTCTCCTCTCTGACAGCCCCACATAGCCTTTCTTTCTTTCCCTTTTCCCTGACGTGCCCAGCGACGCCCCTCTTCTTGGCCCGAAGCTGCGTAGAACCGCTTCTTTGCATCCCCAGACACCTACTTCTCCTCCTTGTTCTCTTATTACTTCCGCACAGCCAGTACCCTACTTTCCACTTCCGCTAATCCTCTTTTCCGCATCCGTTCTTCTTACCTGCACACTACCCTTCTCGTCCCTTGATTTCGTCCTTTGATCGTATGTCTTCATTCCACAACTATCACCGTACTCTCGTTTCTTCCTCTTCCTCGAATTCTTCGGATCTCCCCTCTTCATCATACAACCTCTTTTAGCCGTTTAGCCGCTATACATCTACCATCCCCCTGGAATATATCACATCCTCATATTGGCACTCTATCTGCACCTCCCTTGCCTTATGAATGTACTGCGCACACCACGATGTCTGTCATGTGGCTCAGCCAGGCGGTACACGCATTTATGCACTCCTCCATTTATGTACCCCTCCACGATGGTATGCATCTTTTTTCTCATAGCCTTCTCCATTTCACTCAATGACTCGACTTTCCCTTGAACCGCGATTACAGCATCGATGCGTGCACTCGGTCCCTCCCTCTTCTATATATCCTCGAAACGCGTCACTCCCCTCTATGGTAATATCAATCCCATCTATAATTCTCCCTGTCTTCCTCTATCCCCCTTCCTCTGACATCATCATCATCCCTTATTCAACAACACCAGATTGATCGTTCACCTCTCCCCACTACTGATCGAACTGCACGTTATCACTAACTCGTCAACTCTAGCGCCCCGGCCTTTCCGTCTATATGATCACCCGTTGTAACAGGATATCTCCTTTTACAGTACCTTCACCCCCTGGCGCGTACTGCTAGTTTTTCCGTCTATACCATTTACCGCAGAAAACTTTCGCCGTATCGTACACCATCTCTACTCGCCTCTTACTCACGCACATCTTCCCGATCACTCCGTTTCCAGATTTCTTCATCTCTCAGTGAGCCTTCCAATGGAAATTCTGACGGCAACCAAGCATAACACGCACGAGTGGCTTATCTCTACACGTATTGGTAAAGGGTTCCTTTTCAGTGTTCATCAAATACATCTGCCAAATCCAGCACATTTCTCGAGTTTCTCATTTGCCTATCTGAGCTACCTCTGCGATGGATATGGGTCCCAGGGAATCAGGTGAGTGCTTCTCGACTCGCTGTTCATTTCCAAATATACAAGGGCTCGTCTTTGCATTCGCGGTGTTTTCGTCGCTCCACGTGTCCCAGAGAATGCTTGATTTGGTAAAAGTTACGATGAAGGCAAGGCATGTGTTTTTGGGTTTTAAGTTACGTGCTCATAGCAGGATCTTGTGACACAGAAGTGGCGCTCGGACGCGCTGAATTCGTGTCATTGAGAATCAAGTCCACAGTGATGTTCTCGAAACGCCGGAAAACTCCTGTAGACCCTCTTGAGCGTCTACCTTGCCATCTCCATACTGGGTCATAACAGTTTTGCTGTATAAGCGCCCAACAAGGAAAATGATCAACATTGCACTTTTGCGACGAGGGTCTGTGAACGTGGATCATGGTAGATATCCATAATCTGCTAGGCAGGAGGCCCACCCATGTCCGTGATATGGGCTCCTAGGCCATGATGCAGTCTTTTATCCGAGCCATATCCGTGGTCTTATATTGGCTGGGTGGAGGCAATCTGTCGCCTTGCACTGGCCTCATGTACGAAGTCGTGTCCTCGAGATGGGCCCTGATCCTTTCTGTACATCCTCGCACATCGATTAAGAGACCGAAAATAGCTTGTCCTGATGCTTACAATACGCAAAACACGGGATAAAAAAACGTCCCCCTTCTCTCGAGGCGAACGCCCACGCGGTCCGGGATCCCATTCACGCCCTTTGCAGCATTGCATTCCACAGTCGTACCCTCCCAGCGCAGTATAATCTCTTTGTTAGTCGTTTACGATGTGACCACCTGACATCCATATCTGCAGGTTCGACCGATGACCCGTCTTCATATAACAAACAGTCATTTTCATGATCCTGGCTTCGATGAGTACGGTTGCGAAGAAGCCTGATATATATCTGATATGTTGAGACTAGTAGTGCATGCTACTACTTAGTTGGACGTGATGCACTCTCGACTGTTCCGAACACAACTAAGCGACCATACTTCCACCAGTCAAGTTGAGACTGCCTCCGTCAGTATCACAGGGTTTCAGATCTTTCAGAGCTTCCACAGGTTTCCACCTTAGCACCCTTGGCGCTCGAGTCCCTCTTAGTATTGCCTAGAACCTTGTCTAGAGCATCAGTTCGACGCAATCAGCCTGAGCATGTGCAGCATCACATCACCAGCGTGGGGAACGGTCCTATATGTACCCATTCTCAGCTGAATTTATAGTCTATACAGGAATTTATTATTGGAATGAACATTTCTCCTGCTTGGGTAGACGCTGGCATCGAACAAACTACTACAGGATCAACAACGAAATGTGGTATAAAAAAAGGCTAGTAGAATCACCCATTTGTATTTTACCAGAGACGCGGGCGCAAAGGGAAGAGCATGTCACAAATGCCTCACAAAACGCCAAAAAAGGCCGCAAGTCTCGGAATCCGGCAATAAGGTCCCGATTTGGCAACTGTAGTGTACTCTGAGTCTTGCTTTTTGCACAGCCTGACAGTTTTCCAGACGGAAATCACGTCTCGGCAGTAGTTACTCTTGTCTGTGGGTTCCCCCTTTGTAGTGGGCTCGATGGCTCGCCGCCGCCCGCGCGCCATCAGGAATTTCGATTTCGAACCAGGAAATTTGTACCGCGTTTGGAAGCGCCATACGGTTCCTTACTTGAGCCGGGTTGCTGTAAGGTTAGTATGGCACAAGGTAGCAAGAGCATATGCCAATGCAATTGAAAAAGCCCACAAACGAAAGACACGGAATGTCAGTTCCTCACTGAGCATGCACCGCAAGAACGCCGTAAGATGGCGCAGTGGCAGTGGCAAATTCACATACAGTATGGAAGGCCGCACCACCAAACTAGAAGCTCCTGGAACGTTCCCGGCTATTGTTAAGTCACAATGGAACATTTCGACAGAAGTGGAGTCGATAGCTATGTCAGGCAGGTACACTTTGGGACGGTTGTAGCATAGACGGCTGAAACTTTACCTCCAAAGGAAGCAGCGGTGACGGCGTGAGGCTCACAGATTTTCCAGTAGTACCTGACTGACGAAGCTTGATTTTGTCAGTGCTATATCCGTGTTTCCCTGTACGAAATACAGTGACTAACCGCCACGAAATTTGAATTGACCAAAAGGCTCTACGGATGAAGATGGAAGTTAAGCTATTGCCCGCATCGCAATGTTGATGCGGCCCTCCTAATTGTAATAAAATTTTCTTCAAATATATATATGGAATAGTATATGCCATACTGATTGTCTCACCAGGGACATGTTCCACACAGACGCATCTGATCACAGCGCCTTGCCCCTTTTCGGCCACTCAGCCTGATTTCGGCCTGTGGGATCCTAGTACTATAATCTAGAAAACACCCAATCATGTACCTGATAAATATCTCTTGCCAATGTCAGTGTGACGAGTTCATGATATCACTTAGATATAAGAGACGTACGTCATACAATGCATTCCACAGTAACCCTTGGCAAATGACGTGGATATGAGACATCCGTCAACGCAAACACTGAATCATTGATCACGGAGATGCGGGCAGCAGCCTTAAACATTCGCTCATGTTGCGGGTCTATCTTAGGATACCGTGACGGCTGTGGCCACAGTTCGACAAAACGATGCTCCGGCTGTCACGGTCCTCCCAAAACACAGAAAAACGAAGGGCTCCGGATTCGAAGCAGCTGATATACGAATACCTTCGGCTTGATGAGAAGCTGAGTAAATGAATATATAGGGCGTGTCGAATTGGAACTCACGGAGCATCCATCTGATGCGGCCAAATTGCGATGCTGTTCGTACACACCTGGCATGTCAGTGTGTGACCGTGCTACGGAAGCCAGATATACTGACAATGAATCCTGTAAAAGGAAGAAATGGAAGAAATGCCGAGTACTCGACGCTTTCGCGTGTATGAATGATTATTCAATCAGGCCAGGTTTGCATGAGAATGATCGACGAGATGGATGTGGAACGGACCCTCGACGATTCACAGTCTAATTAAGAGAAAACCGGGAGCGAGAGTGCAACTTCCACAGCGCTAGTGGAGAGCCTGATGGGTGTGGTGATAATACAGTGTTGTCTTTAGCCCATTTAGCCAAGATACGATGATGTTCCGATCCAAAGAAAGTTTACGGCATGGGTGTATCTGCTGTGTATTAAATTCGACAGTCTCAGAGACGGTCGTGTGAACATTATGCATTGCAAAAACACAGGGATGACGTTGCCTGTGCATCCTATACAATTCCTGTGATGTACAATCAATTAGAGCAGCTTGAAACGCTCAAAACAAGAGTGCGAACGACTCACATATGAGCACACGACCGAGTGATCAGTGAAATCAACTCCCATAGAGCCCGAAATGGTGCTGAACTAGCCAAGACCGGACTAGGACTCGGACTCACCTGGAGAAGTCGAAGTTTTATGAAGAAGATGGGTGAAAGCGTCAAGGCAAGGTGTTCACATGCGACGGTTAGCGGACTTGCAAGCCGATTGAAAAGGAGGAGCTGCGGATGACAAATTCAACGAGGCATTTGAGAGCAAAAACGCACCGGTGTAGAGCTCGTTGCAGCAAATGTCTTCTTGTGAAAACCAAGATCCTCTCGCGTAGTCCGTCTCAGGCTCGCGTACCGGCCGAACGTGCAAATTACCCCGGATTTGACAACGTGCTCGCTGCCACCCGGCTCGGCACGGCAGGATACAGCAACAATGTGCCATGATGGCATCGTAGCCATCAAAGATACAGGTAAATCCATATCGCTGCGGCAGCTCTGGGGTCATTTCACAGTTCTGTGACATAGCTCAAAGCGCTTTACTTACGTCCGAGTCGCGCCCCTAGTCGTGCAGCATGTCCTTGGCTAGATTTATGAATATACATTGCCATGCATTTCCAGCATGTACTTTGACGCTAGGACAATGTTGTAATGGTAGCGGTTGGGTGTTGCTTTTGACTAATGCAGAAGCAGTCGATGGATCTAACGCCGAGTAAACACTGGCCAAACCCCCACAAACAGAGAGTCAACATGGCCATTGACCTGTATTCGCCCTCTTCAGTGAAGACCGAAAACCTCCTATGTTTTGCACTTCATTTGTCATTTGTGCATCGTGTGTACGTACTTGCTGCGTCGTCGGGAACAAAGATAAATGGCAGAAGACAGCAATAAGACATGGACTGAATACCCATCACAGCGAGGTAGGGTAAAAAGAAACTGAAAGACTCGATATGTTCAAACAATGTTCTCTACGGTCTAGACTGAGAACCAAGGATACCCGAGAATCATGAAAAAGACCAGGAACACGACAAAAGGATATGTGAAATTACGTTCAACCCGATATTACCTGCCCATGGGGTGAATTGGCTTTGCATACCTCCATAGGGCATCCCAAAGGACACGCTACAATGTTGTATAACAGGTATACAGACAGCCCCATAATACCCCATATTCATGCCTGCGCGTTGATTGCCGGTGTTGGCGGGACCACGCCGTTGATGACATCGCTTCCTGGACCTTCATCAGTTCTTGTCGTTAACTCCGCTTGCCCCTCCTTGTCTACATCGTCTTGCTTGAGCTTGCTCATCTCTTTGATGAAACTAGAACCCCAAAACGCCGCGGAATACTTGTTGACGTATTTGAACAATTTCCGATGGTTCTCAGCGCGCGTCTCTCCGTCCATCGTGACAGCCTCGTGTATAGCGTCGGCGACTTGTTGAGAATCCCATGGATTTACAACTATAGAGCCATTGAGACTCTGCGCAGCTCCTGCGAATTCAGAAAGAATCATAACCCCTTGACGTGCCTGTTGGCAAGCGATGTATTCGTAAGAAACCTACAAGTAAACACCGCCGAGATGTTAGCCACTTCAAAGGTCGAGGAGTAAGGGGGCTTACTAAGTTCATCCCATCCCTCGTGCTGGATACTAGACAGACATCACTGACTGCGTACAATGCGCACAGTTCATCAAACTGCAAGCTTTTGTGCATGAAGTGAATTGGCATAAATTCGACGGTGCCGAAACGACCATTGATGCGACCCACGAGCTCGTTCACTGTAGAGCGCAGATTCTGGTATTCTTCAACATCTTGACGAGAAGGCACAGCTAGTTGCACTAAGACGACCTGTATAGAGTATATGGTTAATTACGTGGAATAGTGAATGATTGTGGAGCACTAGCCTTGCCTATCCATTCTGGGTGCTGGGTTAAAAATAGTTCGAGTGCATGCAATTTCTGAGGGACACCCTTGATGTAATCCAAGCGATCGACACCAACGATTACTTTAACACCCCCAAAGCGCTGCTCGAGCTGAGAGATACGACTTTTAACCGAGTCCTTCTGAAGGTTCTGTAAAGAGGGTAACCACGTTATTCACAAGATATCGACTAGCGGAAGAATTAGGTCTTACATCTATAAAAGACGCAGGTTCGATACCTATGGGAAACGTGCCAACGTGGGCCAAACGACCTTCGAATTCAACACCATTCGGCATCGTTGGCAGACCCAAAATACGCGTGCAAGAAGACAAAAAGTGACGAGCATAGTCATACGTGTGGAAGCCGATGAGGTCACAGAATAGAATGCCAAGTAAAATTTCTCGTCGCACAGGAAGTATACTAAGCACTGAAATAAGCGAAATGTGAAGTTGGATGAAGACTATATGCGCACCGATAGATTTCACTACTTGGGAATGGTGTATGCAAAAAGAAACCTATCTTGATGCCGGGGATTCTCTTATTAGGTGTAGGGATGGAATCTTCTATACCCTCGGTGATCTTGGTCAACTCGCGCTTGGTGAAGTCGCCTACGTTGTTGGTGCCGTCAATCAAACCACGTAAAAGCATAGGAAGGAGCATGAGATGGTAATCCTGAACCCAAACCATCGCGCCCGGAGTCAACTGGGAACGAACGGCTTCCGCGAAGCGCATATTTGCCTGGCGGTATGCGAGCCAATTCTCCTCGTCAAAGTTCATCTCTCCGGGATGATAATGGAAGAGGGGCCAGAGAATAGAGTTTGAGAAACCGTTGTAGTGACGGTCGGCGACATCGTCATCGAGGTAAACTGCCTGACAGGAGTATTCTTCCATAAGACGCTTGTCGACGTGAGGGCGATCTTTGAGCGGGATAAAGAAACCTGGCCAACCGATCCATGTAAAGTTTAGGGACTTTTTGAAACCAGAAAGTGCAGATACGAGACCGCCTGAGGACATCTTAAAGTGGTACTCTCCCGACGCATCCTTGTTAATTGTGATTGGAAGGCGGTTGGAGACGACGACGAGATGATTTCCTTTGACGGAGTCCATCTCTGATATGCTTGGGTCGGCCGATAATGGGGGAAAGATTGAATGAGACATTTTACGAATAAAGTAGTATATAAGTGAAGAAGGCGCAGTAGGAAATACAAGCCAGAAAGACCGGATAAAGGCAGATTATCGGATCTTCTGTAGCGAAGAAGAGAGCGGATGGGCGAGTGAGCTGGCGAACGTGGTGGTGCCGGTGCGGGCCAAATGGGAAGAGTCCCAGGTTGATATCGGGATCAACAATTAGATTACAATATTCTCGCAATTACAGCAACTTATCGCTGTATGCTGGCCGTCGTATGCGATGTCGTATGCGATGTTACAGGCGTTGAGTGTTGCTGGGCTCAAGCTGGGGCTGATAAGATATATACTCCAAGGTGCACTAGGCTTGTCATCAGTCGGTGACCTGCCAGTGACATCGTCATTTTCTGCCCCATGCGTCCGTTTTGGGATGGTCCGCCGGTCCTCCATTGCGTAATCAGGTCCACCCGGTCCATCCCGACCTCATCCACAGTCGAATCGATGGGCTCATAGCGATGTCTATGGATACGCGGTCCCAGGGAGCTCCGCCGTCCCTCTTCTACCTTTTCTTGTACCGTAGATACCGTGCAAAATTGTCGCAATATCGCAACTATCATTTTAAATAGTAGCACACCAATAACCAGCAACAATAGCGCGCTATATCGACGCTCTCGGGGCGGGAAAAGAACAGCGCTCATGAGACCAGTATCGCCTGCTCATAACTAACCACCATCTGTGATCACCTCTTGATATCGTGCGGCAGTGTGAACAATGTATCAGGAATTCGAGGGCTCTCAATCAACATAGCTCACTCATTACCCACCACATCGGATTTTTGTATCAGGCCCCTAAACAGAAGCCAGCTCGTTTTCGGGCTCCAGTACCATAGCCTCCATCTTTCCGATGTGGCCCAAAATAAATTACAAGCAGCGGTTCTCTACACGGAAAATAAAGAAGCAGAACAACTGACCGCAGCTTCCATTTATCGATCCCTTGTTGGGGTAATGGGCATATAAATGAATCGTGTTCGCGAAGATCATTGATTGAACGGTCGCCGAGAGATAGCTGTTACAGAGCTAAAACATCCTTCTCCGTGCCGATAGGTGTAAATTAGTGTATGTGAGCCGCATAATTCGGGACGCACTACCGCTCTAAAGAAAAACGGGATATGCGTTGGTAAATCATTGGTTCAGTCACCCACGTCGGAGAGCTAAATCTAGCACCACCGTCGGTCAGTAACCTAACCTGGTTGTTGATTATGGCTAATCGTTAGGATGAACCTAGAGGCCAGGAAAGTGCATACAAAGCATGCAAGTGCAAGCATGCAATAAAGGCAACCTTCGAGATCAGTCGGCACATACCGGTATCTGTATCACCGTTTGATCTACAAAGAAGAGATAATACCATGGACATGTTATCGCTAAGTCACTACAGGTTACGACTCACCAGCGAGGTCCCGAACTAGCGTTATGGGAAGTGTTAGAAGTATAGCCACTGGCAGGTTGCGGCGAATCGAGGCCTTGACTGAACCCTTCAGCATTTTACCGACAAGCTGACCAGGACTGAGGGGATCGGCCCGGACGACATGGGAGATGCCAGCCTAGTGATACTTCTGTGGCGGACAGCAGGGTAGAAGCTAACTAGCCAACAAACCACATGCCCCAAGTAAGATTTGTCCACCCGTATCGTATGCGCACACCGCACCGTGATTGAATCACTTTCGAACTACGTCCTGCCACTCCCAACTGGGCTCTCCACCTCGTGGTGCTGAGAACTCAATCGCACTTTGCGACGAGGGTACAACTTGAGTGGAATAATGTTGATCCTACGAGCGAGGAGATGTAAATACGGTTAAGGTTGGTTCCAGTGCTGTCATTTTGCAAATCCTCACCAGTGTATTAATGGCGAATGCAACGTGCGATAGAGCCCCAATGTGCAAGAGGTCAGAAATTGAACTGAATCACAAAGAGAGCATTCGTGTCGATCGAACAACCCACAGCCCGCCTCACGTTGGTGAGATTGAGCCACCTGTTTGATCGGCACCAGTGAAGGAAACTATCAGTGGCTGCTGATAACGATGTTAGATTGCATTTGGCTAAGGAACAGGCTGCCACATTGTGAATATATCCTTGCCAGGTTGAACCTTTGGACCTATCCGTCAAACATCATTCAGCAATATAGTTTAGGAAGATTTACAACACGAGGTCACGTTCACAGGGTGTTCTTCCTTGACAGACAACTTGAATTGTGATGACAACGTTTCGGTGGCTTGATTATCTCGGGCTGTCTGGGCCAACTTACCCCTACCTTGGAACTACCTCACCAAAAGGCATGTCGGAAAGTGCTGGGTGGCAACTGCAGCTTCTAGCAGTGTGAAAGTTGTGAACCTTGATGCAGAGATCAGCCAGAAGTTCATACCCTCAAAAGCTCCAGTCTCCCGCGGATTTCTATGCATTTGCAAAGTAAATTTTTTTTTAGCAAAAGCGTGTAAAGACAGTGCGTTCGTGCCTCACCATGCCATTTTTGCCCTTCACCAGCTGTGTTTCCTTGTGCAGACATGCTATGTAGAGTGTTTCCATTGGGAGTTCTACGGCCCGAGAAAAAGGGTCCTAGTGACAGTGAACAAGGATCCATACCCCGATGTAGAGTCAGAATAAGCTAGCATACAGTGCATAGAGTAGCCAGATGTCCCAACGATGAGTATCGATTGGTCTTCAAGAGAGTAGGGATGATGGGAATTGAACAACTTGAACTTGGGGTAGTAACGAGAACGGTAACGTCATGCATGCCGGCATAACGACACAAAAAAAGCCACGACGTCGATCCTTACCCCACACTAGTCGTAATTGTGAATATTTTCTGCGAGTGGTTTCTACACCAGTCCTCAGATAATGTCCTCTTACATGAATTCCAAGTAAAAAACAATGGCCAGTTAAATGCGGCAGACTGAGGGCTTACAAGCAAAATACACAAGAAGGTTCATGACCAAACTATTCCCTTGCCTGATCATTATATTTGGTGAACGTGACATGCTTTTGAATAGACTACAGGAAATATGAGTCGTGCATTCCGTAAAGGCGATCATCATTAACTAATCGAAAAGACCGAAGCCCTGCAAAAGATTACAGTTAGACGCTGAGGGGAGACCAGTCAAGATGAAGTACTAACCATGTCGTCGTCAGATTCTTCCTTCTCCTCCTCCTTAGCCTCCTCGGCTTCGGCGGCAGCGGGAGCAGCCTCAGCAACAACGGGGGCAGCAACAGCGAATGCTTCGGGGTTCTCGAGGTATTCCTTGGCCTATAAAATATATTGGTCAGTATGGATTGTTCTTATATCAAAAATCCAAATGACATGAATGAATCAGTAAAATGAGTTTAAAAAAACTTTTGCATCCTTTAGATGTCAGCATTTTCAGTGTGTATAAAAACATCATCTATCTCGCCCCCAAAAAGATAAAATAAAGTGTCTGACCTTCTCCGCTCCCTCAAAGGAATAGTCAGTGACCAAAGCAATAGCGATGAGGTTCTTGTAAGAGTTGACAAGGGAGTGAGTGACGGAAGCGATAGTCGGGTAGTTGAGCGCCAAAGAGATGGCAGCAATGGATTTGATACCGGACAAGAAACGGTCAATGAGATCCTTCTCCTCAATGTCAAGGACATCGGGAGAGAAAGCGTTGCCCTGGTCAAAGATCTGAACCACCGTCATACCGTAGGTGAACGGAGAGATGTTCAACATGTTAAGAAGGGTAGCCTCGGATGAACCGACACGGGTACCGGCGTGGACGACCTGAACATCGGAGACGATTTCAATGGTACCACGAGCAATCTTGGTGGGGATACCGAGAGCCTGGAAGAAAGAGGTCTTTCCGGGTTCCATACCGGTGTTACCAGCAGGGACGAAGACGTCCTTAGGGGCGAAAGCACCAGCACGGGCGGGCGCAGCGACCTTGTTGGCAATGATGATTTCACGGATTTCCTTAAGATCACTGCTGGTGAAGACGAATCCAATGTTACCCCTGACGTGAGGAAGGAGACGCTCGAATTGGGGGAATTCGGAAAGGATTGAGCGCAGGGCACGGCGAACCATGGTGTTCTTGCCCATCAGGACAACACCCTTTCCACGGAGAGCGACACGAATCTGATGCATCTGGTTGGAACCGACATTGTCGACATTGACCAAGAAGATGGAAGCTAATTACAGTTATCAGCAAATGTAGGCAAATTGGCACAAAATGAAGTGACATACGGTACTTCGTGATGAGTTCACGGAGCTTTACGAAATAGACCTCCTTTTGCGCACGAGTGGCACCCATTTTAGTGTTTAGATATTAGCTAGGGCAACTTTCAGTGATTGCTCCCCTTCCATTCGTGATATGTATACTAACATTATCAGGTGAAGTTTTGCGTAAAGAGATGCCTCCCGATTGACCTCTAATTAAAAACCAGATGAACAACATATAACGGACTGAAAACACATTACATACCTGGTGGTGCCAATGGATTTTTCAAGGCGACTAACTGAGGATATGTGGACTCGGTAACTTTTCTGAAAGTTTGGTGAGGCCTGCATCTCGGAGTTTGCCGTGCAGTTCATAAACAAGGTTTGGGAATATAGCCAAGCCGTTTTACGCCGAAATCCAGAAGTGGAACTCCGACCGCGAGCTCATCGTGGGCCGCGACGCCAGCGAACCTTTCTCTTCCCCAACAACAGCTTCCATCTTTTCTGTGGTGGAGAGAGACACCCATTGCACTGCAGGCAATTGGGCATATCCTGTGTTTTAGTGTGGAAGTTTGGCGTGTATTTCGACGTCGGTGTGGTGACGCGCAGTGATTCTGAATCCATGCAATGGAATGTTGCGATGGTGTCAGTCGACCGTCCGAGAATTGGGCGGATACGGCGGCATTCTACAAGACATTCGGTGAGTTATATATGATACTGTGCCGTGAATAATATCAGCTGAATACCTTGCTAGGCCACTATCAACATATAGCGCACCAAAGTCCAACGCAACTCGTAGGAAAGGACGTGTCTGCCCAGTATATGACACTCATGACAATGCCTCCTCGTTGTCAGGCGTGGTACACACTCGAACGGACCCCTGTGGTGTAACACTATCAGACGCTCGCATTCCAACAGTCATAGGGCAGGAGGAAGTGCTGAGACGACCCTTGCCTTTGCTTCGCTCGCCTCGCACCAATCTTGAGGACCGGATTGACATGGGAAATGCTGCAAACACCAATCACACATGTTCGCCACAATGGCGGGAGCCTACGCCGATCAATCCTGAGGAATATCTAACTAGAACAAGCAGCACTATTGAGGTCCAGACTCTGTGCGTTTTTCCCGAGAAGCCTCACGATAATAGCAAGGCTATAGATCTTCTTTACGCATTTCTTTCTCCTAATAACATGACCTCATGCCACCCAGAGAAGCACTCTGCTAACACCCTACGGTCTCTTTATATGTCGGCAAAAGCCAGGAATCAACTTGGTCAACTCGATTCTGGCAGACTTAGCTCTCTAATTAGCCTCTTTGGGTCTTTATCGCTTCACCCTTTCAGGCATTGTATCTATACGAATCCTTTCGCATCTCATTTTAAAGAACATACTATCTCCCGGAGCTACTGGTCCTTTGTTGTCTTGATTACAAAAGATAAGGAAAGGTTGGGTCAGACCTTGAGTCACTCGGATCGTTACTGGATCATGCGTGCTGAACTAGCTAACGTGGTACGGTATTTAGCGGTCGAGTTTTCTGAATGTAAGCAATTTACATGGTCAGTATCTGAATTCAAGGCTGAACTATGACTTAGCCAAGGCCGCAAACCTATCAAGTGCAATATATCGCGCGCGTATTCAGTACCGCCATATATGTCAGCATACTGCTGATCCTGAAGTTCATGTTCCGTATTTTGAGGCCCTACTATCCATCGAAGGTCCCGGATTTCTGGATGCCGCCGTTTATAGGTTGTGTAGTGCCCTACGGAGGCATGACGAGTGGCATCCCAGGCTACTTGGAGTGCTTTGGCGGATACTTCTCCAGTTCAATGGCAATATGTCAACCATATCTCGCGAACTAGTGCTGTCTACGTTTTCGCATCGCGTTTCAAATTTGTCTCTCAGGGGGGAACGTGCTATATCAACGAAATGCTACACCGCTCAGGGGAGCCCACCGGGGCCCTATCATCATGATGCCCTCAGTGTCAACGAAATTGCCCGCAGTATCGTGACTGTTCTTGCTTCATCGACATCGCCTTCAGACCATCTAGCACAATACGCAACTACTCTTCTGCGCAGCATTTTCGTGCCCGCCAACTCGTTAGGTAGGCGGTGGAGTAGCATCATGTTACTTGCATTATATAATGGCCGCCCTGCTCTGATCAGCCAAGCAACCATGCAGCAGGAGACAATGCCTATTCCTTGTCTTGCTACCGTCACGTGGGAAGCCGTGTTTAGTCTTGCAACGATGAGAAAGGTGTTTGGGGGCATGGATTTGACCTCGGTTGACCAGTCTACTCTGAAGGACATGATTCAAGGAACTCTGCGCGCCTCATGGGAGAATTGGTCTGCCTGCGCTCAAAGGGAGGCCGAACATCCCCTGGCTGCACGCTCGATTGTCTCCTCTTTCTTCTACTTGTCTGGTGTAATAGGTGATATGTCACTCAAGGATGCATGTCATGCCTATAGTACTTCGTCAAAGCTTTGGTGCGACGACGACGACGGTCTTACCAGATTGCAAATTCTGTCCATGGCAGCGGAGTTTCTCATTGCTTCTCTTCCCAGTCACGTTGATCAGTGCAGGATGGCCCTTACAGACCTGAAAGACACCCTCCCTGATACTCGATGGCTACCGGCGGTCACTTCCATTGCGATCGATAATCTTGTACGCCGAGATCCGAGACTTGCTTACGCTCTTTATGCTGCTGCTAGACGTGATGGTATTGAAATCGCCGTCGAACCAACCATCTCCCTCGGAGTGGCACTCGCGAAGGTTGGGGCATATCAAGACGCGATACCGTTTCTCCATAACTGTCAATTGTCTGGCGAGCAAAGGCAAGAGCTTATGTCCAACGTCCTGAGGCACATGGCTCAGTATCAATCCGCAAATTTTGAACCCGAGTCTCTCTCTACATTGGGTGATGCCTTACGCGATACATACTCCTCGTCTCTACCACCTCGAACTGTTCGTTGGTGTCTTGAGCACATCCTTGTTCATATTTTGAAGTCGGTGCATGCTGGCAAAGCCATATCGGTCATCAAAGCAATTACCCGGACTTCACCATCATACTTTAAGCCATCATTCTTTTTGCGATGCTCTCATGTTTTTCTCAGGCATAAACAGTATCGTTATGCTGTTCAGTTGCTTGAGCTCGTCGGCAGGCTCTACCCGCGTTATAGCACGATGTTTCGCTGTGTTGTTCATGAACTTACGAGGAGTGGGGCTACTTCTCTTGTTCCACGAGCTTGTCTTGCAGTGCCCGGTTCGTTGGGAAAGCACAGATATCACTTTACGGCCCGAACAGTCGCCATACGGGCACATATGCCAATCCGTATACTGTCCTTGAAGGCCTCATCGATGCTGGATAGGGACCCCTCAGATATCTCCACCATTCGACTTGCGATGCACTTATTGATTCGTGCTGGCAGGATTCTGGCGACGAAGAAGCTTTTTGCCCGTGTAGCGGATAAATTGGATGCAGATACCCGCACATCCCTCTGCAATATATACCTTCATGGTGTTGTGATACAACCTTTACCCCGCAATGGTAGGAAGATGCGCAAGGTTCTTGCATCTTTGAACTACCTTGTGGACCACTATTCCTTCACCCCTGATCGCGTAACCGTCAACATCCTCCTTAAAGCGGTCATGCGATGGCGCACCATGTTTGACAACAAGAAGTTACGAGCTCTCTTTGATCATATGATTCGGAGTGGATATCCCGCGGGGGAGCATGTTTCCTCTGGACGGTTGCCCTTTGGTACGCCGCTGTCCCGCGCGCCCCAGGAGATGCAGCTGCCCAAACTTCCGCCGTATATATCTTTCGAACGGCATGCCCGTCCGCTGTACATGATGTTCATCAAGGCATTCTACTTTCGAAATGACGTGCAAGCTGCACGCACGGTTATAGATATCCTCAAAGGGGAGAAACATGCCGTTGCAATGCGGAACATGGAACAAGGGCCTCCACACGACGTGACTGATGATGTACATAGTTGATTATCGTCGTGCGGTCATTCCGATAATTGTAGCCACGTAGTGCATGATATCTTCCTCGATGCTTAATACATACGCACCCTGTGTGTTATAGACACTTTTCAGTTACTGAATTAGATGGGATGTAAATGTATATGCTTTCTGACCAACCCGTCAGACTGAATGCAACCCACTCTGATGATGCTATTATCACATTAGACACTCCCACCGAGGCCTGGCCGTCCCAAATATTTCGCTTTGTTTTTTGAATGACATCATGCGTCGTTTGACTGCATATGTGGAATATGAATCAGGAAAGGACAAATATTCAGTTCTGTAGAAACTGCTTTCTCAACATATCACCTATTCCAAAAACAACATCAAAATTCAAAACAAAACCTACAGCTGGCGATACAAGTACAACAACCGGGAATTTATCATATTGTACACGCAAGACATTTCTTTGGAAAGTAACTTAGCGGCGAAAACTTCGTAAGACACAGAGAAATCTGAACAGTTACAGTTTGTCATAGAAGCGGCCTCCATAGAATCCATGTTTATCGCGCTGTTTCTTTTCTTCCGCCTGTCGTTTCTGTTCTTCTTCCTGTCGTTTCTGCTCCTCCTCCCGTTGTCTCTGCGCTTGCTCTTCCTGGGCTTCCTGGCGCTGTAACGCCTCAATGAACGAGCCTCGAGACCTTTGCCAATCTACAGCAAATACCATAAAGACCCTGCTCTGTTGCACTTCTCTAGTCACATCCTGCCCATCTGCACGAGTCTGGTAGTCCATATAACGTCTATAAGGCGCGCCAGGCGAATTGCATACGACCACATGCCCTGTACCATTGGCACGCGTATACGCCACTCCCACTCGGCGTGGCCATTGACGCCAGGTGACGTATGATTCTGGTATCCCATCTCTGGGGGGTGGTAGCACATTTTGCCGCAAGTTGGGGCGCATAACGAGAGGATTACGAGGATTGAGGGGATTAGGTGGGTGAGAGGGAGAAAACCTGACAACGCAGAACCGTATCCCTAGACGTTCAATAGCGGTGACGGCAGCTTCAAGCGTGACACCAGGACTCCCTGGGACTGGACGGATGCCAATACGGTCACAGAGATCGCGAGCATTAGTGTGAAGGAGATAGGCCAGGGTGACAAAAACACAGTTGTTAAGGAGGCGTTCTGGGTTGTAGGGAGAGTTGATGGCCCGGGGCGGATCGGCCTCGAGGAGGGCTAGAATCTGAGAAGAACGCTCTGCTGTCCATGTTCGAACAGCAGCTGAAGACTCCGTGGCTGGAGGATTAGTGACACAATCTTCAGCAGCCTCCCAATCCATCTGTGTATCGTTCGCTGACATCGTAATGGTATCTGTACACGATCGTGTAGATGTGAATATGTTTGGAACAAGCTATCTCAGTAGTCGTAGATTCCGATGTAAGCAACGAACTATTTGTGAGGTTGGTCGGATGGTGTGAGCACTCATCAAGCAGGCACCAGTGCTTGTAATCCTCACCAAGAGAGGCCCGTGTAACTTGATACAGTATTGAACAGAGATCTACAGCTATCCAGAAGATCTGTTGTTATCAAAATCGATCTAAAACACAGGTCAGTCAAGCAGTAAGGAGACAACAAAAAGGTGCATATGCTGATGAGGATAAGAGTATACGTTGGAATGAGACAACTCACAGATAGCCTCGTTATAATGTCGATTGCCGATGTTTTCCGGTGAGTAATTGAATAGTAACCTCTCAGCTGTGATGGTTGGGAGAGAGGATGAATACGAACGGTTCCATACCATTATATACCAGTTGATTATGTCTCTAGTCCTCTTGAATTCGTGTTTTTGGCATGAACGATTGCAAGGCATTGGGTTTACGCAAACTATTGATAATAAACAAAACCAATTAGATTATATAGTTACAGAGCCCTTGTTAATAGTTGCCCACCACGCTTTTTACGAAACGACTTTACCATATGCTGATACTTGGTTGGTTACTGGATCGTGGACTCGGAAGCACCGGGCCAGCTTTTATACTTTGGCGACTGAGCGAGTTGACCTGAGCTGTGTGTAGAGTACAGGCACTGTATTATTACCACATTTCTGTCAGAAAGTGGGGTTTTCTTGTTCGACGAGATAGAATGGCCACGATGTTCAAGTTGGCTGCAAAAGATGATGTTTCTGAGGATAGGCCGCGGTGTCTGAAAAGGAGAGTGGCCAGCCACACTTCCGAATCTAGAAATGCTTAGATAATACAAATGCTGCCACTTGTATCCTCGACATTTCCTTGAGCGCTCTCCACATTCCTGAATGGCTTCCCTGCAACAAGGTTCTGGTAACAGCACGAGCTCAACATCCTCTGGAGCGGACATGTCGTCTATCAGAGCAACAAAAGTATCTATTTTGTCAATAGTATCTAACTCAGAGCTAATAGCCGTTTCAACAGCGAAAACTCGACGACGCCATCCAAAGCTTGGACGATGCAGTCGGGTCATCGTCGTTTCCTCAGCTCAACGAAAGGCCGACTCCAGCGAAGAAACAAATATTGTCCCGTTCTCTCTATTCTACACTTGCTAAGTACGGGATAAAACCGAAAGAAACAAATCCATTATCCGAGTCAGTCGGCTTCAACTATCTCCACTATCCATGTGTCGCGTATCTTCTGAACAGTCGTTCTTCTATTTCCATTATGAATATTCAGAGGTTCTCCGTACAAGACAGACTTATCCAAGACCGCACCTCATCTCGCTGCAATACTTGCACGCACTGCCTCACGCTCTCGCAAAATACTTCCGTTCAAAACGCCCCAGCACCCGCTTGTGCATGCGCCGTCAAGGAGTTCGATATCGGATTACAGACCATCTTCAACTCAGTCCTTTCTCTCCCGTTTGGGTACTTATAAACTAGCGACGTACGCCAACAAACCTCCTGCAATTGATGCTGTGGCTGCGTCCAAGTGCGGATGGGTAAATGACGGGAAAGATAGGCTGTCATGCGGTATTTGCGGTGTCTCGTGGGTTGTTACCGGGAGAGACGGTATGGTCAAGGATGCTGGTAAGAAGGTAGGTCTAGGTCCGAGTATACTAAACTAAATGCACCCTTCTCCAGCAAATTCGTTGATTGAGAAACAACGCACTTCGCTAGTGCAGATGCACAAAGATGGGTGTCCATGGAAAACTCGACAGTGCGATGGTATGTCTTTCAGTCCTGATCATAAGCTGTTTTCCAGTGCTAATTCTCTAGTAGCTTCAATATACCGCATTCCTCTACAATCACCATTGGCAATGGCTCGAGATATGAAGTTAAATGCTTTAACTTTGGAACCCGTGTTGCAAGGCGTGCAAGTAAGACATCCTTTGGTACGTACGTTATGTCAAAATTACGTATTCCACGTTCTAATGTTTGAATGTGCAACCCTTCAAGTCTAACGCGCAACTGAAGACTCTGCGATCCATAATTGCGACTGTACCTATTACACCAGCCTTTTCGGAGGAAGGGTCTTCACCTATGCAAGTGGACGGTGATCCAGATGCTTCAGTTTTTACAGACGAGCCGTCAGATTCGACGCTGTTGACATCTCTATTTGGTTGGGCATTAGCACCGCCTTCTCCTGAACGACTGCGAACGACGTCCCTATCTAGAGCAAATACAAATGTCCCCTCTAAGGCTTCGACACCGTCATTGTCTCGTGCTAACTCTGTCGCTCGTATCTCTGAAAGAGAGGCGACGCCAGTATCTTCACCTATGATACCTCGTACTAGCTCTTTCCGTTCTCCAGTCAACAACCAGAGGGATTCTTCTCTCTTACACTGTTCTCTGTGCCAAAGGCGGATTGGGCTATGGGCGTTTGCTCCTCCACCTCCGCAGAATGGTTCTACAGCCGAGGACCACGAAACTCCACCACCCGCGCCTAAGCCTCAAAGGCAATTTGATATTTTGAAAGAACATCGATCGTATTGTCCCTATGTCGTTCGTTCCACTGTTGTTCCCTCGCTACCACTTCAGCCAGGTGCAACTTCACATACGAACATGTCACCTCAAGCACAGTTGAAGGGTTTGGAAGGAGAAATCGAGGGATGGAGAGCAGTGGTAGCTGTTGTGTCGAGGCATGGCTTAGGTCAGAGACAGCGAATGGCTTTGTCAAGAACTATGTCTGGGCTATCAAATGAAGTGTCAGACGGAAGTGAACAGGAAGGGCGGACCGATCTAGAGGGGGTGGAGGCCATGGTCGCAGGAGTGAAAAGTCGCGGGGTGGGTGGCAATTTTCAAGTTTTACTGTGCAACTCCTAACTGTCAATATTCTATCCAGGGCAGAGACTTGTTGAGATATGTCAAAGGACTTCTTGGTTAGATCACGACGCAATACTGTATTCTTCATATGATGCTGCGCATTTGTAAAATCAATCTCACGCAACGCTTCCTTCCTCGGAGTGTCGGTTTTCAACGTTTATACTCATGGATAGCACTTTTCTATGGAGGACAGCCTCTCATTGGTGGATAAGCAGGTGTCAATTGCAAGCACTACGTTTAGGTTGGAAAGTTGTGCAAAGGTCGGGAAGAATGCCAGTGCGTTCATAAAGGAGGAACGCTGTTCATTCGACGGGAATTGCGCTGTTCCCCGTGACATTCTTCGCCTCGCTTCACGTACCGGTGAGCTGGTGATTGAGGCACCTATGTCCATCAGAGATTGGCTGTTGGGCGAAGGGTGGAAAGCGAGAAGCAAGGATTGGTTCTGAGATGCGTGCTCAGCAGTGCCTTTGAATCTGATACGGTCTACGTAAGTGGAAGCACCCCTTGTTCTGTCGACTATTCCTTGGTTGTCGATCGAGCTTTCTACGATGATGATCCAAGCTTGTGATATCGTGAGGTCTCCACCACAGACATTTGGAGTAACTGTAGCTACATAGGGCATGTTGTAAATAAGCAGGTGGCGCCAGTCTATAAGGAGCTGAATCAGTGATGCTATGGGACATGCCGACACTGCATTTGACATATCGTCGTCTCAATTACAACCTCTCCAGCGAGCTGGCCTGACACTTGTTACAGCCTTTTTCACTTTATCCTTTGTACTCATCCTTATACAGCCAGCCTGTTCCTTCGTATTGTGACCTTTATCCAGAATGCCTGCTCGCTACGCCCCCGTACCAACTCGGCGTTCGAGCAATGGGCCAGAGGCTGAACAAGAACTGGATGACGCCTTTGAATCCGATAACGAGGACGACAGCCAGCTCGAATCGACACCACTCACACAATCATACAGCATTCGCTCAGAGGATACTCTGCACAATTCCAGTCCAAATGCCATGCCAGGTGTCTACGATTTTGAGAGAGATTATGACTACGACCGTCCTCCACCCGGTTCTCCCCCAGGCATATCTGCTGTCGCTATGCCCAACGACATCGGTAACTCCAACGGTCAGCTACCTACGTCTCCCCTCGGAACAACCATACCTCGACCTTCATTCTTCCGTAGGGCTGTAGGAGCCATTCTTCCCACCCATTATGTTCGTGTGCCCACCAGCGAATCGTCCCAAGCAGGTGCCAGAGGTGGGGGTATCGAAAACGATGGCGTTTTTGCAAACGTCATGGCAAAGCCTACTCGGCCTGTGCAAGTTCGCACTGAAGACGGAGACGTATACATGGTTCCTGAGGAGACCCAGAGTCAGGCTCCACCGGTAGGACATCACTTTTTTTTTCATGTTATGCAACGCTAATCATATACCATTATTTCCAGTCTTATGCAGATGCACAGGCAGATGCAGTCCCTTCTTATTTCGAAAACACTATCCATGCACCCTCAGGATTCGATCTTGACTCTGATATGATGATCGAAGACCTCCCTTCAGGCTCAATCCTCATATTCGCCGCCAATCTTTTCACTTCCTTCTTCTTCCAATTCGTTGGTTTCCTACTTACGTACCTCTTGCACACATCCCATGCTGCAAAGTACGGTTCCCGCGCCGGTCTTGGGCTCACGCTCATTCAGTATGGATTTTACTCTCGTGTGACCGCTGACGGTGGCATGGGTACTGGTGATGGCGTACCAGGGGATGCGCCATTGGCCTGGCCCACAGATAACGTTGATTCGCCAGACAAACCATTGCTATCTACTTCGCCGACCCCTACTGTGCCTCAGCCCGACGGTGGATTGAACGGTGAATTCAATTCCACCACGCATATATGGCTCTCCTTCCTGCTCATGACTTTGGGTATGCAACGTTTTATGTTTTGTAGTCATGTTGATCTGACATGTTAATACTAGGTTGGTTCCTCCTCCTTTCCTCCCTGATCGGATATTGGCGTGTAAAGCGATGGGAGTCTTCCATTCGTGCATCATCTACGCCTACCGTCGTCACCCCTGAAGACATTCAGCTAGATCTTTCCACTAGACGGAATATTGAGCGTGTTTTCGGAATGTACCATGAAGAGGATATTCCAGAGCCCCGAGCATCAGACACACCTCCTGCCGCTTCCCCTCCACACAGAAATGCCAGTTCAATCGTACCAGACCGCCATACGCTAGAGCAAGCTAGGTTGCTGCAAGATCTAAGAGCTGCTGGTTTATTATAGCCACAGTTAGCTCATCTTGTCCTTCCTTCCCGACCTTCTCCTTGTAAATGTATAATCGTAATGCAGGAGCGCCAAGAGCAGCGTTAGCGTTTCTACTGTCAACCACGGACTTTCGTGCCAGTGTCAAATATTCGCTCTTTTTATTCATCTTATTTCTTCAGAGAATGTCTTTGTGCTGCAATCTTTATTCCAAGACTTGATATTTATTACCGAATATCGTATAACATTTGTTGTTTGTCTCGCAGTGCTTTCATGTGGGGATACTACCAGTACTGATCCGATTGATATGAAAGAATATTTGAGCTTCGAAATTGTTGTCGATTGTACATCTTCCGATAACTCACCAGCCTCACCTATTTAATATCGGATGGGACTGTTTCGTATGCGACTGAAAAGTTGTAGTATCACCTTTTGTCGAAGCTCATCAAAGTCCACACAGACAATCTGCTATCTTTTCCTCCAGCAACTAGCCAAAGACCTCTTTTCCGCATTTCTTCTTCGCTCATCTCATCGTCGCTCTCTTCATCATCCGTAACTTCCAGGAGGCCCGACTGTACAGTGGAGTCGTGCTCTTTTTCCATGGACGGTGTTGATCTAGCAAACGCGACCGCTTGGCAGCTTTGCTTGTGATATTCGAGCGTTCCCAGTGGCTTCATTGTCTTGGTGGAATAAAGTCTTACTCTGAGATGATAGAGACTGTTCTGTAACTACATCCGATCTGGTTGGAAGAGGATGAGCACTTACTTGCCATCCCACCCTCCGATTGCACACACTTTCCCGTCGTCGCGAATAGCAATGGCAGCGTTGCCCGGTTTCTTGGTCCTGTATACCTTACACGCATCTTCTAACGAAACGCCAGGCAGCCCTGCACTCTGTATCGGGGTGATTAGCGCTCTTCAGTGAGAGACGTAGCATCATACTATCAAATCATAACGCCCGACGAGGTGGTCTGCAGAGACGGTTAAAGCAAATGTACAGGCCCTTGAGACTGCCATGGCCATGACTGGAAATCAAAATACGGGTTTCTCAGTAGTGTGTTGGCCTCCGCCAGATGGAGCATATGCGCCATACCAGATTCAACATGAAGTGTGCTACTCCATGCTACTTGCCATCCAATGCCCTCAATAGTTTTTTTATTTTCGGGTCCAGTATATCTGCGGAGTATGACACCGCCATTCTCATATGCGCAGAGCAAACGCAGTTCTCGTGGCGAGCTAGAAGATGATGCGGTGTCTGGAAGAGTTGTGAATAAATGCATGGACATGATTATACCTTCTCAGTTTCGAATATTGGTATGAGATGGGCTTTAACAAATGGATGAGAAACACACCAGCCTGTCGATTTCCACGCCCGTCTGACTCTGTGTCAGAGCTTTCCTGTTTGCCTATAGCTGCATGTAGTCGCTGGCAAGCAGGCAATGTCCACACGTCTGCCTTTACGCATACATGAATTTCGACAGCATTGAAGCAGAATCAGAGGGTAATGCAAGCCATATGACTTACCAGTGAAGACTCGACAAGATTGGGCACAGCTATCAGTGCCTCAGTGTCAGTATTCTGGATAGCATGCTCTGCCTGAAGCAGAGGTAAAAGTGAAAAGCGACAATAGTTCAACGCATTTACGTCCAGGGAATAGCGTAGGTTTGGGGTGGGTAGGCCTGGCAGTGAAGCTGAACCTCCCAGTCTTATGGAAGCAGCCGCAGGGAACTCGTCGATGCGAGCCCACACATGGATTTTATTGTCCCTTCCATGCCTGCACGAGAGCCCCGCGTGGTTTGTATTGCATACACGAGTTAGCCAAGAACTTCGGTATAACGGCAGAGGTTGGCGACGAACGTGATAATGTGAGCATCCCATTCTTCTACACCCAGCAAACCGTCCGAATGCGCCTTCCACGACGCTATGGCACGCAGCGAGCGGGTGCTAGTGATAACGACAAGTCCTGAGGTATCCCCAGAGTATAATCGCTCGTTGTCATTTGAAAAGGAGAGAACGTTGACTGGGCTGAAGTGTGACCGCAAGAGATGGACTGGCGAAGGTGGTGGTGGAAGCGACGCCATAAAGCCTGGTGGATGTGATAGTAAGTCAAAACCTCAGAGCACACAGAATATTATCTATCTACAGTGGTGGGCATTACTGTAAGGAACATTCTGAACCAAAAAATCAACGGATCCAGTGAATATCTTGATTACAATCTCCGCGAACGCCCATGCCATGTCAAGGAGATCAATGAAAACATAAAATCTCCATCTCATCTGGACCATGGAGAAAACATATAAGGGCTCAGATATGGGAATGACTTCGTGCATTGGGTATCAATATACACAGTATATGTATGATCGAATGATCTAGCTGTCAGACAGCTCAAGAAGAAAGGTAGGCTACACAGGCGGTTGGATAACTAACCAACAGGAACATTACAGAAGACAAAGACAACAACAATGAGAAGCAATACTCGGGACTGCGAAGATGGAAAAATGGACTTGACGACATAGCATCTGCAGGGTCGAATGTAGAATAATGGTACACACACCAGGTGACAAAAGACGCGATGGCAGTATGAGTAGTGAGATCTAACGAGGAACCGAACAAACAGGTCGACTGCGAGAGAAAAGCCGGAAAAGCATCAAGAAATGAGAGCAAGAAAATATGACAGGGGAAAGTTTAGAATGCAGGAATGCGGAAACGTAAAGAAATGCATAGCATCTTTACGCAAAATTTGACCAAGACACGACCGCTTCTCTGGGAGGGCCGTCGGGCAAAAGGTCAGATGCGCCAGCCAGACTAGAGCTTCTCAAGGGTCGTTCAGCGTAGACACCTCTCATCGGCTTGGTGAATATCCAAGCAGGAACGACGCCTAGCTCCACGCTGTTCGAATCGCTGGTTTTGGGTCGGAATGCAGCAGGTATCAATACTGATACTCGTTTTGGCTCTCTCCCAACGGAACACCAACCATCATCAAATGACTGCAGAATGACCAGGTGTTCACCATTACGTACTCGAAGTTCGTCGGGCAGCACGGGCTCGAACTGCTGACGTACTGTACGTGAAATAGAGGAGGAAGATGATGACCCCCTGGAGGAGATTACAGACGAACGATTCGGTGAGGCCGAGTCAAAGCGCAAAATGGAGATGCGAGGTCGAGAACTACCAGAGTCGTGACGAAAAGGTGAAGGCGATTGTTGCGATGAACGTTGACTCGGACGTGGCGAACGAGTTGTCTCTCGAGAAAGACGAAGAGAATTGCGGTGTGAAGACAACCTGGGAGAGCGAGGCGTTCTAGTGATGACTTTGTCTGGGAACACGATGGAAGAGGTCATGTTGGCACGGCTGAATTCTCCTGCTGGAGTCACACCAGGTTTCCTGATAGTCAAATCCTTTGTTTTAGCCTCCAGCAAACAAGAAGATGCACAAAGATGTCATTACCTGACTTGACTAAGGTCAGTAGACTTCTCCTGGATTTCTCCGCCCTCTCCATTCAAGATTTTGACTAAGCCACGAATTGAAAGGAAAGCACCCGAAGGCTTCTCTCGCTGCGTGGTCCTCACCCTGCGTCTGTACCATCGGATGGATAGCCAGAGAATGGTGCTCAAAAGGACCAAGGGAGCCAGGACAAAGCCGATTATATATATGGAGCTTGGAGTGGAAGGGGCTGCTTGACTCGGAGTGCCAGTGGCTTCGTCGTCGCGTGAAAACACTGATGTACGAGACTCGAGGAAGGAACGAATCGTTGGTGACATGATGGATCAAGAGATACAGATTTTAGAATGGTGGAAAAAGGAGCGGCGTTGCTTGGAAAGAATGGTAGGCTCGAGGAGAGAGCTGAGGTGGGCAGATCTTGGAGAAACGACTTCGACACCAAGACTGCAGAGATCGTCAACACGTCGAATACAAATTTGCTTGGAGACAATCAACTTTCATGAGAAAACGAGAGAGGAAATGAAACGAACCAAACCGGTGCCTAGCTCAAAGTTACACGATCCGTTCGATATAGCCCTACTCGCATCAAGGAGGAGACATGTGCAACAGTTCCAGCTCGATTTTACCTATCAATTACCCCTTCAGCACTCCATTATTGACCTGCCTTTGTTCAGTAACCATGGGAAAGACCTGGGTGGGGCATTACGGCAAGGAAGGTTTGCAGTTGGGCGCTTAGATAGTGCTAAGTGGACATAAAATTATAGAACTTGAAATGCTGCGATGCTAAATTCACCCGCACTGGTCCGTACAGTAAGTCAGATTTGACAGTGGTGAAAACAATAGACAATATTAATATTGTTCCAAAAGTCGAGGAAAATACATCATACAATACATTTTATCAATAACAGAAGGATATGCAGTGTCGCGACAGCATCAAACCACATGCACACGATCACTCCTTGACACTCAAACTAACGCAATTCGACACTAGTGTATCTGAATTCATTCCTTCAGTATAGCCTCCACCTCAGGCTTTATACTGGCAAACAGATCTTTCGTCGTGTACTTTGGCTTCCAACCAAGAGCCCGTGCTCTACTAGCACGGCAACGGGAGTTGGAACCTGAGTATATAGCCTAGGCAACACTTTGATATCAGCAAACAATACCAGGAATCCACTAGGTGAGATGATAATTGAACCTAGACTTACCATGGGATTAACCTTGAGCTCTTCTTCAGTCAATACTATGGGCTCGGGACTCCTACTTTTGCCCAGCTCATGAAGTACTTCAGCAACTGCTTTATTGACATCGAACATCAAGTGTTCGCCGTTCTCCCCAAAGTATAGGCCTTCACGTCCGTGTCCTGCCTTATTAGCCAAGATGGCGTCATATAGTACAATGTATAAGGACGCAGCTGTCAAAAATAATCAACGTTGGACTATCTCGTTTCGACAGTGGCCTTACTATCATCGATGTGGATGTTAGGCCATCGATTTTTTCCCTCGCCAACGATGCTGACTTGCCCACTCTTCAGACTGCTCCGAACAAGGCGTGGAATCAAAATGGAAATTGGATTCTGGATGCCAAGGTCGACGAGTTTACCTGTAGCACGGGCATAGACAATAGAGGGAAGCACGATGTGTGTGCGTGCATATCCTACACAAGACGATAGCGTCAAGGGTCGATGTGGATTTACTGGATCGAACGAACGCAGCGCACCTTGCTTATCAGCCTCGATGATCAGAAGATCAACGTTTCTGTGAATCTGTGTGTCTGGAAGAGTCTCCAATTGTTCGACATCCGTGTCGTCGTAAATGGTATCATAAGCGTATTTTCCGGCGGCCTTATCCATCAGAACACCTATGATAAATTAGAATTAACACCCGTATAAGAAACTCACATGAATTCAGGGCTTACCAGTGCCAGACTGTTAGTTGCAAGTATTCGATAAGCAAAATGATCCAAATATGAAACGATAAGGCTTACAGTGTGAATCAAGATAGGTGCCTTTCCTGTAGAGTCATAGCGTTTCTTCAGCCCAGCTAAAATAGCCTTGGTTGCTGGTACATTATCAGCGTCGGCCTAGAAAATGCGATCAGAACCAAAGAAACAGTCACGCCAAGTAAGACCTACACAAGCAAATATCACATCAGACTGGGACGCAAGCTGCTCTAGCTTGTCGAGTTCAGAAAGAGATCCCACAACAGCATGAACGCCAACGGATTCCAGTTTCTGTGCCTTTTCAGGAGAGCGCACAAGGGCGGTGAATTGCGATGACGACGCTGTAGGGTGCTCGAGAAGCAGCTCAAGGACAGCGCCTCCGATGTATCCTATGTCACAAAATAAACATTCATGGGAGATGTGGAGGATGCAGCAGCCTATTACATACCCGTTGCACCAATGATAAAGACGTTCGTCGTGGAGGACATGATACTAGTTAGTCAAAGGTGTTCAAGTTGATCGGTGTTTTCTCTGGTAGGTACTGGCGCAATCTTCTAGCTGTCGTCTTGTCATGCCCTTTATATGCTGGTATGTAATTGATTCATAAGCCAGCCAGGCAGATAGCTTAGAAATCAGATTTGGAGAAGACAGTTGAGTGTTGATACGGTATCAACAATTCCCGGTCTAATTCATTCATTCGGCTGACTTTCAACTATCCAAAGCGCCCTGTTAAGCCGGAGAGACTGGAATATAAACGAAACAGCCAATAAAAGCAGAGCATAATGTAAGTTGTGCTAGTTTGGGATTAGAAATGTAGTCAGACAAGTACACGATCAAATGAGGGATTTGGTAATAAATACATTGAACATAACACTTGTTATAATAGAGCAGCTTCGAGTTGTCCTGTCCTACACGTTTAGATGATGATTGATGATGATCCCCAGCCAAAAGTTTAGATCGGTAATAGGCTGAGAGAGGCTGGGAGAGAAGTAAATAGATAATAGTAGACGTACTGTACTGAGAGAGCGTCTGTCTGACAAATTTGTTGGAATATCCGAACCGGCTTTTAGTATTAGCTTTAGACGCCGCTGCGGTCAATTGTCGATGTAAGAGGGGTGATGCGACTTCCAAGGTCTTGAAACGACCTGTAAAACGCCAAAAAAATTGCTTAGGGACTAAGCGCGTCAAAATCCAAGGTATCTGGCAGCATCTAGCACCTCTCAGACTAGTGGTCTATTCAGTAGGTCCGATTCAGCAACGATTCAACAAAGCGCATTTATATCATTTTATTCGAAAGGCGAAAGAGAATACATCTTGCAGAGCTTTCTACTTATAACAGACAAACACGACAACATAAAAGTTGAACCATATGCACACAATCACTCCTTGAAATCAATGCAATATAAAAACATAGACCCACTAGCAGGATCAATATTTATTCCTTTAATATTGCCTCCACCTCAGGTTTGATACTCGCAAGCAGGTCTTTCGTCGTGTACTTTGGCTTCCAACCAAGAGCTCGTGCTCTACTGGCATGGCAACGGGAGTTAGTGCCTAAGTATGCAATCTGGTCAAAAGTTTGATATTAGTAAACAATACCAATACTCCGCTGTGCAAGACAATGGTTGAACATAGGCTTACAAGGAAATCAGCGTTGAGCTCCTCCTCAGTAAACGTTGTGGGCTCCGGGCTCCTGCCTTTGCCAAGCTCATAAAGTGCTTCGGCAACCGCTTTGCTGACGTCGTACAGCAAGTGTTCGCCGTTCTCCCCAAAGTACAAGCCTTCACGTCCGTGCCCTGCCTTACCAGCCAAGATGGCTTCGTATAACACAATATATAAGGAAGCGACTACCAAAATAATCAGTTTCGAGTCACTGTTGTTTCATAAATAGGCTTACTATCATCAATGTGGACATTAGGCCATCGGTTTTTGCCCTCGCCAGTCACGCCACCTTGTCCACGCTTCAGACTGCTCCGAATAAGACAAGGAATCTGTATCGATTTTGGATTCTGGATGCCAAGCTGGACGAGTTTACCGGTCGCATGGGCATAGATCGTAGAGGGAAGCACAATGTGCGTGCGTGCGTATCCTGAATAAGATGATCGTTGTTCAAGGTTAAAGGTCAATGTGGATTTAACGAAAGGAAAGTGGAAAGAAAGCGCACCTTGTTTATCAGCCTCGATAATCAAGAGATCAACGTTTCTGTGAAATTGTGTATCCGGAAGGGTCTCTAATTGTGCGACGTCCGTGTCGTCGTAAATGGTATCATAAGCATATTTTCCAGCAGCATGATCCGTCAGAACGCCTGCAATAGACCAGAATCAGTTGCTGCAAAAGTAACTCACATCAGTTCAGGACTTACCAGTGCCGGACTGTTAGTTTAGTTGAAAGTAATCAGTAATGGTCAAAATGTGGCACAATGAGGCTTACAGTGTGGACCAGAATGGGAGCCTTTCCTGTAGATTCATAGCGTTTCTTCAGCCCAGCCAAAATAGCCTTGGTTGCTGGTACATTATCAGCGTCGGCCTAGAAAATGCGATCAGAACCAAAGTAACAGTCACACCAACTAAGACCTACACAAGCAAATATCACATCAGACTCGGAGGCAAGCTGCTCTAGCTTGTCGAGATCAGAATTGGATCCCACAACGGCATGAACACCGATAGCCTCAAGCTTCTGTGCTTTTTCAGGAGAGCGCACAAGCGCGGTGAACTGTGATGACGACGCTGTAGGGTGCTCGAGAAGCAGCTCAAGGACAGCGCCTCCGATATATCCTGTGTCACGAAATACGCATTGGTGAGGAATATGAGTGGTAGAGTAGTCTATTACATACCGGTTGCACCAGTGATAAAGACATTCGTTGTAGAGGACATGATAGTTAGTCAGAGGCGAATATTATAAGTTGATTGATGTTTTGTCCGTTAGATATTGATGCAATGACCTCCTACTCATCGTGCTTTTTATATACCTGGGTAATTGATGCATAAGCCAGGTAGCTTAGAAATCAACTATGGAGAAGAAGATGGCAAGACTCGCGACAGGTCACCATTAATGCATCATTAGCAATTCCCCGGTCTTGCTTACATTCCACGATCCTGAAAGTTCCAGGTGATCCTAAGCACGGCCCGTCTTCATGGATTGCGTCAACGTTTCACGTTATTACCACCCAAAGCGCCCTGCTAAGCCTGAGAGACTAGTATTATACACGAAACTGCCAGATAAAAACAGGGCACGACTTACAAAAAGTAAACTTATTTATTAGTCATTCGAGGGATATCTCCCTATCTTATCTTATCATATTTTTGTTTTTTAATAGGTACAACTGAATTACTATCCTCAGAGCTCCCGTGTAAATCACCCACTGAGCGACACTTCGATTTCCGGTTTAATGCTTTCCAGCATGTCCTGTATTGTGTACTTCGGGTTCCACCCTATGGATCGCGAACGCTCGGCACGACAACGTGAGTTCAAAGCAAAGCCCCCAGCATCTCGAAATCTGTGTAACGGCTTACCCCGAAATACTTGAGCAACTCTTCTTCTGTGAATGTTGTCGGCTCCGGGCTCTAACGCCAGGCACCGTCTCTTCAGTCTCGTTACCACTTGCTTGACACCCGAATGCTTCCAGGAGTTGATTAGTTGTCCATGAAACCGATTCCTTATCCACTACTGAATGTAACGAAGGCCGCCGTCTCGGATCTTTGTCCAGAAGCATCTTGATGAGCTGCCTAAAACCAGAATATCCGCCTTCATCCACCATCCCAGCAATGAACTGAAGAACCCTCCCACAGGACCACAGATCCGCTCATATGAGACTGAATGCCCGTGGCGGCTTGTCAGCGTCGAGAACAATTTCTGGAGCGCTCCATTCGAGAGTCCCACAGGACCTTTCGACCATATCATCTGCACCACTGCACTTCATGGCTATATCAAAGTTAATAATAAGGAGCCTCTCAGTGTCAAAGGTACAGATAAGATTGTCAGGCTTGATATCCAGGTGCGCAATTCCTTGTGCATGGAGGAAGGCAACACCTTCTACAAGCTCGCGGCTCAGCCGCTCGGATCTGTCCTTGTGAATATACCCGAACGTAGAAAGTGTGTTCCCCCTTTCGAGAATAAGCAAAGGTCCCAATTCCAACACGACCACTTCAACCAAGGGCACAACATGGTTAAGTGGAGTTCTTTGCGTTGATAATTCCTTGAGAAGGGAGAGCTCATTGCACAGTTTGTGGACAAGCTTCACGATAAGTCATTTTCCGTTGGAGTCTTTGGCCTCTGCTATATGATCCGGTAACTGCTCCAATTTATTAGCGCAAAGCAGGACACGGGTCTTCAAACACTTGCCTCATGTAGGGGGGCAAAACCCTTGGGATCTACTTGTAACTGGAAACATGTTCCTTTGAGAGCGTCAGTCATCACGTTGCGGATATCCATGGCACTATATTGCTTTGAACCCGGACCCCCTCGCTGACTACGTCGTTTGTCACTATCCCCGGTGTTCAAGTGGTCATTAGTATGAAAACTCTTTTTGATACTTCCGACAATCTTCTTCGAAATTTGTTCCATATCTGGACTCAGGGCTCCTCCTTTTCCGATGTAGAATGCATAATTGTAGAACTCACGCAGGAAATGCGTTAATTGAAAAGGATCCCCCATATCGAAAGTTTTCAGATCACGGCAGACCTGGAAACGGAACCCAAAGTTAAAACTAGCCCAAACGAATGTCTTCAGACGTACTTTATCATCATCATCCATGAAGAAAAAGTAGCGATTTATTTCCCATTTTTCAGAGAAGAACACTGCCATGAGGAAAACATTGTTGTCATATTCATTTTTGATGCGGTCATCCTCTCCGAGACGCGCTATGAGCCGTAGCACACACGCCGCGTAAACATTGAGCTGGTACTCATCCTGATTGTTGCAGTGCGAATCGATTTTGACCAAAAAAGAGGGATACCGTGCTGTAAGAAGGTAGCATCAGGTCGCGGCGAATACTTGCGGTTCTCGTTTTCCTGGGTTAGATGAATGATAATAGGGAAAGGGATAGCCTGATCGCTAAGCAACAAAATGAGATACGTTCACTCATATGATCTACTAGTATGATGATCAGCTACTCACTAAACGCAACCAAGCTTGTCAACTTCTTTCATCCAGAATGTCTCGAACCAGTCGAGCACCAGGCGACGCGTCTCCTCTTCCGTTAATTGTCCACGCTCACGCGGTGACACCGAGTAGGCAGCAGCGAAAGCGAAATGGGCCAACTCAAGATTCCAGGCCACATATGGAGGAGCAGAGTTATTCTCGTTGACAAGGTTATTGAACAACTTGGCCAAATCGTGCATCTTGCTTTCTCTTGTCGAGAGTTGAGGGAGAACTGTAGCAACGATGGAGAGTAACAGCTTCGACTCGTCATCCAGCGGTGGTTTTACCATGTCCACTATATCCTTTGCAGGTTGCTGGAGACATTTATCTCGATCGAACTCATTCTCGGTGACCGCCCGATCCCACTTGATGCTGGAAACTTGGCCAGAATATTTAAAAGTGACTAAATTGCGGTGTGGATTAGATCGAGAACTAACAGAGGTCACGTTAAAGTCCTGGGTTGCAGCTGAGAAGGCTGATCGCTCTTCGAGTCGGTGCTCAACCTCCACCAGCTCAGCACGGAGGCGGGCGACGAGTGCGAGGTCCTCGAGGGCGGTGGTCATGAATTTGGGGGGTTGGTCGGATGGTGGTTGTGGTGGTAGTAGAGCTTCGAGAGTCTGAGAGCAGTTAATCGCAGCGGCGCTACTAGGTGCCAGTCTGGGGAAATTGCCGTGAGGTTGGTGTGACGGACGTCGTAGGGTCTATCATGGGTGTACCACCGGTCATGCCTGCAGGTATAGACATTATGGAGATCGATATTTGTACCCAGCCCGGGTAAAGATTCAATGGGTGCAGGTGTGTTTGCGGGTAGGCACTACAGGTCTGCAGGTCACCTGTGGGTACAGATCCAAGTAGCGTACTATTCTACTGCCATAATAATATCACTGTTTTTATAAACACCCGAAACCTCCCTCCCTTTGCCTTTATGCTTCATCTGTGCTCCAATAACCTCTCGGAGCTAAGCGACAGTCCCCCCTCTTGTCCGTTCTTGTTTCTAATGATGATGATGATGAAGATGATGATGTGTAGAAGCTAGAAATAGTGAGGACCTCAACTGTGATCAGAACAACTGTATTTTGTACCTAGAAATAGTCAGGACTATGCCGGTACATTATCAGCTACGGTAGAAATGAGAAATACTGTAGAAATGGAATGTCATACCCTCAGTGTGATCAGAACAACTGAGGGTATACGATAGACGGTAGGTGACTATATAAGAGCAAAGTGAGATCAACTTGTAGTTGAAATATGTTTTGTATCGCAAACTTTAAGTATGAGATCCAACATGATGATGATCATGAATAACTTTTTACTATAACAGACAAATACGCAGTGTCACGACATTGTCAAACTTCAACCATATGCACAAAATTACTCCTTGACCCTCAAACCAATGCAATTTAAAAGGATAGACCAATTAGCATACCTAAACTCACAATCAAAGTCATTCCTTCAACATAGCCTCTACCTCGGGCTTGATACTGGCAAGTAGGTCTTTCGTAGTGTATTTTGGCTCCCAGCCAAGAGCTCGTGCTCTACTGGCGCGGCAACGGGAGTTAGAGCCTAAGTATACAGCCTAGTCAAAAGTTGAATATTAGTAAACAATACCGGAAATCTACTGTGTAATATGATAATTGAACGTAGTCTTACAAAGAGATCAGCCTTGAGCTTCTCCTCAGTCACCGTTGTGGGCTCTGGGCTCCTGCCTTTACCCAGGTCATATAGAGCTTCGGCAACCGCTTTACCGACGTCGTACAGCAAGTGTTCGCCGTTCTCCCCAAAGTACAAGCCTTCACGACCGTGCCCTGCCTCGTTAGCCAAGATGGCTTCGTATAGCACAATATATAAGGATGCAACTATCAAAATGATCAGCCTTGAATCATTGTCATTTCACTCATAGGCTTACTATCATCAATGTGGACATTAGCCCATTGGTTTTGGCCGTCGCCAATCATGCCACCTTGCCCACGCTTCAGACTGCTCCGAATAAGACACGGAATCTGCATCGATTTTGGATTCTGGATGCCAAGCTGGACGAATCTACCGGTCGCACGGGCATAGATCGTAGAGGGAAGTACAATATGCGTGCGTGCGTATCCTGTATAAGATGATAGTCGTTGAAGGTTAATGGGTACTGTGGATCTTACGAAAGGAAAGAGGAAGCGCACCTTGTTTATCAGCCTCGATAATCAAGAGATCAACGTTTCTGTGAAGCTGTGTGTCTGCAAGAGTCTCTAATTGTTCGACGTCCGTGTCGTCGTAAATGGTATCATAAGCATACATTCCAGCAGCTTTATCCGTCAGAACACCTGCAATAGGTCAGAATCAATTCCCACATAAGAAACCCACACCAGTCCAGGACCTACCAGTGCCGGACTATTATTTTAGTTGACAGCAATATAATCAACAAATAAAATGATCCAAATCAGGCTTACGGTGTGAATCAAAATAGGAGCTTGTCCTGTCGATTCATAGCGTTTCTTCAGCCCAGCCAAAATAGCCTTGGTTACTGACTCATCATCGGAGTCCGCCTGGAAAATGCGATTAAAACCAAAGAAGCAATGCTGCAGTCAGACCAAGTAACGCCCACACAAGCAAATATCACAGCGGATTCGGAGGCAAGTTGCTCTAGTTTGCTGAGTTCGGAAAGAGATCCCACAACAGCATGAACACCGATAGCTTCAAGCTTCTGTGCCTTTTCAGGGGAGCGCACAAGGGCAGTGAACTGTGACGACGACGCTGTAGGGTGCTCTAGAAGCAGCTCAAGGACAGCGCCCCCGACATATCCTGTGTCACGAAAAACGCATTCGTGAGGGATATGAAGGATATAGTAGTTTATTACATACCAGTTGCACCGGTGATTAAGACATTCGTTGTGGCGGACATGATAGTTAGTCAAAGGTGAATGCGCAAGTTGATTGATATTTTGTCCGGTGGTGTTGGTGCAATAACCTCCTACTCGTCGTGCCTTTTAGATGCCTGGGTATTTGATTCATAAACCAATCAGCCAGGTAGCTTAGAGATTAACTATGGAGAAGAAGATGAAAAGACCCGTGACGGTATCGATAGCATTCACCCTGTCCTGGTTACATTCGACGATACTTAAAGTTCCGATGGCCCTACCACGGCCCGTCTTTATAGACTGCGTCGATATAACCATCGAAAGCGCCGTGCTAAGGCTGAGAGACTAGCTTTATAAATGAAACAGCCAAATAAAAACAGGGCACGACTTACAAGAAGCACACTTACTTATCAGTCATTCAAAGGATATTTCCCTATCTTATCTTATCTTTCTGTTTTAACAAGTACAACTGAACTCATTATACATGCTTGCTATCCTCGGAGCCCCCGTGTAAATCACCCACTGAGCGACGCTTCGACTTCCGGTTTAATGCTTGCCAGCATATCCTGTGTTGTGTACTTCGGGTTCCACCCTATGGACCGCGAACGCTCAGCACGACAACGTGAGTTCGAGCCCAAATATGCCCCCTAAATGCTGCAAACATCAGCAAAGCCCCGAACATCTCAAAAATTGTGTAAAGGCTTACCCCGAAATACTTGAGCAGCTCTTCTTCTGTGAACGTTGTCGGTTCTGGGCTCTTTCCCTTACCTAAATCGTAGAGCACCTGCGATACCGTCTTGCTGATATCGTACAACCTATGTTCGCCGTTTTCTCCGAAGTAGAATCCTTCCAGACCATGCCCAACCTGGCCGCCTGTGGGTTGATTTTTTGTAGCGGCATCATAGACAGCGATGAACAAATCAGAAACTGTGCAGCGTCAGTCTCCGAGCGCCAAAGACGAAGAGGGATAGGCGCTTACTGTCATCGACGTGAACATTCGGCCATAGGTTCTTTCCCTCACCCACCATGCCGCCCTGCCCCCGATCTAGACTTGCCTTTACTAGAGCAGGGATTTGCTGTGAGTGAGAGTGTTGCACTCCGAGGTCAACAAGGGGACCAGAAGCTATGCCGTATATTGTAGACGGAAGAACGATGAACGTTTTTACGAAACCTGTGACAAAGATGACGAAGTTTAAGTACACTGCAAAGAAAGACGTTGCAACGATCACCTGCCTTTCTGGTCAGCAGATACAATCTCCAAGTCAACCTCACGGTGCATTTGAGTAGGTTTCAGTGACTCGATCTGTTCAACGTTGAGATCAGAATAGATGGTCTCGGTCCCGTATTTTCCTGCTGCATTATCTCCCAAGACGGCTATTCAATCATGTTAGCGGAGGAATCTTAGATATATAATCCCACTTATTCACCTGTTCCAGACTGTGAGACGAATTGCGATATAGGTCAGGGTCTGCTGACAAGTGCATTGCTTTCTCTACTGACCGTATGTATAAGGATGGAGGCGCGACCTTTTGCATCATACCTCTTCTGGAGGCCACTGAGGATAGCTTTCGCCGCGTCTAAATTATCAGCATCCGCCTGACAAAAATGACATTGGCGCGAGTGAGCTTGATTGAAATGAAACACGTACACAGGCGAATACCACATCAGCTTCAGATGCTAGTTTCGACAACAAGGTGGTATCTGAGTGGGACCCGATCACGGCTTTCACCCCAACGGATCTGAATTTTGGTAGTTTCTCCTCCGAACGGATGAGAACTGTAATATGAAACGAATCCGACTTGGGGTGATTGAGGAGGTTAGCGAGTACTGAACCCCCTATGTAACCTGAAACATCTTAAATAACGGCAGTCGTGTGGGTATATGATGGGTTTATACCTGTAGCACCTGTCAAAAATATGTGGGTGTTTCCTGGTTGAGGCATTTTTTGTAAGATAAGTTTGTTCGGATGTAGAGGTGCTGAAAGAGAAGAATATCTGACACCTAAAAAGAACTGACCTGCTTTTATAGACCTTTGCTATTCATGAGTGACGTCAAATAGCCAGATGCCGACCACTTTTGGTATCTGCCGCACCCTTTGCTTCAAATTTGAAGCTGGATGTCCTGGTAAAGGCTTTGGATATGCTCTGATTCTGTATGATATCCAGGTTAACTGCTAGAACTTGAAGCGGACTATGAGGTGGTCATGCATGATGGCCTCAGTAAATGTTTACTAACAACGAGATCTAGGGTTAGGTTTTCATCGTCACATCACGGGACAACGCGATTCAAGATGTTTTTACATCTACCACTGAACCACCTCCACTAGTTCTGGATCTCAGACTGGAGGGAATAATACGATATTATGACACACAACTCTCAAGCTGTATTGCCTGGACAGCCCGTTGCAATTCCTCTTGGTCCAACGCTTCAAATAGGTGGTGGTCTGTACTCGAAGGATGGTCAAGTAAGAGCAAGTTTAATCGGTGTGCCACGCAGTAAAGGATCGGTTGGTATCGGTCTTCTTTAGTCACTTCTATGGTGGGGAGCACGAGTGCAGGCTAATCATGTATTTTACAGGCTATAACGATATCTCGCGCTCGGCCACATGTTCCTACTGTTGGTTCAATAGTGCTTGGAACGGTTATACGTTTATCGCCATTGCAAGCCATAGTGGCCATAACTGTCGTTGATGGTGTTCCTTTGCCTACTGGCGATGAATATACGGGCGTCATTCGCACTCAAGACGTCAGAGGCACAGAAAAGGATAAAGTCAAAATAGGTGATTGTTTCAGAGGAGGAGATGTCGTAAAAGGATTGGTGGTAAGCCAAAATGTTATTTATAGTAACCGGCCTCTCAAGCGCAACGTAGATATCGCTCGGCGATGCTCGCAGCAACTACATCACCACGGCACGCAATGACCTAGGCGTAATTTTCGCTACTAGTGAAGCAGGTAAGGCACTAAGGAAATCTATGCTCGTCCTGGAAACTAATCCTAGATATTACCTCAGGTGCCACGCTAGAACCCGTGTCCTGGCAGGAAATGCGCTGCCCAAAGACAGGACGAATTGAAAGGCGCAAGTGTGCAAAACCTGAGGGTCTCCAGTCATCATAGTCTTCGCTCGTATTCCGCACCTGCCATTATATTCACCGCCTCCTTTCTAATTATTTTCACTTCCATGCCAGATGTGGCTTAGCTATGATCAGTTCCAGTTCTTTGGACTCACAACTTCGGACCGGTATTTTTCCATCCATCCATACTATACTGCAACCAAAGCCAGGTACCAAGCAGTATTTCCGCGTGCCATAGTTTGTGATCACTTCACTAAGGGTATCCGTTTGCCCTATGCAGCATTGCCCGATTATGACGTAGCTGCAAGGTTTGTTGAGCAGGGTACGTCCCAGAGACTTTTAGATGGCAGCTGTATTTCGAAGCTGATTCCCCTCTTGTAACTTACCAGGGTTTTGATGTTTTGTCCTGAGTCACCCGTGGAGGGTTCATAAAGGCCTTGTGCCTGTAACATCAAAACCAAACCTGCCCATGTCTCGACTCTCTTTCGCACCGTTGCCAATAATTCACACAGCATATGATCGATGTAATCGGTTGAATAACTATCAACGAAGAATAGAGTTGCTTGTAGTATATCATCGATTCAATCAACACGCATGATCCACAGTTCTCTAAGAGCTTTATGAATTTCCCCGGTGTATCCGCAATGACATCGACGTTTTCTATGTTCAGAAATTTTTATAAACCTCTTTTTCTTTCTTTTTCGCTGTAGCCTTGAAACCTGTACGTTGATGAGGACTGCGTACCCCATATAGCAGTGGTAGATACAAGTCAAACCCCTGGCAGAGAGATGGTAACGTGCCGAGCTCGGCATTAATCAATTCCCACAGCGGAGACGTGAACAGACGCTGAACGCTTTGATTCCGGATATTTCTCTTTTGTCTCTCACAGCGTCCACAACGGCGAGTACGGATACGACGACAACGACACGGCCACGACGACCGACGTCGAGTGTCCGCAGTAGACATCCAAGAATTCCACCGTAGTCTGTTAGTTGGTGTATATCAATCCGTGAGTAACCTCGCCTCACTTTTCCCCAGTTACCATTTACTGAACACCATAAACTGGCAGCAACGGTCTTAGAACCTTTTTCAATTCTCGCCATTAATATTGCATCGCCGATATATTGACAAGAGACACTTCCTGTCACCCTACATTCTTTTCATACCCTTGTTCGCTCCTTCAACAGTTCGACAGCTTTTTGCCCAATCGCAGGTTGCCATGTCGTTTCACAACCCAAAAAACAAAGTCTTAAGAAAACGTCAAGATGGTATTTTTGGGTCAGAAACAGCAGCTGTTCCTACCGCTACCTCCCTTGGTGTTAACACGGCAGAGCCGGGTTCCAACTCTTTTTCAGCTATACCTCTAGCGACTACAGGTCCTACCGACACCTCAGTCGCCACACCCTCTTCATCCCCTACCTCATCCCCTGCTGCATCTTCGACAAGTAGCCCATCGTCATCAAGCAGCAACATTCCGATTGGCACCGTTATCGGCGCCTGTGTCGGTGCTTTTGCCGCCCTCGCTCTCGTTATCATTCTTGCTGTATGGTACAACAGGCGTTCTTCGAAGCCCGCCGCCTCTAGACAAATGGAGAAAACCTTGCCCTCCCCTAGTTCGCGGAACGCAGACAATAATTATCACCGCCGCAGGTCCCATATGGAAATATGGGACAAACTAGATGACAGTGAGAGCCAAGAGCAGGGACATACCAAGCGCGTTGCATCCACAGGACCGATGGAAAAATTAGGAGCGATGTTCAAGCGAACACCGAGCACGACTTCAGGCGAGAAATCGTCAGAAGGACATGGTGTTCCAGAGTCGATCACTCCAATGCAGTTGGCCAAGTACCATCCCAATCTTGCTGAAGAGATGGCGTCTCTGCCTGCGCGACCATTCATGGGTCGCGCCGTGGTCGAAGAGCCAGCTATTTCATGGGGCGGGGAGACGGTGGCAGACCAATCATTCCTCTCACTTCGGTCCGGTGTGTCTGTGAGGGAGTCCATGTCGCCCACTATCGCGATGGCCAAATCTACCCCTCCTGCCACTTCTTCTGAGCCACATCGTTGGGAATCTGCGGAGGTGATGCACTATGACGAGACTTATGAGGCCGAAGCAGAGGACGAGGAGTCCAATAATCCGTACACTGCTGCCATTATGAGGAAAAGGAGCACTAGCAATCCTTTCTTCAATGCGCAGGAAAATAAAAAATCAATCAATCCTTTCGCTGATGCCTATGCTGCAACCGTTCCACGCAACTTGGGAGAATCAAATACTGAATCTACTATCAGCGTTACTAGCAATGATCGTGCCATGCAGTCTCTCATCGCCGCATTGCAGGTTTCTCCAGAAGAAGTGGAACAGCGTTTGCGTGTTGCCTCCATGCAACCCTCATTTTACTCGCGGACCTCTACTATGATGACCACCGATGAGGAAGACATCACAAGCATGACGTCCTTCCCTCTTCCACCAACTCAGGTTCCTCGAGGTGGTGAAATCTGAGGTCACTACGTGCTACTCGGCAGTGGATTGATACTTCTCGCGTCATTCGGCAATAATTCCAGTCTCGTTTTTCGGCCGACACACCATTCATGTTTAGGTTTTCTACACTATATTTCTTCAATTAGCAAGTCCTGCACACCCTTCATCTTGTTACCCGTGATATACTTCGTTTTTCTTGTCTGTTGTCTACGATCTGGAATCGGCCCCCCTTTCTTTGTCATCTTGACTTGCCAAACTGTTCTGTTAGCTGGAGTTTGAGCTTCTTTTCTTGCGGTAGGTATGACATTTCAAATTGCATCGACGTTGCAGGGGAATCGTTGTATTGGGCATGTTACTGGTTTATTTTCATTGTCCCCTCACTGAAACTATTGAAGAAGAGCAGAGTACTTGGCATTGTTTGATTCTTCTTATTTATATCGCAATGTTCCCTCCATTTTTGGTGGTGCTTGGTTTACTCTCGCGTATTGTAGCCTTTCATCATTCATGCGATGGAGGTATGCTTGCTTGTAGTTATACAGAACTTATATGATACATACATACGTTGTTAAAATACAGAGGGTTCATTTGAGGTTTATCACGACATAGTCGACCTTTGCTTCTCCCTTGCCGCCGCCGATAGCTTCATTGCCATATACCTTCGAGTTGTTAAGTTTGATTGAAGCAAGTGACGAAGGTGGCAGAAATTTTTTAAAGCTTTGCGAAGCTTCTCATAAGTAGCTGGACAATGTCCATAGATATATCGCCGATGACAAGCCTCAAAGTCGTATTGCAAAAGGTATTTGAGTGAGCGGTCGTCCAAGTTGGGTTTGCCTGTTTCCGATATAACAATGCCTGCAATGTTCGTAAGCACAGCATTAAACTACAGAAGACCTCCGGGTTGACGGCCGTGCGTTTCGCGGGTAGCTGAACGATCGTTGGATCTGCTTGCTAGCATTGCGCTCGAGCCTCTGTGGGAAACGATCAATCAGTGGAGAGAATCACCAAGGGGGACCTGAGCTGGTATCACCGTCAGGATCATCCCGAGCACCGATAGAAACCGGATGGTGGAGGGGGGAGATGATCCCTTCGGCTTTTGACGACCCAGTTCGCGCAACAGGGAAGGAGGTCAAGACATCATTCTACTCCGACACACAGCTCACCTGGTCAAAAGTCTTGGAGTTGTTATTTTTTTTAAAAATGATTTGTGAAGATTCCTCCGTGTACGTAAGAGGGAGGCAGCCCCGAGTCCGAGAATGGTGGATAGAAAGTACGATAGAAGCACCAGGGGTGATAAGGCGCAGGTTCTATCAATTGCTGTGCTGAAGTAATATTTCCCGGAGATAGAAATACCTTTCACCGTACAATGGCTCTTGTGGGAACCAGAAAGCCAAGATTAAGATCGATTCGAAAATAGGTCCAACGACAAGCCACATGATTTCTTTCTACGCAAAGCAGCCTTTGAGTGTGACGCCGGACCCTGGTTCTTGGGACCTACTACGTATAAGGAGCTGGGACGGCGCGTCAGGATATATGATGATGCACAGTCCCAGATAAATATCTTAACTTGAAAGCCGCATTATGTGGTCGACGAATGGCCGTGAAGTCCGTGCCGTTTCAACACGTAAGAAAGGTGGCCAAATCCACGTGCAATTACAGGAAGTAATATTCAACCATCGAATCAGGCCGTTAGACAGCGTTGCATATGATGTTGCGCAGTGTGACGAGCGGTAGAAGGCGATATCCCATTTCCCAATATAGACCTTGGAATGTAAGCTATGAGAGATAACACAAGGTGCCGAGAGAGACGCGAAATCCTTGTCTTCGACCAAGTCTTCTTGCGGTGTTTTCAGAATCTGATAAGTATGATGTAGGAAGCAGACAACAACACAGCGTGTGTCAAGGAACCAAGGAGAGCTCGCTTGGGCAATTTGTGGCGTGTGAGGCTAGGCGAAGACCTGTCCTTCTTCGGACTCGCAGGTACAATCTAGGTGGCAAAAGCGTCATCATCATCGGCCGTTTTGCTAATAGCAGGGTTTCGTATGACTGTCCTATTGACAGAGAATAATCAAAAGCCATGCAAGTAAAGAGCAGCCTACAAGACGGTGTTTCAAGTTATTTTTCAATGAGTCTAAGATAACTCGGTTAATGAACTCAAACGGTAGATGAGATGAACACCGGGGGTATCGTGTCGATATTCGAATGAGTGTAGGAGACAGAAGTCGGGGTGGGGTATTGGACGAGGTTCGGCTGATGGCAGCATCTTCTTTCCGCGAATGACCACAAAAGGGAAGGAAAAAGGATATAATTGGGGTGCGATGCAGCTGCGATGCATGTGATGAGGGCTCGATGAGGGGTGGAGATGGAGAATGTGGAGACAGATATTGGGAAGCGTGGTCGCCAGTCTCATCGATAATCGATAATGTACTAGTACAGGATGAGGCCTATCGGCGTATGCTATAGCACGCTACTTTTCTAATGGCAGAGCGCAGAGCTGCTTGAAGACGAGTACAGACGGAAAATGGGTATAGCCAAGACGGATGATTCAAGTCGGCCACATTCGACATCCACAGCAGAAGTAGCACAAAAAAGGTGAAATGCTACAGAACCACCCGAGGTGGCAGTGACTTGATACCGTTGCCCAGCAGTTAAAGCTTTACAGTAAAGCCTTGTCCTGCCGCTCTAAAAGACAGCACTGCAATAGCTGTGACAGAAAAGCTTCCGCTCGACAGCCGAAGCCACGAGCAATCACAATTGAGGAGATTACCAGAAAAGGAAGGGAGCACGTGACACAAAGAATAGGACAGCGCTGAGCATCGCCTTGCTTGCCTTTGCCTTTGGACACATAGCCTTCAAGTGGTCCATAGTCGTCGACATATATCTCTGACATTGCCCGGAGGCGCAACGGTCAATATCAAGTCGCCTTTACCTGCTATATATCACGTCCTTCTCCTTCTCTCGTTCTCTAGCACTTGGGGCGGACCTATTTGATTTCTTCAGTAACTATATCCCACACATATCCATCTTCGACAGCTTTTTCTCAGCTTACTCTCTCCCACATCCAGACAGCCATCCTCGCCTAACTACGTCTCCCAAAACGTGGGTTTCCTCCTCAATATCTGCCCTGGGTAAGTCCTTCCGTGCTCGTCGGCCTGTTTAAATTATATCTCATAGCTGTCTCTCAGATAACCGGATCTCCATCTTTATCTTCCCACTCAGGCTCCATGTCTGCCCACAACATCGAGGTAGCTCAGTCCTGGGCTGGGACTCACTTCCCTAACCAGCAGCCGAGGTTGCAACTCGACGAAGAATATCCATATATCATTAACCATGATCGGAGCCAAAGCACCCATCGCCTTACCCCCCAACCCAACACATCGCAGTCCTTTTCTGCGTCCTTTTCGCCCTCTCAGTACTCTCCGTATGGCTCTGATCAGTTTAGCTCACCACCACCACCCAACGCACTGCCTTCTGCCAATCGACAGCAGAGTTCTGGTCAGACCTTCCGTGGTTCGCTACCCAACAGCGAGGCTGGTGGGGTCCTCAACGATCGCTTGAATCCCCTGGGTGTCGTGGATCTCCCCCAAAACGGATTATCCGCCGGCCAACAGCAACAATCGACGCTACAGAACGGTTTCAATCAGGCTCAGTTCTCTTACCGCTCGCCATTTCAACCGAGCCCTAACCGTCCCTCACCATCCTCAAGTGGTGGTGGATCAGCATCCCTACACGATGGTGAAAGATCAGTTTCTTATCCTACTTCCGTTCCCATGCAATTTTCGTACCCCCATCCACCTCCGCGGCGCCAATCTGAAATTCAACAGCAATACATTCGCCAATTGCACCCTGGTGATTCCATCCAAGCCTCCATGATGCACCAATCGAAAAGGCACAGAGGGCTTGATGAAAGTGACAGTCACTACGATGCTGCCAACGATGATGGTGATGGATATCAGGAACCGAACAAGGAAGGGGCACAGAGACCAAAAGGGTAGGTCGCGTAAATAGCCAAAAATGTCAGTCCACTAACCTTTCTGCATCAGGACGGGCGCATGCGCCAGGTGTAAAGGTCTCAAGGTTTGTATTCCTTTCGTATCGTTGCTACTGAAGATTGTAAACTCCATTCATTTCAGGTCAAATGTGAATTTAAAACAGAGCATGACCCATGTCGACGCTGCCTGGGCGCCGGTCAGGAATGTATCATACCTGGCCGTAAGAAACGCAGAACGCCCCCGTACGCTTTTACTTAGTAATGATTCCTTGTCATCTTCAAGCTGACTAGTACTCTATTATCTCTCAAAGGAAACGGGAGCACCTGCTCAATCAAATTCGCGAACAAGCCGCTCAGATCCAGAAGCTGATGAACCAGCTTGAAGCTATAAACAGCTCTCAGAAAGCCTCGGCCTCCGTGTCCTGTATATCGCCGACTTCGCCGAATTCCCTAGATGCCCAACCGCATACCCCAGCTTCAACTGCAGATTTACATTCTGAGGTCGATACTGGCGCTGCAACGTCTGATATCACAACCAGGCCAGAAGTCCAAGATTGGATTGCAAAAGCGCGACAATCAATCGAGGCTTTTGGTGGAATTATCGGTACCGCAGGAACTGGTGCAACTCAAGGCTGGCTCAGTCAAGAAGACGCAGAGGTTGACACCAGCGACGAGGATGAATACGAAATCGGCGTAGAAAACTCTGAAGGCGAGGAAATCGGCTATGCCACCGAGGAAGACAACCGTGGTCTCCTCGCAACCGCGAGAGATACACCGTCGATATCGAGTCCTACCACAAAAAAGAAAGAGCTAGGCAGGACCTTACCAATCGAAGCCCCTTTCGGCTTGATGGCCGATCTCAGCTTGAAAAAAAGCACGAGAAAGAGTGTAGAACCGGCATCTCCTGAAAATGCTGTTGGCGTTGCAAATGTCGATTTTTTCAAGCCAAGCATGTTTTTCCCAAGTTCGCAGATTCATGGCTATACTAATATGTTTTATGGATCAACAGGCCGCGGTCCTGGTCCTATTAGACAAAACTCGCTTGGTACGAATCAACAACTTCCTGACATATTGAACCTTGGAATAATATCCACCGGCGGAGCTGAGATGTTGTTTAAAATGTTCGTTAGAATATCACCTTAAAATGATTGTGCTAAGTCATTGGTGAACAGATATTTTGAGAATATGAACATGTCAACATCGCTTCTGGATCCTATTCTTTACACACCTCAATATACAGCCATGAGAAGCCCTTTCCTTTTCACCGTCAGTAAGTAATTTCCTGTTGTAACTTCATGGGTCGCAATTTAATTGTTTCACCTTCAGTTTGTGCTGTAGCTTCGCGGTATAACAGCGAACAGCCAGAACTGTACAATGAAATTATGCGTTATGCACAGCTGGCCGCTGGAACTGCTTTGATCTCTGGCCCAAAGAACGAGGAGCTTTGTGCGGGATATCTTTTATTACAACTATATCCAGTCCATTCGCGCCGCTGGGAAGAAGACAGGAGTTGGATATTCCTCGGTTTGGCCATACGGTGAGACGCATATAAGCTAAAACGAAATCCACCTTCTCATTATGGTCGTGATCAGAATTGCTCAAGACCTCAACCTCAACCGTTCGAGTAATACAAAATCTCTAAACGAACTGCACTCTAGGGTCTTATTGAACCGAACTCGTATCTGGCTGAACTGCTTTAATCTCGATCGTTCTTCTGGTTCTCAATATGGTAGATTGTCGATCATCAAGAATACCGATTTTGTGGCGAACAACTCCGGAAACTGGTGGCAGTCCGAGTACAACTTGCCGCATTTCGACATGCATCTATGTTGCTACAATGCAGAATTGAGGGTCATCGCAGACTTCATGGCACAGATAAACAGCGACCCCACCTTGCCTGCGGGCACGAACAAAGTCAATCATTCATGGTTATATGCGCATCTTTTATTGACTCACTCTTAACAAACCACAGAATATAGATTACGAAAAACTTGCTAGCGAGACTGAGGACAAGCTCGTCTCATTGCAAGAACTTTGGTTTAAACGATTGGAGCAAACCGATCAGAAAAATGTCCAAAACACTTTCAGGACCGGTCTATTGAGGCTAGCGTTTAGTTACGCCCGGCTAGTTGCCCTGTCGTATGGGTTTCAACATGCTTTTGGAGGCAGTCGAACGGGTGAAAATCCATTTTTCATGCGGGTATGTATACGATATCGTTCAAGTTGGTTTACTTGCAGCTAATAGTTTATAGTGCTTCCGTGCTGCTTCAGATGTTGTCCATGTCGTTCTTGATGATATATGTCGGCCAGAACAAAGTGTGTAATTTTGTTATCATGGCAACTCGATCTAATCTTCGCTCAGGAATTTACGTCCGCCACGGACCCGATGCACAAAGCATCTTCGTGACTTTCGCATGTGCATTCCTCGTAAAAGTAAGCATCGCTTTGCGATTTGAAGAAAACTTGATGGCTGAGCTTTTTGCAGCTACTTCAACCCAAGTACACCTCCTACTTGACGTTCGAACAACGTGTAGATATCCGAACGCTAGTTCAGAGAGCAGTTGATATGCTTGGCTCTCCCGAAATCGCGGTTGACGAACGTCATGCGCCCAAGTTGTATTCCCGATTCCTTCAAGGGCTACTTGCGACCCCAATGGCAAGGCTCGAGCATCCACCCATACCCAACGATCTCAAAGTTCCAACATCATTGCCTAGACGGCGTTCGAACCGGAGACATCATACCAAGTCTTCCGCAGGACCTTCAACAGAGGCAGACCCCTTTTCCGAGCTCTCTGGTTCCGTTTCTAGCTATGGTTCACCTTCCGCAATGTCCCAATCTCAATCACCTTCTCCGACTCACCCAGAAGCGCAGTTTAATCAGCTTACCGCCCCCATGGACGTCCAACAACAGTCATCTACATCTAATATGCCTTTGCTTTTCGATCAAGGTCAAAACTCGACTTTCATTAACAATAACGATTTCTTTGTACCCCCAATGCCGTTCGATTCAGAACTGTTAGAATCAATGCAAACGATGGCTGACCCTGTCTGGCAGGATACTACGGTTCCTGGTAAGCCTCTTATGAATCCTTCTCTTCTTCTTACTCTAACGAGCATTGTGGGTTAGGTTTCAACTGGATGAGTCAGATGCAATCAGGGAGCGATCTGAACATGAGTTACAATGACTATACCATGTTTGATGCACAATACGCGTCCTCGGCATATCAGTGATCAAATTAGACATTATGCCCTTATTTCAATGGGATTGTTGAAGGCCTGTCTCACGTAAGTCTTACGTATAATCATCACCTTGTACTTTCCGATATGCTCTCGATTCTCTATCTCTGTAACGTTTTCTCTGTATGGCCCTTCTCAATCCCACGGTTCGAGCTACTTATACAGGTTGTGTAAAATGTATTTAGTTTTGTACGAATGATTCTAGTACTAGAGCTAGCTTTCTTGTTATTTTCTTTATAACTGTACCTTATGCCAATCACAACCTCTTCACCATACGTGCTGTACTTGAGGCTCGCGGGCGGCGACGAGCATCGATAAATAGAAAACTTAAAGGTGTTACAATATATGTTAAGTTGTCTTACACTACAAACAAATACTAAGCTGCTCCTTTATTTATAGCCGGGCGTTCTTTGGCATAGCCCTCAACGCCTGCCTAACGCCAAGGTCAGAGAGCACGTCCTCCGCTGCAACATAAAATCAGTATGTCGGTATAATCTAATGCATTCATGGTACTCACCTCCTCCTAGAAGGGCATCAAAAGTAACCGTTCTGTAGAACTATGGGCGCGAGCTTAGAATGCCAAATTTAAGGCGCAGTAAAGCTTTACTTACGTGCTCGACGAATTTACCCATACCAGACTTCGTAATACCACGTCCCCCAAAGATCTGAACAGCATCCTTAGCTGTTTCCTGTGCGCATTGTGTACTGTAGCTCTTCAAAAATGCGATTTGTCTGTGAAGAATTGTATATCTAATGAGATGACGGCACAAAAAACGACCAAAACACAGTGCTTACCCGGCGAGTTTATTTGCTTGCTGTTTATATGTCTGAAAAAGGTCCCAAAACATTAGATGTTACAACGAAACGGCAACAGAAGCGAATCGCACCATGTGAGTCATCTGATAGGTGAGGTTTTCCAGCCATGCCTGAACACTTTCTGTACGAGCAATCATCCCCGCTAGCTTAGAGCGGATAACTGGTTGAGATATAAGCGGTCTTCCGAATGCTTTACGCTGAGTAGCCCATCTGCATCGAAATTAGCATTGCTCAAACTGGGAGATGGGTAATGGCGAACTTCAAACATTCTTCAACAACTGAGCGCTGACTTCTCGCAGAACTACAGCACATTACCCATCGTTCGTGGTTGAAATTACTGATAGGCGGTTATATGAGCAGATAGTTTGATGTAAAAGCAGAGGGGGTTACCTGAGGATCACGAAAATGCCACCACCGACCTCACCCAGCGTGTTTCCAACAGGTACTCCAACATTATCGAAGGTTATGTATGCAGTACCTGCGGCCGTTGAATAACTTGTCTTGATTGTCCTGGTTTCGACGCCTGGTCCACGTTCAATTAGAAGAACAGTGAGCCCATCCTACATTTTTATCAGATTAGCTGAGAAATGGAGGATGATTGACCGGTACGAACCTCTGTCTTGCATCCCACAGTGAAACTATAGTATTGTTAGCAAAAAATCAGAGCATTCCTGCATATACTCACTAATCTGCGAATCTGCAAACGGATATTTGGTTATGTTTGGCAGTATCACATTTGAAGATCATACTTACGAGCCGTTGGTTATCCACTTCTTAGTTCCATTGACGATCCACTCCTTCCCGTCCTCACTTTTGACAGCAGTCGTCTGAAGTCCCATTACATCGCTCCCAGCTTGAGCTTCAGATATAGCCAAGCAGATAAATTTCTTTCCTGAGAACACTTCTGGTAATATTTTCGCTTTGAGCTCAGGAGTTCCGAAGTTCAGTACAGGTGGGAGGCCGATGACTTTGCCACCAAGTAAACCTTGTGCGCACAATAAGACGCAATTAGCGAGGTTAAAAGTGAATAAGTGAGAATTCGCATACCGTCACCATAACCACGCGCACCGCACCTTACAATCTCTTGAGTGATTATCAGCTCGTGGAAATAGTCAAACTACGCGAAGTATGGTCAGAGACCCAATGAAACAATAAACTAAAGCATACTTGTTCGGGAGTAACAATGCCATTCATCAGAGTTAAGCCCTGTAAGTGCTTTCCGGGACCCATCCGCATTGCATGCAAATTCACCGCACTAGCGAATAATCGTCATTGAGCGCTCACTTGATACAGGAAAAGGACGTACGCCATCTTATCAAAGACTTCTTGACTTGGTCGCTTGCCATCGTCTTCACGGGCCTAAAAATACTTAGGGATATACTAAAATCAGAAATCAGGAGCTTACTTGAGCATCTTCGTAGATATTCTCATCAACAAATACACGCATTGCTTTCTGGAATTCTCTATGATTCTATATAGACAGTTCAATGCGAGCACTGATTTCGTGTCCAAATACAACTCACATCAGTGTAATACGGGCTGTGATATCCTTCTGACAACCACGTAGGTTCGGCGTAGGGAACCTTGCTCGTCTCTCCAACGATTTTTCCGTGAATGACGCTTTGTTCGCCCTTGATGGTGCCGACCTGAAGGCGTTTGTACTGTGGTTTTTCTAGGACCTCGTAACGATGCAAACCGAAGAATGCTTCCGTTGCATCTTGGCCGGCTAGTTTGATAGGTTTATTGGCGCTGAGACTTAGGCAGAGAAATAGGGTGACTTGCCTACTTCTTCATCGGTCAGAACGGATACACCACCTGGATGAAGGTTTTTGAAGCGGGTGACATTGTATACTTTGGCGTCGATTATTACCCACTGAGCGGAAGCTGTCAGCTAGAGGATACGGTCAAAAAACACAAAACGCACGAGATCATCGCCTTTGTTATGCTACATATTTGCACGGTGGTTAACGTTATTTCTGGAATATGCCTGTACTGGACAAACTTACCTGTGCGACCTCTTCGCGGGTGAGCTCCTTCAATTGTGGGGCGGACATGGTTGTTCTTATGATGTGCGGATTTTACCAAGGTTTGCCAGCAAGGAGCCGCCCGTCTTATATTTGGGCGTATCAACGTCGATTTCACGTGTTTTTGATGCCATTAATTTGAAAACCGGACGTGCGTGACTCGCATGAGATACTATCGTGTGACGTCACGGTTTGTTTGACAAGTGAACTTTGGGATATGACTGCAGCATTTTGGTTTTCCTCCACACGGCCTCATGGTAAACATTGGCTGTCTTTTACTCGTTGTTGCCATGTTAACGACTAGGCATGCCAGAACAGACGTAAAAATATGTACAAGTCAACATGGCTAACAGATGGCCTTTTGTTTTTCATGCGCGAGCCGTGAATATTCGATATACGACGTGCTCAGAGTCTCAAATTCAGCATTTTCGGATACACATATAGCACCTTGGACTTCCTAGTTAAGTGCTCGAGGGCCCGTCAACTCACGTTACCGAGTTTGTTCTTGATAGCATCCCAGTTGATGTCATCTTACTGACTGTGATCATTCACTTGAAGTGATTCCTAATAGCCAGGTATCGGGGTTCTCAATTTTCAACAGTTCCGCAATCACTTGTATCGGGCTCAAAAGTTTTGATCAACTTTCTGACGCTAGCAACACGTGGTGGCGGCCGTTATCTCATCGACACGCGACTCAAGGGAGCTTCATTTTCTCGTGCAAACCGCCAGGTTCAACACCTCCAGTCACCATCGCGAGTTTTCGACCTACTCCAGTCTCGTTTCTTTCAACCTGATGTCTACAAATCCATGTGCTTACGATGTTCGTACAATTCAGTATACTTTTCATCGCCTACCATACTAATATGGAATATTATAGATATGTGCTCTAGTTGATGCTCATGTTAAACTTGGCGATGTAGCGCAGCAGGAGATCGACGAAATCTCTGACAAAATCACTGATTTACAAACGAAACATAACAATTTGCTCCGCCACATCATCCACATTCAAATCTCTATCCGTCACTTACAAGCTCGTGCGGCCCATATCCGGAATCAGAGTGCACCTGTATCACGTCTTCCCTCAGATATCCTTGCTTTGATATTCGAAGAGTGCCGACACCTCCCTCCAACGTGGTTTGGTGTCAAGCGAGTATTACCCATCGAAGTACGACTGTCTCACGTTACACGCCGCTGGCGTGAAGTTGCTATTGGCATTCCATCTCTTTGGTCTTCAATTAAATACCCCATGTTGCATGGGGAGGGCTCGATTTTGGAATATGTTAAAAGATCCAATGGGTGTCTCCTTGATGTCCATCTAGGGCCAAGGAACACTCACCAGCAATATATCCAAACTGTAACGACAACCTTGATACCCCGCGTCAGTGCCTTTCGAGAACTCATCATAGATACCGATGGGCGCCAGGAGCTTAATGATGTTCTTGCACTGTTTCGCGACGTGGCTGCACCCTCGCTAAAGCGTTTCAAAGTTACTTGTCAGGATACGACAACACCTTATCCCCACTGTCCAATTTTTGCAGGTGGAGCTCCCCTTCTAGCTGAGGTACATGTGGATAGCATCCCAGTTTCTTTCCCAAAATTACAGGCAGTCTCCTTGAACGTTTCGCATTCTCCAGTGACGCGACACTCTCTTGATCGCGACTCCTTCCATCGCATCATGACGTCATTCAAATCACTAACCACTCTTCATGTCACAGGGTCAATCAGCGGTCTCGAACGGGACTTTAGTGGACCGACTATTGAACTACTATCACTCCAAGACTTGTCCCTCCACGGAAACATACACGGAAACATACCCTTCAATGGTTCCCGCGTCTCAGGGTTCTTTAAACTTATTTCTGTGCCCAACCTTCAGACTTTGTCGCTCGTTGACTTCAATGCAGCCGCCGTATCATCCGTTTCCAAACATATCACAGAATCATACCCAACCCATTTCCAACGCTTGCACTCTCTTCAGCTATCTGGCTGCAGAATACCTAGTGACGTAGACTTGTACCTCCTGCGCTCAACTCCTGCCATCAGCAATCTTTCAGTACCCATCGACTTACGAACGTCCCTGATGCGCCTTCTCTTGAATAGCGACAAACAAGCCTTGATGCTTGGTACTTCTCCCCTGTGGCCGGAATTGAGGACTATAACATTGTTTACGGAGGTACATAGAAGCCACCCAGATGAAGGAGACGACGAAACCGGATTTTCGCCTACCATGTCCATACTTTGTGATTTTCTTGCAGGTCGAAGTGCTCTTGGTAGATCCATTGATATGGTGCGCTTCTCAGGGCCCAATTCAGAAACATTTACCCCTCGGCTGCAGACTGAACTGCAGAGGCTGCAAATGTTCGCACAGACTCAAGTTGTGGCTTGCAAACCATTGGATCCGCATGCGAGTAACAACTGGGCATTCGCAGATGACCGACAGGTTTACGAGTTCCGCCAACTGAGAACTCGCCAGGCTCAATTTCTCCAGTTTCAAAAGCAATATGGTATCTCGATCAGTACATCACCACGGTATATCTACGTTAACTTACAGAACCCGCCACCACGACCTATCTCAGCATAGTATCCCAACTATTGGCATCCCTCTGTATATTAGTCCGCCAAGGAGCTATCCCGTACGTACTATAGCTGCATAGCACTACCTGTCTCTCCACTCTTGCATCGTACTCGCTCATCTCATGTCTTGACTTCACTAGAATACTGAATTCGATTTATGTGCTGGAAATACCGCATGGTAGCTTCCATTATTATAGACTACAACTTGGGCTCTATCCGTGCATCTTGCCCAAAAGCTCCTCCTAAAGCAAGCTCCTTCTGTTCTTCGATTGTATATCCGAGTGAAGTTAGAATTTGTTCCGTGTGCGCTCCTGGCTCCAGGCGCGAACTCTTACCAAAACCACCGTCCGGTAGCAATGGCGGAGATGAAGGTGTTCTGCTGAGATGTGGGTGGGGCGCAGGGTAAAGGGACGAATCCAGATTTTCGGCCTCCTTAGGTGACAGAACAGGTAGTACGCAAGCGTCCGTCTCTGCCATACCGCAAGGAGTAAATAAAACCCTAGAGAGTAAAGCTCTGAAACGCACCATGGAAAACAATTTCCCAGAATTCTCTTGGTCTGCTTTTGAACCCGTCGTGTAAATATTGCTTCAAGTTTGGCCAGTCCTCTTTCTTCGTCTGCGTAGCCTGCGATGGCTTCCAGCTCGAGTTTATTCCTTCGTTCTGAAGAGCTTTATCGAACCTGGCTATAAACTCTGCGAAGAAAACAGGTTCCACACAGCCCACGCTCATCCACCTGCCGTCGGAGCACGTATACACATCGTAGAAAGGCGCACCGCCATCAAGGATGTTAGAGCCTCGATTTTGGGAAAAGTAGGGCGATGATTCGGATGCATGTAAGAGGGGGAAAGATGAAAGGTAGCGCGTTCCCGAAACCTGGTATTTATTGTTATTACATGAATACAAAGAAGGGTCTGCAACAAACCATATCTGTACACACAACTTGCCCCTTTCCACTCTTGCCGCGTTCGACAAGAGCAAGTAATATGCCAGTAGCGCACATCAAGCCACCTCCCCCAAAATCTGCCAGGAGATTGAGAGGGAAGCTTGGCTTCTCTTGTGTACCCGGTAACATCTTGTAGAAAGAGGTTATTGAAGAGTTTCAGTGAGCAGAATTTGAACCTATAAGCAGCACTTACTGACAAAACACCACTGGTAGCTAGATAGTTTATATCGTGACCTGTGTAATGTACCTCCCAATGTGAAACATGCTCTGAGCTCAACACTGGCAGACAACTTTACCAGCCATCGTTTTATGAGGCCCTAATGTCCGCTCAATATATTTTGACCTATATCAGCTCGGGCATTACTTACCGGCCCTTGGGAAGCTATTCAAGGTCCACGACTAAAAGTTCGAAGGCAACTGTCACTATTGATGATATGCAGTACTCACCCCACTACTCTCGCAAAAATAAGCTTGTCATTGAGACCTTTCGTTTCTTCAGAACCAAGGAATATTTCAGGTCCTAGGCCAAGTCTTTCCAACACACCAGGTCTGAATGGGTCGATGAGTATGTCGGCCTGCGTAATCAGTTTCTTTGCCACTACGAGGCCGCTACGGGTTTTTAAATTGATCGCGATAGACGTCTTTCCTCTGCAGAGGATATCGTTATTGAACGGAGATGGCGGGTCAATGCGAATGACCTCAGCACCATGGTCAGCAAGAACGAGGCCAGCAAAAGGCGCTGGAGCTAAGCCGGCAAACTAAGACAACTGTCATTAGAAACTTGCGCCTGAGGCTATACAGCAAAGACTAGGAGCGAAATTTACCTCAATGACCTTCAACCCTGCTAGGGACATTTCTCGTATCGATTACTATACAAAGATCAAAATGGCACTCTGCACCCAAGCCCACAATTTGTTCACACTGGCAGTAGCTGCTGATATTCAAGCTAAGTAGCCCGGACCGAGCCTTCCCGGCTACTTTATGGCTTCCGGTAGCCGATGAGATAATGCATTATTTATTCTTGTTAGAACCCGAAGCTGCAGCCAAGCATGTCCAAATATACTGGAACGCCTGACCTGTCACATGACTGAGTGAGACAGTCTTCTTTAATTGACCAAGGCTCTTCGCTGTTGAAATATATATATACAATTTACAGAACATGTGGTCCTTTTCATAGTACGCTTTGCTGTGTCGGCCCGTCGTGACTGGCTTCGCTACATAAACCAGCTTCAAGAAACGTGAGTGATACAGAGTTGTTCCCTTCTGACATGGCGCTCTCTACGAACGCTGCGTTATTCTCTATCCTCTTATCTGGCTATGCATCAGCAACGACGATGCATAGCTTTGTATCAGATTCCGAGTCCGCATTGACGTCCTTGACGCTTTCGGGTCCAGCATCACTTCCCGATACTGCCTCGTCTACTCTCAATCCCGCATTGGCAAGTTTCAGTATCGAAACTGCTTTCTTTGTCGAATATGTCGGGAATTCATCCTCACCCAACGAACTCACGAGGAACCTGTTTCAAAATATCAAAGACAGAACTGGAATCGCAGGTGAAGTACGGATTGGTGGCATCACAGCCGATTCGACTTTCTGGGACCCGTCCTTGGATGTACCTCTGTATAACTTCATTGAGTCCTCGGGTACTCTCGTTAATACGACAATTGGCCCGCAATTTTGGGAATCTGTTAAGCTGATGCCCGAGACCACCAAAATCATCATGACTCTGGTATGTGTCCCGCATTTCCGCTTACTAGTACGTTTAGTCAATTCGTCTCTTTCAGGACTTAGAAAGCTTGAATTATACCGGTGCTTTAAGTGTCGCTGAAGCTGCCTGGCATGGCTTAGATCCTGCTACACAGATTTTATCTTTCGAGAGTGTGTTTTGTTCCGAATTCTCTTGAATAACATTTAAACATGTCGCGTTCAGTTGGTAATGAGCCGGACCAGTATTATCTTGATTTCGATGCAGAGAACTACACTGCAATTTGGGAGGTGAGCATCCTTCCATTTCCGTGGGTGCTATTTCGCTGAGGGACACCGATATAGCCTTGGTCCGTCAACATATCCAAAGCTTTGGACATCAACAAGCCTGAATTTCAACTCTGTGCCACGGCCATTGACCCCTTGTGGCCATATAACACTACGCAGGCTGAGGACCAGTTTAATTGCGTTACCGCTTTAGCGGCAGGAGCAGATGATGGAAATACTGTACTAACGTGCAGCGAGCATACATACCAGTATAGTGTAAGTATTCTGTCGTAGCGCGCGCGAGAGCGTGGTGACCTAAGTTTGCGCCTTTAGGTGTGCGATCCCACCAGGGCGGCTGTCGCGACATTGCCAAATCTCGTGAGTTTTTCGAGGTCGCCTTGAATAAATCAAAAAAAAACTTATTAAATTGTTGAAATAGGTTAATCATACTCGCCTGGCTCAGTGAGTGCTGGTGTTTGACGTCGAATCTGCAGATAATAATTCCTTTCTCACCAGGTATCTGGACTTATGGCAGCCTCGCATTCACAGTGTCCGAGAACAGCTGGGCCCTGACTCGTTTCTCATTGGTACGGTATCAAAGGAGTGTGATGCTTCACAATCTATTCTGACTACCTATTGGTTAGGTGAATTTAACTCGGTATCTTGCTCTGGCCGCGCCAATGTTAGCAATACGTTCGGCCAAGCGATGTGGCTGGTGAGTATGACTTGAAAACAGTCATTCCTTCTCTCACCGTTTCTCACAGTTGGATACTACTCTGTATGCTGCATCTATCAATGTGTCGAGGTAAGTTTGCTACACTCCTTTTGAATTCAAAACTGACGACGAGCTACAGGGTATACGTGCACCAAGGTGGCCCTCTCGCACTACAAAGTTCTACTCAATTGAATCATGGAGGTCTTTCCCTCTACAACCTGTGGTATGATTTTACTCAGTGAATTCATTAACGGAAACTAGACCCCCTGTTACTCAGGTATCCGGTCGATAATCAAAATGGACCAATTCAAGTATTCCCAGCATATTCAGCTTACCTCTTCGTTAGCGAAGCAATCGGATACTCGAGGTCACTGAAAATTGCGAACATTTTCCCTGGTAGACAAGCCAATGGTTCGACTATTACCACAGCTGGTGGCGATATTTCTGCAGGTCAAATATCTGTTTACGGGTTCTGGGATGAGCTCGAAAACCCGAATTTGGATTACCCATCCAAACTAGCTCTCTTGAACTTGGAGATTTACAACCAAACTGAGACGACTCCACGGCCCAACGTTACTATTGATATTTCGGCATTCTTGCCCTTTAAAAATCAAGAAGTTACGTTGAGACGCCTCCAAGCACCTGGTGCAGACGTTATGACGTCCAACTTGACAACTTGGGCTGGACAAAACTTCGCATCGGGAGTGGCATCTGGTCCTTTGGTAGAAGAAATAATCTCGACCGGGAAAGTTGAGGTCGAGGCTTCATCTGCAGTGTTGGTTTATTGGTAAAGAATCTGTGCTGTGGACTAAGGTTTGACATATTTGCCGTACGGACTAGTATATTTGTTATGGATCGTGTTGCTTTCAAGTACAAAATTGTATTAGCCGGGTGTTCTATCGGCCCGGCAAGTAGCGTCTCGGTCATGCTCCATGCTTGCTCATCGTCAAACGAAACGATGGAGCTGTTTTCCTAGGGGCTTTCTCAACATCTTCGACAACAACCACGACGAGGTTTGCGTGAACATTTCCTCGCTTTGTGCTGTATATGCGAGCTCTCTTTCTGAGATCTATGACTACCATGTCTAAAACCTCGAAAGTTCCGATCTCAGGCTTACCGCTACCGCCTTCTTCTCAGATAATCACCAACAATCTTACTCCGGACCCAAACACACCAAGTGCTGCAGGTTTTATAAAGGAGGTGTTGTTGGACAAGCCCAGCATTCAGCGTCGTGCCCGCCTTCTTCCCTCTCAGGCTCATTTTGCATATGTTTCCCCACTTCCTTTGCCATTTCCCTACGAAATCACTGCACCAGACCCACCTGAAGTCGTAGAAGACAAGGCTGCTTACATAGAGAAATGGCTCAGTGACCGCGAAGCCGTGATATCTCAGTCTATACCTGCCGATACTCAGACTACACCAGTCCTGCAAAAATACCATGCGAAGTCTAGGGATGACAAGAGGGAGCTCATTGGCTTGTCAGAGACGTGCTTAAGGGATTGTATCCCTCACTTGGACGTTGGCGATGCATTTGCAACCCTGGGCTCGCCCGCTTTGGCTCCCGAGGATGAAGAAGGAGTGGACTCAGTGCCTGTGGAAGGACCCGGTGCTATCCGCCAGGAACTCATCGACGTCTTGAGTGGGCACAGTGTGCTCATGTCTGCTGATTCGAATGCAAACAATGAAAGTCCCGGATTTGCACCCTGGTCTGTTAGATACAGTGGGCATCAATTTGGTTCATGGGCCGGTCAACTTGGCGATGGCAGAGCAATTTCAGTCTGTGAGCATGAATTCTTGTCGTCATCATCGTCTGACCTCATTTACAACATATATGCAGTGGTAACCCCTCACCCAACCTCTCCTGACCTGACGTACGAACTCCAACTGAAAGGCGCTGGTCGTACTCCCTTCTCGCGCAGTGCCGACGGCCTGGCTGTGTTACGATCTTCTATCCGTGAATACCTCTGTTCTGAAGGTTTGTACTTTTACCTTTATTTGGTTCATTTTCTGAAACATTACTCGCCAGCGATGCAAGCTCTCTCGATCCCAACAACTCGTTCCCTCAGCCTGATTTCCCTTCCAGACTTGCCTGTGATTCGCGAGCGTGTCGAAACAGCTTGTGTTTTCACTCGTGTTGCGGAAAGCTTTTTACGGATAGGCAACTTTGAAGCACTTTCTCCTCCTTCTAATATGTTTTTCCTTGGAGGAGGACAGCAAAGTGCTGACTATGATGCTCTCAGGCAGCTGGGAGAATGGGTTGGAAGAAAGGTATTGAAACTAGAGAATGTGGATTGGGATAAGGGCAAGTCCTGGGGTAAAGAGTTAGTCCTTGATGTAGCCAAGCGAAACGCAAAGATGGTTGCTGCATGGCAGGCCTACGGGTTTATGCATGGAGTTATGAATACGGATAAGTTAGTTGGACTTTCTACTAGTCTTGTGTAATATTCACTAACTGCACCTTAGTATCTCCGTCCTGGGATTGACGATTGATTACGGTACGCTGAGAACTGATTATATTATCTAGTATTTACTCAACGTTTACTTGTTCATGTTCAGGTCCATACGCATTCATGGATGTTTTCGATTCATACCACATTTGTAACCACACCGACGAAGAAGGTCGATATGCTTATAAGGTACTTATTTATCGATGCGTTTCCTTATCAATTCTGACCATGCTGATCATCTGGTAGTATCAACCTAACATGATGTGAGCGTCAGAACACACGAGTGTAAATGTGACTTACTTACCCTCCATTAGTGTCTATGCTTGCCGTGCCCTACTTCGTGCACTTTCACCCCTTATCGGAGCAGAAGCTAATTTAAGAAAGGCAGTCTCTCCCGGCTGGGCACAGGACGTCTCCGACGAAAAGATTACAGAGTGGCGCAATGCCGGTACTGAGCTGGTCAAAGACGAGATGGAGAAAATTCTGGAGGAGACTTGTGCCGTCGAATACGGGAGGTTATTCCGAAAACGTCTTGCCCTCCGTCGGCAGGACAAAACGGACCAAAGCCAGATATTCCAACCTTTCTTAGACATCATGGAAACGCATAAGCTCGACTTTCACTCTACCTTCCGCAAACTGTGCTTCTTCCGTCCGTCTATGCTGTCTTCTGACAGCACGTCAAACAAGTCCCAACATCTGGATAAGTTCATCTCAAGCCTATTCAGCTGTAGCCCCGATCAGCAGAGGCTGGACCATACTAAAGCTACGGAGGACTGGCTGGCATGGTTAGAGAAGTACTCAAAGCGTATTGAAAGCGAGCGTAGCGAATGGTCATCAGACATGGACACGGAAAGAGAGGCAGCTGCGAAAGGCGCAAACCCACGTTTCATACTTAGACAGTGGGTGTTAGAAGAAGTTATTAAGAAGGTAGAAGGAGACCACGAGAGTGGAAAGAGGATATTGGCAAAGGTCATGCAGGTGAGTAACTTTTCTTCCTCTGTACGGCTAATTATTAACTTGATCGGTATAGATGGCTTGTAATCCATTTGAGCCTTGGGGTGCTGAAGATGAAGAAACTCCAATCACCGAACTTGAAGCTGAAATTAAAGAGGAGCGACGCTTTTGTGGATTGGGAGAGAAGAAAATGTTGGGCTTCCAGTGTAGCTGCTCCAGTTGAAGTAATAAGTAAACATTAGAACGTTAGGTTTATGATCATGCAGCTCTGTATATTGCCTTGCGAAATGGTTCGCCATGTTTTTAGACAACTTGTATCCGTAAAATTGCAATATCCTCTCCTATGAAACTCGGATCGATGTCAAAAGAACATATAAGCACCACTTTTAGCTATACAACACCTTCCCTTCGTCACCGAGGGATTAAGAAGAATACATCGCTGGTAAATGCTCTTTCTAGTTTTACGTGGCACTGCCAAAGATCTGGTACCGTCTGCAAATGCTCGGACCAATTTCGTCATACTGCGCCTTCGTGTGACAAGAAGTATAGAATTCAGGCTGGAAACATACGAATGATCAGTGTGGTTGCACAACGTAACGCAATAGTCAGCTAGAAACGCACGAGAGAGGCCAACAAGGAACCACCGAACCAGACGGCATATCTTTATAGGCAGACAAATAAGCCAAAGGGAAAGATAAATCTTTGAAGTCACCCACCGTTGACGCTTGTGAGAGATGACATCCACATCGACGCCAGAAGACTAAGAGATCTGTTAGCTGAATGAACATTTAAAAGAAATATTGTATCCACCCTTTGAGTACTACCACTGGAAACAACACTGGCATCAATCCTGCGGTCTACCAGTTGTTTCAAGTCTCGCTTGAGGCGTTGCCCAAAGTGCTGGAACATTGTCGAACCTCCAGAGAGAACGATGTTCTGTATAAGGCCTCAGTAGTGGATTCGAATGCAAGCCCTTGAATTGCATACCTTGTATAGACCACGACGAACATCGATGGGGGACGCCTGGATAACATCGTCGACGATGTCCGGGAGAGGCGTGAGGAAGTCCGAGGAGTATATCTCAGGATTGAAGAAGATTTCGGGAGCGAGGAAACGTTCGTAACCAACATCGACGGCATATTTCTGGAGGTGATAGGTTCATCTTTTATAAATGGGAGATTTGGGGAGATATGAGGGATAATACATACCCGTCCAGTCACACTATGTTCGCCGTCATACCGCTCGAAATATTTGTAAGGCTCTGCATCATACTTTCGGAACTCTTTGACAATATCCTGACAGACGTAGCTGTAATTCTCTTTCACTTTGCCCGCGATCTTGAGCTGGTCTTCAGGAGGGACTGCTGTCATTTCACCACGCTCTCTCATCAAATTCAGTACGAATTGGGAGATGTCGCGTCCAGCGATAGGTATGTTTTTGATGGCGCTACCGATGACATAGCCTTCCGCACAAGGAATGACGTGCGTGACACCGTCTCCAGAATCGATGACAGTGCCGGTCAGTGTGCGATCAGTCACCTTATTAGATGACCATGATGCAGCAAGAGCAAGGACGGCCTGAACGGCGATGTACAGTCCTTTGATGTTAAAGGACTCGAAGAAGATTTCCGCAGTCTGTTCTCTGTTCTCTGGAGGATTGAGGGGAGGTTCAGTCTAGTTGCGCGAAGCACGTATCAAACTCTACTTTTCACTTGATCATAGTATTGAATCGACGTACCAGAAGGAAGTAATGATCCTCTGGCTCAGCCCGAAGATACTTGAATATAGTCTGCTCCCAGTAGCGTTCCATGTGGTCCCAATTGTCGATCATTCCATGTCTGATAGGATAATGAACGCCATATCCTGGCGTTTTGGCGTTCGCGAGTGCCTCGTCTCCGATAAAGAAGTCAAGGTCTTCTACTCCCCGTTTCGAGGCAAGGTTACCAGGTTTAGATGGGATCGGGGGCCCTGCTCTTGCTGATTGGGCTGCTGGTCCTCGCGTGGCGATAGCGGTAGGAAACACGCTAAACAACATGCATTACTTCGCAGATCAATGGTACACCTTTCAAACCACTGTACTCACAAAGAAGGATCTGAGTTTCCAGCAAACCTGTAGCATGATCATGTTAGCGACCATATATATCAGGCGTTTCGCACAGGACATACCCAATCTTTGAATAACCAGTACCATTATCGCAAATAATGGGAGATAGCAAAGACATCGCGTATAGTGAGTTATGAGCGATATCTAGTCTTGGACACACCTGAAATTGCCGTGATTGATTTGGTGTGGCTACCGTGACTGCGAGCTGCGACTCGTATATGCGGTTGTTTGGCAAAGGCGTTAAATCCTAACACACCAAAACACCGCCAAGGACTATCTTACACCCTAATATGGAATTTTCGATACACGACCAGGAAACCACATGAGAATATCGATTGTTCTAATTGCAGGTGGTTTATTTCTATGAATATTCATGTTCGGACCAGACGTAAAGAAATGAGAGGTGGGTAACTCATTATCAAATATCATTGTATTGTACATGTTATATGCAGTTTTATCCAAAGAGTTGATAGACTCGACCAACTCTCCTGACCTAGGACGTTTCTGCAGTGCCTTCTTCAGACGGTTTATCCCCAGCGGTGAGCTCACCAAGCAGGTGCTTGTATTCTGGGAACAACGGTGCATTTATCCGATGGCAGAAAGAGCGAAGGACAGGGCTTGCCATGACCTTATCCGAGAAGTAGGGGTCCGCTTTTGTGTCCAAGCAGTTCGCGAGGAAACCACCGATGGTGATGTCAATAAGAGATGGTTTATCACCGTGAAAATAGGTGCAAAGATAGACGCGCATCCAGTGCCTCGAAACCTTCCTTCTCCAGCCTATAGATCTCCTCCAAAGAGTGCCGCCCCACACCTGCACGCCAGAGAGCAGTCTTGATATTCCTCCGAATCATCCAGGTTACCACCGACCTGATAGGCCAAGGGATCGACGAGAACATCTCTTTGACCAAAGTAGCGTAGTTTTCATCGACATACCACCGTTCGCAAACGATAGCGGTGTACAAGACGTCTTCCATCAACGCCTGGAATGCCCTCGACTCGGCCTTTTGGGCAGGAGTCAAACCGTCGTCTGGATCGGTGGAGATGCCGTTCTCTATGAGGTAACGAATGATGAAGTGAGAATCGGCCATGGTGACTGTCTTGCCATCGTGATGGATATCGGCATAGGGCAGCTTGTGCTTTGGAGCTTTACTGGTCGACGACTCACGAACCTCGTATGGGGTTGAAGTGAACTTTAGGAAGGTTTCGAGCTTTTGACATGAGCCAGAAGGACTGGCGAGGTCTGGCTGTTTAGGAAAGCCCCATAGACCTTAGTTTGCGAGGTAGACATAGCTTCGAGACTGGAATAGAAACGCGAATTAGACAACTTGCATATCTTGGACTGATTAATACGAACCTGTCTGTGTTTGCGAGAGAGATGAAGAGCGCTGCTTTGAATCAAGCGCGAATGATCTTGTTAAATAAAAAATGGATATGCCGTTGCCATCAGATCATCTGAGCTACTAAGATGGATACACTGCGGACAACATGGTCATACGTGTGTGTTCGGCGGATAGCTTATTAGCAATCTGATAACTTGTGGACGCAGTGAAACGCAGTCATGGGACACTCGGTATTGAGTGTCGCTACGCTGAGTGCAATATTCGCAGGACTGCCAAATGTGGAACACCATCCGCCAATTCATCGATCAGCTCCATCCGCTTATTGACAACCACACATCCGCCATGCAGCCATCCAGGTAAGCATTATCTCTCCTGTTCCCCACCGTCACATCTGCTGAATATTCAGCAGGCGAGCTACACATGCTGGCTCTTGGTATTCCAGCAGTGGTACCTGCTTTCATCGTCTACCATGCTAGTATCATGATGGGCCAATGACCTCCCTGACAGGTCGAACGCTCGACGCGGAGCTGACCCAATGGTTAGCTGCCGTCACTTCAGATGAGGACTTTGCACCCCCAATCACAGGCTGCAAGGCCATCATTGCTCCGTTCGTGCTTCTCTTGCTCTTACGATCTCATTCTGATAGGTTCATTCACATCTACCAATCAGGCATGCTGGATATTCGTATTCAGGCCCTGCCGCAGCATGGGCATACAAGAGCATAGACACAACCGACATGTATGCTCCTATCACTCTTACTAGCGTGGAGTTTACAACATAAGTCATATAGTAAATGCGTATTCATCCTCGGACCTTCCCACCATGTTTATCTTGACGGGTGTGCACTTTCGAACTGTGAACAGTACGAAACACCACTAGGCGAGTTGCCCTTGGATCTCCAAGGTAAAGTCATAAGTATCTCCGAAGTATAGGATATCACCTTACCCTTATCAGTCATCCGAGATCTCCGGGACACAGGTGAATTCGAAGACATGGACATTCAAACCGACGAAGATGAGCACAGTATCGAGATGCATCTATCTTATGTACGAAAAGTATTTGAAAAGTATGTTTTTCATGAAGCTTTCAAGCGGCGTTACTGATCATCAGAGATCTATACTTCAAGCTCTGATATTTCGATCGTGCCAGTTTTAGTGGGTGCTATCTCAAAGGACAAAGAGGCTGCATACGGACAGATATTGGCCCCCTACCTGGCTAGAGAAGATACCCTATTCGTCATCTCGAGCGATTTCTGCCACTGGTGAGTCGCACGGTCGGTATCCATGCCGTCAACAAACGAACTTATAGCTTCTAATCCACGTTAGGGGTACACGGTTCAGCTATACGTATTATTACCCGGAGCCTCTCCCAAGCAACACCCCTGGCATCCGTCTTTCTCGATCTGGTCCCCCACCCTCAACGTTGTCCAGTAGACCTATCCACGAATCTATCTCTGACCTGGATCACGAAGCGATGCAATTGCTAACTATACCTCCGGGATCAGCTGTGAATGCACACCAGGAGTTTGCGTCTTACTTGGGAAGAACCAAGAACACTATTTGTGGTCGGCACCCCATTGGGGTCCTGCTGGGTGCACTGTCCGTGTTGGAGCAGGATGAGACTCACAGCGTTAAGATTAAGTGGGTTCGTTATGAACAAAGCAGCCAGTGCTTCAATATCAGGGATTCTAGCGTGAGCTATGCAAGTGCTTACATCTCGTTCTGAATCATTTTGTAGCGAGTAGTGTCAGTGTACTAATACAAATTACAGTGTAAGTTACGGTGTATATCAGTTCCAAAGTATGCGAGAAGTGCTGTTAGTTTTGTATTCAATAAAATATGGACAGTAAGAGGTTTGATTGGAGCTTTTAATTTCAGGCTTTGGCGAGTCCGAAACTAAAGAAGAGCTTACAGTCGATATACCACGTTGAGACAGGTTTCTGATCAGCCACTTAGCCTCGTTATGATTGTGTGAAGTAACATGAAATGAAACATACCGTATCAGTCATCATTCCACTCCAGAGGCATGATTCTCAGTCGCATCGCTCCGGTCCTTATCCGCACTATCGATCTCACGCAACAGCTCCTCATATTCTGGGAACAGTGGAGCCGTCATGCGCCGGCAGTAGGAGCGTAGAACATGGCTACTGATAACCATCGAAGTAAAATACGGATTTGCCTTCGTACCCAGGCTGCAGGCAAGAAAGGCGGAGATGGTGACGTCGATGGTGGTAGGTTTCTCACCGTGGAAGTACGGATGTGCAGAGAGACGCACTTCCAACGCCTGAATACCCTCCTTCTCCAAACTCTTCACCTCCTCTTCAGAGTGTCTCCCCATACCTTCGGCCCACAAAGAATTCTTGGCGCTCCTCTGAAACATCCCAAGAACGAAGGAGCTGAGGGGCCATGGGAGCCAGAATGGAAGTGGAGTCACTTCCAGTGCCTCTGCCATCATCGTCGCAAAGTTGTCGTCTTTGCAATACTTCTCGTACCTCATAGCACTATATAGGACCTCTTCCATATACGCCTGGAATGCCCGAGACTCGCTCTTCTGAGAGGCTGTGAGCCCAGCTTGATCATCTGGGTTGGCAGATATGCCGTTTTCGACGAGATAGCGAATGATGAAATGGGAGTCGGCGATAGTCACTGTCTTGCCCTCGTGCTGAACGTCGACGTAGGGGAGCTTGCCCTTTGGAGCTTTGTCCGTCATAGTCTCGCGGACCTCGTAAGGTGTCGAGGTGAACCTCAGAAAGGTCTCTAGTTTTTGGCAAAAGGCGGAATAGCTTGGACCTCGGGCTGGCTTGGCGAAAGCCCAGAGGATGACTTTGCTTTGGGAGGCGTCGGATGTTGACATGACTAGGACTGGGATGGGTTCTGTAGCGTTGGATAGAAATGTGCATGGATGAGACGTTTAATCCTTACTTACTAATATGTATGTAGTTTCCAGAGGCTACCGCTGGTAGACGCGTCCAACTCCAAGACACTCATCGGGTTGCATCGGTAGGGAACAAATACGTATAGTACTCCATGACTATTCGCTGAGTCAATTCCCAATTGACTCTCGTACATCATTACATGTGATCAGTCTTTTCATGCCGTTACAGTAAAAGGTGGAACTTCAGCTTGAGAGGTTGGAAATCTTATGAAGACATATGCATAGTCTCAATACTTTCGTGGATCAGATTGGCAATTACAACGATTACTAGCACTGACAGCGTATCATGACCAATTTTTGTAGTCAAGTAATACTATCACACCGCAGTTACTTTAAATCGAAATGATGTCAGCGCACTGTGGATGACTGCAACTTGACTTTGGGGGTCATCCAACAAAAAAGTATCTGCGAAAAGTTGAGTATAATCTCAGCTTCGAAGCAAACTATTAGAGTAGTCAAACTTACCAGAGTCATCACAACACACCTTACGAAGAGGAGGTCTCTACAGCATCTTCATTTTTGCCTTGTTCCTTTTCCGCATTTTCGATATCGAGGATCACTTGCTCATACTCCGGAAAGAGTGGAACCGACATGCGCCGACAGAAGGAAATAAGAATAGGACTCTTCACGACCATGTCGTAGAAGTAGGGATTCGCCTTCGTGCCCAAAGTACTTGTCAACAAACCCGCAATCATAATATCGATCGACGTAGCTTTATCACCATGGAAATATGGATGGAGGGACAAGCGTGCATCCAAAGCTCCAAATCCCTCATCCTCCAACGTCCTCGCTTCGTCTCGAGAATGCCTTCCGACTCCCGCGTTCCACAATGACTTTCGAGCACTTCTCCGCACCATTTTTATGACGAGTGGCTTGATAATCCATGGAATAGCCGCAATTTCTGGCAGTTCTGACATCGCATTCGCGAAATTAGTATCGTTGAAGCACTTTTCGTAGGCGATAGCTTTATAAACGACCTCTTCCAAATACCCTTGGAACGCTCGTGACTCGGCTTTTTGTATGGACGTGAGATTAGCTTTGCTGTCTGGATCACTGGATATGCCATTCTCGATGAGATAGCGAATGATGAAATGGGAGTCGGCGATCGTCACAATCTTGCCGTTGTGATGGACATCGGCGTATGGCAGTTTACGTTTCGGTGCTTTACTTGAAGTAGTCGCGCGGAATTCGTACGGTGTGGATGTGAACCGCAAGAAGGTCTCCACTTTCTGACAAAACGCAGAAGGACTGGGCACGTTCGAATCTTTGCCAAAGCCCCATAGAATGACCTTAGTTTCCGAAGCCATGACTATATGATCTGTATAGTGAGAGGTGTCAGAACTCTACGCGAAACAATTGAAGTAAAAACGCCTCACCTGTTTGTGGACGAGAGTGGGACGGCGAGAAGCTGGGGAGGGAACGTTCATCGTGTGGTAGCAGGCTTATAACAGGCGTCAAGCCGTAATATGACTCGTAGTGTTACCCCAAACCGTTGACAACTCACACCGTCGGGTAGACACTGGTGCAACTTGCAAGTGCGGGCAATTCCGAGTACATACATTATGGCCGCCATATCTAATTAGCATGTATCGGTTGCCCACTCTGTAACAACTCTTACCACCACCACGACCACCACCGCTGCACCCGCCACCATGGACAATGAATGCTGTGTAAGTAATGTCACAAGTTTGTACAGCCATAAAATAAAGTCCAATAGGAGAAAGAGAGCGAGAAAATCATGATGTCATGGGAAGATGCAGTCAAAAAAGGGCAAAGCAAAACAATATCAGTATCAACACAGTTCCTTTATTGTCAGTCAGGCATTCTAAAAAAATATGTGTCCCTAAAAATGATTCAAAAATCCAAGATAATTGCACTGTAAATGAATGTTCTGCTGAAAAAAAAAAGAAACTGGAGCCACCGGTCCACCACCTAGTCCAAATCCGGTGGTTCCATGTGTAGGTATATTTCTATATACTCAATATATCATTCTCACAATTCAATATTTTATTTGAGCCTACACTAATATTTCAAGTACTAGATAATTCAGTTACAGTCCGATCTTTCACCCTATATTTATGGGAAAACATTTCCCCATTGGGATTCAAGAACTCGGACTTTTCCTTCTCATTTTTATGCTCATTTCTAGGATAGTTACACCTCAGTTTGTATTACACAAAACTGAGGTTAGTAGATACAGTCTTCTTCACATGTTCATTTACTTATTATGCTTCAGTATTGATTTCTTAGACCATGGCCTTACCAATGGACTGGTTGTATTGGACCACCTGGTCAAATGAGGGAGGGAGGGGAGTAGTTCCAATCTGGAACAAATGTGTCCCAGGCAGCATGTGGTAAGTATAGCTGTAGCAAAGACAATAGACAAAGGATAGATGTACCCAAGTGAATGGGATAGCAATATACATAGGCAATGCAAGGGGATGAACCTTCTCCAGCTCAAAAACTACCCACCCACACTTCAACCAGGCAAGACAAGCAACCAATGATTTAATAGTATACAATGGAAGATAGACGTCATGAAGATGGACCGGCTGCCAGGGCTTTGCTGATATCAGCAGTGGCACGTGGTGGTTGCTGGATTGGCAACAGAAGCGGATGGAGAGTAGTGACATCAGGTATGGTGGGGGAGCAAGAAAGACGAGTAGGAGGAGGGTGGAGGTGACAAGGAAGTGGACTAAAATAGGTAGCCAGAAACGACTGTCTGGTGAGAATAAAAAAGAGAGTAAGGGGCCTATGGTGGGGATGAGTAAAGAAAAAAAGGTAAGGGAGAACAACAAAAGCAAGGGCGTAATATGACAAAAACGGATAAACCCGGTGTCTGCTAAAGCAGCCATTGTTCTCCATGGAGCATAGCCACCACTCCATGGAGTCATTATTGTTCTCCTAGGAGTCATTATACTGTAGCAAGTAGCACCTCTGACTGTAACAACCAAGAGTTAGTTACTCTGGCGCACACTAAGACACACTATAAGGTTCACCGACCAGCAGTATGTACCACTGATCAGTCAGAGAATGATGAGTGGGAGTGGTTACCCCTTAGGCTGCAGTGAGTTAGTTGGTATACAACAGAAGGACTCGCTGAGGAGTCTCCTTGATCTATTGGGGTATTTATACTACTACAAGCTATTTGTACATGTATACTGTACAGTTGATGGAGGCAGTGGCTGATGATGTCAGAGGGTGCAGCCCATGTGACCAGCTCCACTGCGTGAGATACTAGTATCTAAAAATAAGAAACAAGGCCATACGGCGCGAGAAAGAGGAGTTTGAATAAAAGGGAAAGTGCCGCATGGCACGGAGTGTGAAAGCTACAGTAAAAAGGTTAAAGCAGAGAATGAAAAATAAAGGAAAGGTCCAAAAATTGTGTTATCGTAACACTGACTATAAGTAGTAGGGGGTTTAGTATAGGAATACCTCAGTCGTTTCTATAGCCTCTTGGGCAGCGGCTGAGATATGTTATATTACATTTATTAGAGATTACCTTAAACTAACATCTATTGTAGTTTTCACTTAGGTAAATAATAAAGTTGTTTCTATAGCCTCTCGGGCAGCGGCTGAGTTTCACTTAGATTTATTAGGTTATGAGCCCTGGTGGCACAAAAGCTACACAGGAAATAATTTTTATTTGAAATGGCAACCTCGGAACCATGACCACAGCACACAATACATCCGCATGTCCAGTTCTCACTAGACCGAACAATTTTCAGATATGGAAACTCCAGATCATCTCAAAGCTATGTCGGGAAAAAGTTCTCCGGGTTGTTACTGGAGAGGAGCTTAAGCGCTCACCAGGAAAACCCACCTCCTCGGGGAATCCTGAGATCACCTGGATACTTAAGAATGAGAAGGCACATGGAATCATCCAGGACCACATCTCCAATGCCCTTCTAATGAGGATTGGAGAACTCACCAGCTCCAAGGAGTTATTTGATAAACTTGTCTCACTCTATCAGACGTCCAACATTGCCTTGGCCTTCTATTCATTCCAGCAACTCACCAAATTGTCCTGGGATGGGACATCACCTATCCAGGACCACATTGCAAAAATCTGGACAATTGATTCACACCTCTCTGGAATAAAACTAGGAGTTGATACCAAACTCATGGCCTTTGCTCTTCTCCAATCTCTCCCATGTACTCTTAAATGGCAAATATTTCAGTTATTGGTAATCAACACGATTGAAGAAAATAAACTTACCTTTGATGAAGTTGGGATCCAAATCATTGCAGAAGTTGCACAACAGTCAGAAAAGGCCCCTGGAGTTTCTGAATCAGCACTCAAGTCCGAGGAGAAGTGGTGTGACTTCCACAAAGCCAAATCACACAACACCTCGGAGTGCCGAACACTTCAGTCAGCTGGAAAAGGTCAAAAGAAGAAGGGAAAGGAAAGACACAAGGATAAAGGAAAAGAGAAGGAAAAGGCAAATACGGCGGAGCAATCATCTGGATCTGACTCCGAGGAGGAACAGAGTCATATTGCATTGGAACATGTACATATTTCCAAGCCCCTTGCTAAACACATTCAAGCTTACCTTGTGTCGGAACCAGATAAGACCAAAACAACAATCATCATTGACTCTGAAGCCACATCTCACATGGTCCCTCACCGCTCCTGGTTTGAGCCAGGAACATACCATGTTCTGAATCCTCTGTAAATGCCATTGGAATTGGAACAGTAATCTTACAAGCAACTGTTGGCAAAAGGGACTACAATATTGCACTGTCAAATGTCTTACTTGTGCCAAACTTCACTTTAGCACTTGTTTCTGTCCACAAATTGTCTAAAACGGGGTTATCAACACTTTTTCCAGCAGGGTCAAATGCTTGTGAAGTTTGGAAAAAGAAGGAACTTATCCTCACTGCCTTACACAAGCGAGGACTTTATCACATCCAAGCAAAACCCAAAATCAACCCGGAGTCAGCTTTTGCAGCAGTAGATGTAAATTTATTGCACAGGAGAATGGGACACATTGGAATGGATCACTTGCAACAAATGGTTACACAAGGACAGCTCCAGGACATAGACACCCTTACCGGAACCCCGGAGTTCTGTGAACCTTGTGGTTTAGGAAAGATGAAGAAATTACCTTTCAAGTCCACTGGAGGAAACCGAGCCAAGCACCCCATACAAATTGTGCACACAGATGTTGGAGGACCAATCAAACCAACCTCCAGGGAGGGTTTTTGGTACTGGATTATCATTGTAGATGATTTCTCCAAATTTCCATGGATATATTTCCTAAAACAAAAAAGTGAAGCACTGGAACGATACAAGCAATGGAAAGAAGATGTCCAAACATTTTTCCAAACTCATTTGGGAGAAAAAAACTTCACTCCACTGTACACAGAATTCCTCTGGAGCGATGGGGGAGGAGAATATACTGGCAATGCATTCAAAAATCAGCTCTGAGGAGATGGTGTCATCCAAGAAACTACAGTTGCAGATACTCCGGAACAAAATGGCATTGCAGAACGCATAAATCAGACATTGGCTAAATTAGCAACCACTATGCTCCATAATTCCAAGCTCCCAAAGTCATTCTGGGTAGATGCCATGCAAACGGCTGCATATATCACAGCACGCAGCCCAGCATCAGGACTCCATGGAAAGTCCCCATATGAAATACTGTTTAAAAGGAGAGTTGATCCAGCTTTATTTTGCCCTTTCAGATGCCAAGCATATGTAACAACCAAGAGTTAGTTACTCTGTCGCACAACTAAAATAAGCAAAAGGAGTAGACATGTAAGAAAGGGATCACCCCTTAGGTTTCAACAAGTTAGTTGTGAGGATACAACAGGAGGACTCGCTGAGGAGTCTCCTGGATTTATTGGGGTATATATACTACTACAGGTTTGTTTGTACATATATACTATACAGTTGATGAAGGCAGTGGCTGATGATGTCAGAGGGTGCAGCCCGTGTGACCAGCTCCACTGCGTGAGATACTTGTATCTAAAATAAGAAGAAAGGCAATGCGGCGCGAGAAAGAGGAGTTTGAACAAAAAGGAAAGTGCTGCATGGCACTGTGTGTGAAAACTATAGTAAAGGGTTAAAGGGGAGAATGAAATTTAAAAATCCAAAAATTGTGTTATCATAACAGCATATGCCTTGATTCCGAAAGATAAAAGGCAAGGGAAGTTTTACTCCAAGGGGTGCAAAGCCATAATGATTGGCTACACACATGGGAAGCAAGCCTACAAACTCCTAGACACTGTAAAACAAACTGTGTTTTCCAGTCGGTATGTCATTTTCAATGAATCTGGAAAGGTACAAAAGGACGACACTGCTTCCTAGAACACAGACCCTAGCACAGATCAGTGGGAGGGACTCATTCCAGAGAATGCTCACTATCCAGACCAAAATACATTGGAGGAGGATGATCCTGACCCTCAGACCCAAAATCCAAATGAATCGCAAATGGAACCACATCTCCAAGAAGATGTTCCAAGAGCAGTGGAGCATTACCTCCATGGAGACGTTCTGAGAGCAGTGGGAGCACCTGATCAGCTAAGACACCCTCCACAACAGTCTCTACAACCAAGACCCGAACACTGGCTATCTTCAGAACGGAAACTAGAGTCACAGTCAGTGGGAGGACAGCGCCTCAACATACAGCCAGCTGATGTGGAAAAAGTCCAAATACAGCTAGACTGTAACAACCAAGAGTTTCCTACTCTGGCGCACAACTCAGATAAGCTATAGAGAGGATGATGAGGGAGTGGTTACCCTTTAGGCTGCAGTGAGTTAGTTGGTCAACAACAAGAGGACTCCACTGAGTTGTCTCCTTAATATATTAGGGTATATATACTACTACAGGTTTTTCACACATCCCAACAACCAATGAATATGTGAAATTAGCATTATACCATATCACACTCAAATTCACATACATCTAAGGTCAGAATGGTACAGTATTTATTATCTTCCAGTTGTTCATTGTTCAAACAATATTCAGATTTCTCCAGGTACCTATTTCCTCATTACAAGCCATACTACTACTTGTCATTGTTTAGTGCTCAAGCATCAATTTCCAATTAATGATCTGTTGGTGTTGCTGATCTGGGAAAAGCCACTTTTTCTGTTATTGGCCCCCCTGACACCTTGTGACATGTGACATTTCTGTGAGATTATCCTAGTGGGGATAATCCACTGGGATGATCCTATAGGGATGGGATTTGCCCAGATGTAAATTACCTGGGGATCATTCCAAGTCCTGGGATCTTCCCAAAAAAACAGGCATTTAGGTTGATAGTTTTACATAGTTTTACACACAATGTTCAACCTAAATGCCCCCATTTGGAGGGTGACTGAAGTGTGCTGCAGAGAGAAATGATGATCTGCAAGAGGAGTGGTTACAGGAGATGAGCACACACTTTGTGGCCAGCCAGTTTGTTGCAGTCGACAAAACCAGCAAGGACAATAGGACAATCTACCGACACTACGGATGAGCCCCAAGAGGCTGGTGCGCAGAGGTTCAAGCCAATTTTATCCGAGGGGAGCGCTATAGCCTTGTGGCTGCATTAACTATGACAGGATACTCAGCTATGAGCATTATCCTTGGTTCTCTCAACAGTGAGGCTTTTTTCAATTTTATTGTCAACAATATGGTATGTACATTTTATTTCTCTTATTTTTGTCTTCTAATTTTTGACTTAAACAGCTACCAACGATGAACCCTTATCCTCAAGACCCAAGCATTATAATACTCAACAATTGTGCAATTCACAAAGCCAGTGCACCACGGGAGGTCGTTGAAGGAGTCAGATGTATGCTAGTCTTTCTCCCACCTTACTCTCCCAATTTGAATCCAATTGAGGAGAGTTTCAGTTGTGGTAACCCCTTTTTCTTTCTTCTCTTACATTGCTAACAGCATACAGTCAAATCCTGGATACAACTTGACTATGTTTGTATCCAAGAATATGAATACCCTGAAGTTGCCCTACTTGGAGTGGCACATGTAGTGACTTCAGACAAGGTGAGGCAGTGGTACATTCACGCTGGCTACAATGCAGACACTGTTTTATTGTGATTGTATAGCTTATAGTTTGTGCAAATGTAAAACAAAATGTTCATTGTATTCAGCAAAGATTGAAACAAAAGTAAACTAGAGATTAAGTGTGAACTAATGAGAGAGACAGAGATAGAGAAAAACAAGAGAAAACACTAGTACTAAAGTTTATGATCACATTTGTACCTTCAATAACCTTTTAGCACACAAGCCCATATAAGCAGCTTGAAACCTGCTTCTGTTACGATACACAATTTTTGGACCTTTAAATTTCATTCTCCTCTTTAACTTTCTTCTGGAGTTTTCACACACTGTGCCATGCGGCACTTTCCATCTTGTTCAAACTCCACCTTCTTGCACTGCGCTGCCTTTTCCTTATTCTAGCTACAAGTCTCTCACATAGTGGAGCTGGTCACATAGGCTGAGTCCCATGACATCATCAGCCACTACCTCCATCAACTGTATAGTACACATGTACAAACAACCCGTAGTAGTATATATACCCCAATAGATCCAGGAGACTCCTCAGCGAGTCCTCCTGTTGTTTACCCACAACAAACTCAGTCCTTGTAACAACCAAGAGTTTGTTACTCTGGCTGTAACAACCAAGAGTTAGTTACTCTGGCGCACACAGGAACACACTATAAAAGTAGTGAAGAGGGAGTGGTTACCCCTTAGGCTGCAGAGAGTTTGTTGGTTAACAACAGGAGGACTCCGCTGAGTCGTCTCCTTGATCTATTATATATACTACTACAGGTTTGTTTGTACATATGTACTATACAATTGTAAATAAAATTTAAAGTCCGATGTTTAGTATGTGACCAGTCACATGATGAGTCTAGACACTGGTCAGGTGATGTGTCACATGGTTGGTCATGTGACTATGAAAAGTCTGAAATGTAAGGTAAAGTCAATGGTCACATGATCAGTCATGTGACTTGGAAAATGAAAAGTAAAAGTACAAAAAAGTAAAGCGTAAGTAGGTGCTGGTATGTCAATTGTAACATAGACAGCCTGTCCATCAGATCAGCTTCTGGAAGGCATACAACACCTCCCAGGAGTCATTCAGCACCTTCAGGAGTGAGTGGGGCAACACACACACAAATGTGTCTACTCCCTGAAGTACCTGCACAAGTTCCTAAAAGAGAAGTCATGCCTGCTGAAGTCCTAGGAGTACGCAGAAGCAGTTGCCAGACTTGTCCTGCAGACAAAAACCGAGATTATCAAAGGACTCTAGATGAGGAACAGTCTTGAAAAGAGCAGCATGACAACTCCATGGAAAAACCTAACACTCCTGAGGTGCATGAAGAAACATCTGATACAGAGGAGACATTCTTTGCTGGAATAGCAAGTACCAGTCCATCTAACATAGACCTTCCAAGGACACTAAAGGAAGCCTTATCACGTCCGGATGGAGAATTATGGAAGTCTGCCTTGGAGGAGGAACTCCTAAGTCTCAATACTAATGCAGTATATGACACTGTCCCACTTCCAAAGGGAGTGAAACCTATTACATCAAAACCTGTGTTCTGGATCAAGTTTGATCAAAACGGAAACATTGAGAGATACAAACTCCGGATTATTGCACGAGGTTTTACTCAAAGGGAGGGGATTAATTACCAGGAGGTTTTTGCTCCGGTTGCAAACTTAGAGTCAATCTGAATTATTCTAGCCCTAGCAGCAAAGTATGACCTAGAACTTGATAAAATGGACATATCCACAGCTTATCTCAGTGAAGAACTTGAAGAAAAACTGTACATGCTTCCTCCAGGGGGTGTTCCTATCCAACCTGGATACTGCTGGATATTGTTCAAACAAAACAATATCCCTATTGCAACGCCAATACATTGACACAGTCCTGGAGCGTACTGGAATGAATAACTGCAAACCAGTATGGACACCAATGGCCCATGGATCAAAACTCCTTGCAAATGCTCCAGGGGAAGATATTGTGCAACACGAGATGCATATTGAAGGGTGTCAAGTGTCATACATCTCAATTGTAGGCTCCCTCATCTATGCCATGCTCGGAACCCGCCCAGACGTTGTTGGAATACTAAGCAGGCATAGCTCAGCTCCAAGGAGCCATCACTGGGAAGCTGCAAAATGTGACCTCTGATATCTGAAAGCAACCAGGGACATGGAACTATGTTATGATGGCACAGATGTCTCCATGGACATGGATTTCTATGGATATTCAGATGCAGATTGGTCTGGAGACCCAGATACGTCTTGATCAACATCAGGTTTTGTTTTTATCACCGTCTGAGGAGCAATCTCCTGGACAAGCAAAAGACAAAGCATGGTAGCTTTATCCTCCACGGAGTCAGAGTACATTGGATTGAGCAATGCTGGACAAAACCTTGCATGGCTTCGGACATTTTTTGAAGCAATCGGACATGCTCAAAATGGACCTACAACATTATACTGTGACAATCAAGCAGCTATCATTCTTACACAAGATCCGTGTTCGCTCAAAACATATTCAATGGAAATATCATTTTATCCAAGATGACTTAGTATCAAAGGGAGAGGCAGTAATCAGATATGTTCCTACAGGAGATATGGTTGCCAACATTCTCACTAAACCCCTCACTCACGAAAAACACTGGAAATTCTCCAAAGCTATGGGACTATGATTGCACTCAAGCAGGAGTGACAAAACCAGATAAACCCGGTGTCTGCTAAAGCAGCCATTGTTCTCCATGGAGCATAGCCACCACTCCATGGAGTAACCATTGTTCTCCTAGGAGTCATTATACTGTAGCAAGTAGCACCTCCGACTATAAGTAGTAGGGGGTTTAGTATAGGAATACCTCAGTCGGTTTCATAGCCTCTCAGGCAGTGGCTGAGGTATGTTATATTACATTTATTAGAGATTACCTTAAACTAACACCTATTGTAGTTTTCACTTAGGTAAATAATAAAACCGTTTCTATAGCCTCTTGGGCAGCGGCTGAGTTTTCACTTAGATTTATTACAATATGTAGCCAGTGGTGACGCAAAAATTTGCCAAAATGCCAAAATGCGGAAAGTACCAGACGGAAAGCAAAGGTGAACGCAACTTGATTGCCTAATAGAGGTGGTGCTGATCAGCCACAAATTCAAAAAAGGCAATATTGATTACTATTCCACGTGGCACTATGCCTGTGTGACGCAAAGGTGAGTCTTTTGAATATTTGCTTCATTATTGACACCTGTCCATGTTACCAATCAACTTTGTGCATGGCAGCGTTAGAAGTGCATCGTCAAGAAGCTTGTGATGATGGCAATGCTGATCCATAGATTACACTTTTTTTTGTAGGTTTTTGTAGATTTCTTTTTTGAACGCTTTTCATATCTTTGTGTCTTTATTGTCTCATCTTATCTATGGTGATAATTGTAATCTAGTAATCTAGTCAAAAGATATGCTCAGAAACATTATTGTTGGCCTTGATAATCTTGGACTAAGCTCAAATTGGTATTATTTCATGTTAAAATACAATCTTCTTGGTTACGTGCTACCCCCTTATACGTACAGCTTCCAGGTGGCTTAAGGCCGCTTGAGGCTGACATTTTTATGCAGATGGGGCTGCTCCTTTTCCAACATTTTCCAACATAGAGTAGAACTCACGCAGGAAATGTGTTAATTGAAAAAGATCCTTCATATTGAAAGTTGCAGATCATTGCAGACCTGGAAACAGAACCCAAAGTTAGAACCAGCCCAAACAAATGCCTTCATACACACTTTATCATCCTCATTTATGTGATTTACTTCCTATTTTTCAGAGAAGAACATGGCCTTGAGGAAAACATTCTTGTCATATTTGTCTTTGATGTGATCATCCTCCCTGAGACATTGTGAGAACCGTGGCCTCTTTGGATTAGTGGAGCTGTGGAGTAAGGGGATAGGGTGATGGAGTAATGGAGGACAAGATGGGGAATTGGCTTAGCTTGTGTGCTAGGCCCTTCCACAGATCTTGGTCCCTAACTTGACGGAAAATGGGGGTCAGGCAACAGATGACCAGCTGTATAGACAGATATGGCCCGTTACAATAAGCACATACAGTCTGTCAGCCAAATACATTGTACAGCCAGCTGTATGTGCTGACATAAGAGAGTGTGAAGAATTAACCGCATATATCACGTCAGTCAATACAGTATGTTAGGAGTATCCTGGACGATATGACCTGGCCAAACCATCATTATGTGAGCATATATGGTTCTGCCATGCTGTATCAGTCAATATGTGCTGGTGTAAACATACCACAAATAAGTGACTATGGTCTCTCAACACCATATGTATTGATAAGGCCTGAAAAAAGTGTTCTATGATTGAATAATTCAGTATTGTGAAACCATATGAGTGCAGATGATATGGTATGACCATCTGGGTAGCACATGGTATGATTGCTCGGCACCATAGAAATAGTTATGGTCTCTAAAAACTATCCCACAATTTACTGGTATGGTATCACCACATCATATGAGTGATGATGATCTATGATGAACATCCCACCTTTTGCCAGTATGGTACATTGAGGCCATATGCACAGTGATGATCTGGGATGACCATCCCACCTTTTGCCAGTATGATATGTTCAGATCATATGCACAGTGATGCTCTGGGGCAACCATCCTACCATTTGCCAGTATGGTACGTTCAGATCATATGTACAGTGATGATCTAGGGCAACCATCCCACCATTTTGATTACAACTGAAGCTACAATATTGGTATTTAAGTATTTAAACCCAATTTTGAGTCGATTCCAGATCAACAAGAAAACCTTGGCATACAAAATTGCCCAATCCTGAGACATGTAGCTAACTGATTTTTGAATCCGCTTTATTGTACTGTTTCCACACTCTGCAGCACTAGAGTCAATATCTGCTTGAGCATAATTTGTAAGAAAAGATGAAAGAAAACATTTTGTGTGCCCTTTGGCATGGAAGGCGTCTACAACAAATAATGTGTCTGCAAAGACATCTGGTTCTCAAGTTAAGGAATATGGGCCCAAAGCGCAAGCAAAGTTGTAGACCACCCCTCTCGGAGACTTTGGCCAGTGAGTGAGAATTGCTGAAAAGACATCATTCCGACCTTCTCCTTGGGGGATGCAATTAAATCCATAACAAATGCTGTGTGTGCACCAAGCACACATGATTCCACCCGTTAGTTGTTGCTCACCATACTGAAAATAGTATTTTGAGCATTTGTCGCCTCAGCAACCACCAGGTTCACTTTGAAGGTCATGTTTCAGGTTAGGATAGTACAGGCAATGTCAAATTTGGGGCATACTATAGTCACAACCAGTCTGAAACAATAACTGAGCATTGCATTTACATCAACAGGGCAACTACAAACCTTTTTCCAATCTGTATTTAGCGCTTTGCTAATACTCTCATAATAAAGTGGTGGAGAATGATAGACCAGCAGTGCATTGAGCACAGTATATGCTCGTTCATATAACCAGAGACACACTGCCAACAATGTAGGTGGATAACATTCTTCATGCTGATAGTGATACTGTAGGATGTTGTATATACAGGGTATTCCCACCAAAGACAAAGTGGCATCAGCGGTCAAGCACTGCAAGAACTTGTAAAGTTCCACCAGTCCTGACCTATTTACCATTTGTAAAATTGATTCTCCGGCCACAAGCTGTAGATATCAAGTGAGCAATTATAAGCGGGAGATGTATTTCCTCACCTGAGTGAAGAATTGTTGGTAAGCAGTTGGCGGTGTGCTTCAAATCTGTGTAGCACCATAACACATTGAGAATAAAAGTTGAACACCTGGATTGATTTCTTTCAGATGCAACTCGATGTGAGATATGTTCTCTAGACAGCTGAGAACATCACTAGCTGTATTATCCGGACATTCATCACTGTTAAATGTGACATAATTTTTCGAATATCCCTTCGTAGCTTTCTATCTGATAGTGCTTGTTGGTTGTATTTGTAACGGACAAGATCTCGCTGGATAGAATTTTTGTGAGAGGTGGTGGCATAGCAAGGGAAGGAGGTGTTGTTAGTTAAATGCAAGTGTAACTCCATCCCAGATGGTTTCTTCAGGGACAGAACTACATTCAGGGCATTTTATGTCGCCGTCAAAATCTTGCAGGCGCACATAAGAGAACCATGCAAAGTATTTTCTGAGACAAAGCTAACTTCTGACTTGTAACTTTGATAACACCGTGCAAGAACAAGAACAAATGCAACAAAAGGTGTTTCAAATGATGTGAATGCACTGGTATACTCATCCAAAAGATCATGGGTGAATACCAAGCGGTTGTTGAGATTGAATAAACCAACTTCACACAGATCAGGACCAATAAATTGTTGACTGGATGGGTAACGTGAGGGGCATGGTTGAGTATCTATAGTTGTTGTATATCCATCTGTGATAGTGTACACTATGCAAAGGCGTTTTTCCCTAGCAGATAGTGGCAAATACCGACCATTACCACAAACAAAAGCCCTGTATTTGTTAACTTAAGCAAGAGGAGCCTCTTTTGGAGAGGAGACGGCTGCAAATAGTGTTGTACATCACTTGTGAACATTGCCCAAACAGGCAGATGTATTGGCAGATGAGATACTGATGGCACAATTTGAGGCTTGGCCGAATGAACATAGGCCACTTCAAAAAATCATATGAGATGGGCACAAGCCCCACAAGACATCACATACTTGTTATTGTATTGACGTGACTTTGCTCCAGGCCATCAGTTCTGTTGGTATCAGGGTCAACAGTAACAAGCTTGCACAGGTGGTGATGTGCTTTTGTCATATGGCTACATGCTTGATAATGGTCTTTTAAGCAGGTCCAGTTCCCATCGCCATAGTCGGGGCCTGTGTAGGAGACAATAACACCGAGAACAAACTTGAATAGTTGTCATTGTCAACTAGCTGGCAAGAAAACAATATAACAGCCTCATCATCTTGGTGGGATCCAACATCAATGAAATGGTAGGTTGGTTAATAAGTGGATGACTCATCAGAGCAGTGAAAGCTGTTGTTGTCTGCCACAAAGCACTCTCCACCATGATCCTTGATGAATCTCACATGAACACACTGGCTGCCTTTAGGGCAGAAACAAACAACCACTAAGTCCGGACCAATTTGTTTGCGCTGAAGATGATACCAATTATTCTAACACAACACAAATCATCATGATCAGTCTATAATAAAAGCAAGATATGTTACTCACCGTACTAGTCTGATTTTTTGGATCCCAGCCCTGTACAACAAATATAGTCTTTGATATCTGGTAAATTGGGATACAGTTTGAAAGCACAAGATCTGTGAAGACGTCTTAGTGTTTTTCTGCTAAGACATTAGTGTTTGAAATGTTACCTCAGGAAAGTAGCTAGGTTATCTTGCAAACAATTTTCTACTTCGTTATTATCAGACTCAATCTGATGCTTCTTTGCACCACTTGTTGAGTTGTGAATTTGACCATATCCTTGCTGTTTCTCTGGGGTTGGGTTCAAATATGAGAAGTTTTTCTGTGTGGCAGAAAAACACTGAGAACAAGATGCTGTTGGCGTGGATGGTGGCCTTTTCAAAAAGGTTTTGTTAGAGGTTGTTGGAGTTGGTGAGTCTGGATAATTGATGAAATATCCCTGAAGAGATTGATCTGGAGAGGGATAAGGTGCTTTGAGTAAACTGTTGCTGCTGGCGTGTGCAGCCTTGGACCAATTTTTGATTGCTTGTGGCATCTGACTTGCTGCTGGCAGAGGCAGTTGCAGACTACACATAGAGACTAGTCCAAGTTGGTAAAAATTTGGAGAATTCTGACAAGATCACAATTAGCATTGCCATCACAAATGCAATAAATGCAATAAGTGCTTACAAAGGCTGTGTGTTCTTTAAGGCCATCAGCATAAGTCATATACGGCCGAAATAATTTGCCTAGACATACTTGTCCTGCTCTGGCTGCTCTCTGATTTCCAACATGCCAGCTTCCAAACATAGTCCACCACTATGCCAAAAGTGTTCTGGTTATCTCCTACGATCACTTTATATACACACCAAAGCTGGACGTACACATATCAAAGATGTGAGCCGTACGTACACATATCAAAGATGTGAGCCATCATTGTCCATCATAATTTTTTCAGCTGCTCACCTTTGTTGACTCATCAAGTTTCTGACCAACAGTGACCTTCCAGCAATCCAGCTGGATGAAGTCAGCCCACCTACTGCAAACACCACCACTTTCTTACCCACTACCCATGAAGGCTATCAATCTACCCAGCCAAGCCAAGCCGGCCCCCAGCCAAACACAATCCCAAGCTATGAAACAGCAACCAGGCCGGTAAGTCCATATACTGTTAATGACAACAATACTGACATACCTTTTTCAAACAGGCGCCAGTGATAGACCCAAGTCTCAAACTCCAGACACTTGACAGTGCCAGTCCAGCAACCAATCTGCCATCCCCCAGTGATATGAACAGTTTTGAAACACCCCGTACCTTTCCATCTCTTGCAACAGTAAAAGTAGAGAGTACTGATGATATAGCTCTTACAAGTCAATCTAGTCGCGCTCGAGTGAGCAACAAAAACTCCGTATTTGGGTTCGTTGAGGGTGCTCAACAAGGCATACAGGACTGGCGTAGGTCTCCTAAGCTTGTTCGCAAAATGTTTTACTCAGTCAATGGTTTGATAGATATATTGCATCAAGCTCACCTGCATCCTCCATTGCCATCTTCTAAGGATGCAGCTTCTCGCTTCTTGAGATGCATGGCGGACATTGTAGGACGGGTAAGTAAAAAAGGCCTTGTAGTTTGACTTCAATATCTTGACATTTTGCAGGCCGAGCACATGTCTGTCAAGACCAACAGTTGGTTGGTTCTGGCTGGGCAGCACCCTACTGCCCAAGCTCAGTTCATTCACTACACATCTCCCCGCTTACGTTGCAATGCTTTTGATGATGTCAATGACCTGATAAGCCGGTTCTCTAATATCATTGCAGGTCCCATTCAGGCATAAGAAAGGACGCACTTGAGATGACACAGAAACTTCATGAGGCAAATGAAGCATTACAAAGGGCGGGGGCAGAGGTGGAGTCTTCTCGTTTGATGGTGGGTGCCTGCTTGATGTCGTGTTGCAGGGTGTTGTTTTGGTCCTGCAAGTGCAGGATATAGGGGGCATCTTGCCAGAACACACTACGGTCATCAACTGCCTCTTTGTAGAATGGCTTGTCTTGTACATGGGCCATCACCATGTGCGTCAGGTACTCTGCACAGCAAGGGCACCCTGAGCCATGAATGACAGCCTTGGTCATTGGGTCAAATTGCCAGACCAAGTCTGGAGAACACTCACAACGGTGTTGTCATGTCCTCCAGTCTCCTGATCTGGAATGAGTTGCTCAAGTGTCTATGACAATCATCACAATGGTGTCTATGGTGCAAACATGTTGGGGAGGGTGAGCACGAGTGCTGTCTGGTGATTTCATCCTCACCACCACTAGGGTGAGATGGCAAGGTTTTGGGGGCATTTTTAGAGCTGGTGCTCATCTTTGCTTAGCTTGTGGCATGGCTTTGTAACTTTGGTTTAAAAATGTCTCATGAGACATTGTAGTGGTAGTGGTTTGAGGGAAAGAGCTATCATGAGCCTCGTGACATTTATTTTAAGTTGGAGCTTGCTGAACAATCTAGACATACCATGTTTGGTATCTCTGTTCACAATTGTGGTGTTACTTGTGGACGCAACTGCGTCTACTGCCATAATGGCTCTATCTTGCCGGGATCCATCAGGTCCTGGGGTGTCAGTGATTGAATGGATCACTGACTTCAGCAAGGCTGCTTCCAAGGCTGCTTCTTCCAGTCAGAGATGCTGTTACAATAACACATTTTCGGACCTTTAATTTTCATTCTCCTCTTTAACCTTTTACTGTAGTTTTCACACACTGTGCCATGCAGCACTTTCCCTTTTGGTTCAAACTCCTCTTTCTCGTGCTGCACTGCCTTTTTCTTATTTTAGCTACAACTCTCTCACGTGGTGGAGCTGGTCACACAGGCTGCACCCTCTGACATCATCAGCCACTGCTTTTATCAACTGTACAGTACATAAGTACAAACACTTTGTATTAGTATATATACCCCAATATATCCAGGAGACTCCTCAGCGAGTCCTCCTGTTGTATCCTCACAACTAACTTGTTGAAGCCTAAAGGGTAACCACTCCCTCATCATTACCTTTATAGTGTGTTTTAGTGTGCGCAAGAGTAACTAACTCTTGGTTGTTATATTAGGACTCGCTCTTTCTACTCTCTTGCACATTGTGCAAACCCGGACTCCAGGGTTAAGGAGATATTGTTATTGTTTGGGAATATCCCAAATAGCAGATAGGTGCGCTCCTAGCAACAGCCTTGTAGTGCTCTGGGAGAAGAGACAATAACTTTGATACGCGGCCCCCAGCGTTAAGGGGAGTACCTTAGCTCAGCAGTTGGTGTGGAACCACTGTTGATTAGAATTTACATACAAATCTTCGATCTCTCTTTCCTCTGACCAGGCCGGGCACTTGCCTCCGCCAGTCTGGAGAAGGGCTGACAGCTTAACAAGTGGGCCACCCCCTGACAACCGTTTGGACCAGGGTTTATTATGATTACTTTTTATATACAATTTCAAATACTATAGTGTGGGTAGTCGGAGATTGAGATCCGATACTCAGCTGGGAAGAGGTAGATTCGCAGATAGCAAGCAGGGACCCCCAGTTACATTTTTTTTACTTTACCACCAAGAGAACAAGTCAACATGTTGTCGCAAAACCAACCTGATGTCAACACTCTGTTGCATGGCATGCATACACAGATTGCGGCGTTAACCTCGCAACTTGCCGAGCTCCAGGAAAACCCCCCTGCAGCAACCCCCTCGGTTGAGAAGAAGTTTAACAACAAGGTCAAAGTCGTTGCTGACCCCGGTGCCTTCGAAGGAGACAGGGTGCAATTTGCCGAATGGTGTATCAAGCTCCAAATTTGGATCAAAGCAAATTGGGACACATTTACCGACAACTTTGAGGTAGCCACTGGGGTGCTATCTTGAATAAAGGGACCTGTGGCGGGTCAATACACCCAAGTTAGAATGCAGGAGTGCTACACCGCGGGATTGTGGCCTGTCTGGGATGATCTCAAAGCTGAGATTAAAAAATATTTTAAACCGCAAGCTGAGTGTGACTGGGTGCGTCAGCAAATCTGTTCCTTTAAACAAGGAAACATGAGGACAGATAAATTTGTAACCTGGTTCCTGGCCATCTCCATCCAAGGGGGTTTAGGTAATGAATATGCAGTGGAGCTACTAGAACACAATGTGAACCCCCACATTGCAGAACAGCTCTATCTACAAGATATGAGGAGCAAGAACCTCTCTGAAGCAGCAGAGGTTCGAAAAATAGGCAGGCCATAGAACTATACAAAATGCATCAAGGTGGCGGGTCCACCACCAAAAACAACTTTTCCCAGAGGAGCCCTGGGTCAACAAACCAAACTAAAAGTCACTCTTGCGGGTTCCAACCATTCGGGTTGCAACCAAGGCAGGGAGCCGCAATGGATATTGGCGCAGTCCAAGGCGGACAGAGGTGCGGATTCAACTGCTACAATTGTGGGGAGGAGGGGCACGTAGCCCAAAAGTGTCCAAATGGAGTGCAGGCCGCCCAACAAAAAAATAACCAAGGACGCCAGGCGCGCCAATTAGAAGCAGAAAAACTGGACGATTGGCTCAATTTTTTGGCCGGTCGTTCTTACAACAAGATCTGAGCCTTCTTTTACAACCAGCAGGTCGCTGAGATGAAGGCTCGGGGAAAAGAATTCGGAGCGTAGGTCACTTGAGTGCCTTTGCTCCCCAAAATAATGAAGTAAACCACAACAAGGTGGCCCCTGCTCTGGGGTGTTGCACAAGCAATAATGGAAAGAAGGGGGTGGCTCCCCAATTTGTAAATAGATTTTTGAATTTGTTATCTGAAGTATGTACTTGTATGCGAAGCTGTGACTGTGGAGTTGTCTTGAACCCTCCTGACGATATAGCTGCTTTGAGCGCTGATTCAGTGGGACATGATGATGAAGGAGCTAACACTGAAAATACTTATAAAACCACCGCTGTACCAGCATCTCCTTTGGAGTGTGGCCCCAGCGAAACAAACACTAGGGTGCTTAATTCTGGTAAAATAAAAATAAAAATATAGAAAATACTAAAGTAGAAAAACATGTTTCATTTGATTCTTCTACTTCTTCGGAGCCACTTTCCACAGTAATCCCAAGGTGTGTGTTGATGTGCACATATTTATTCCAAAAGAAGATCTGTTTGGATGTTGGTGTGGAAAACCTTGCCCGGGGCATAGTACACCCAACCAGCGCACTGCTTGATTTAGGCGCTAACAGAATCTTCACAGATCAGGTCTGGGCGGAGCAAATTGGACTCCCCCTTGTAAAAATAGATGTATCTATTCCAGTCTATAACACTGACAGTACGCTTAATGCGGGTGGCTGTATCACACACAAATGTTCTTTTGTTGTCAAGCACCAAGGACACAGAGAACGAGTCATCGCTAAAGCTACCCAACTAGGGAAGTTTAATTTAATCTTAGGCTGGACCTGGCTATTTAAACAAAATCCTGAGGTCGACTGGCAGACAGGGGTTGTCACATTGTCATATTGCCCTCAGGAGTGTAAAAACTTGGGTAAGCCGAGTCACGTCCGTCAAACTGAGCGCCTTGAGAAGATAAATGCTGGTCACGTTTATGAGCTCAGATCTTTAGAAAATATTGACAATGACAATGATGAGGTAAAACCCGAGGAAGAGATTAAGAGGCTGGTACCTCCCGAGTACCATGACTTCTGGAAAGTCTTTTTTAAACATAAATCAGAGCACTTCCCAGAGGCTAAGCCTTAAGACCATACTAGAGATTTGAAAAACACCTTCAAACCAAGAAAAGGACACATGATACCACCCCTCTCTGCTACAGAAAGAGATGAGGTATCTAGATCCATAGATGAACAGCTTAGGAAGGGTTACATCAGACCTTCCAAAAGCCCTATGACATCCCCAGTGTTCTTCATTCCTAAAAAGGATGGTAAGAAGCGTATGATTATGGACTATTGTTACGTGAATGAATACACAGTTAAAAATGCATATCCATGGATCAAAGAAGAAGATGCTTGGAAGGCCGCATTCACGTGCCACCGAGGATCCTTTGAGCCCCTTGTTATGTTCTTTGGGTTGACCAATTCACCGGCAACCTTCCAGAGCATGATGAACAAGATCTTTGCGGATATGGAAAACTGTGTTGTCATTTACATTGACACTTTGTTAATCTTTACGAAGTCGGACAATGACCCTGGGATGGTCAGTACCTTCACATGATCATGTTATGCAGTTATAGATGTGGAATAGCAGCTGAACTGTCTTGATCTGGGTATATCACTGCTGCAAGTTTGTAGCTATGTGTAGTAGCTCACTCAATAAAAAGGGTGAAACCCAGACACCCTGCAGTTGGGTATTGGGAGCAATGTTGATGATGAGAACTGTTGTTAGAAAACCACACACAAAAATGAACTAACACACAATCCTCCCAGATTCCACGGAACTTGTGTATGGGCTTTGCCTCCTAGAACAGTGGAGTGGTCTGGTTGTTCATGGGGTGGTACGTATAATGATCCTTCAAAGTAAAACCCAGGGATGTATGGGTGTGGGTTTTGAGGAGGAGGGATAGTTGAATTATAGAAGACAGGGGCTTTGTGGCAAGTATAGACAAGCACTACCTTGCTAATTGTAGCACAAGGTAGGTTTGAGAATGAAGAGATAACAAGGTTTCTAGTGATAGCAGGCTCCTGATGCACAAACTGTAGTGCTCAGAAGGACTCTAATTGAAAGGGATGACAATGACTTTCAAAAGTGACGAGTGACGATGACAGCAGTTAACAGTGGTAGCATTGGGAAGTGTTGTGACCACACTGGATCACAAATAGCAGTAAGAAGTGGACTTGAGATTAGAGAAGAAGTCTGGATTGGAGTTTTTTATTTTTTACAAGATAAAATACAGGGGTTTATATAGTAAAAGAAAAGTAGGGCATGCACAGTATAGCTGTGCAAAAAGAATGAGAAAGAACATGAAGGAAGGAATGTATGCTGATGAATCCTGCGTAGGTAGTACAGGATAAGATTGTCAAAACAAGGAAAAGAAAGATGTCATGGGAAGATGCAGTAAAAAAAGGGCAAGGCAAAACAATATCAGTATCAACACAGTTCCTTTATTGTCAGTCAGGCATTCTAAAAAAATATGTGTCCATAAAAATGATTCAAAAATCAAAATAAATCACACTGTAAATGAATGTTCTGCTGAAAAAAAAGAAACTGGAGCCACCGGTCCACCACCTAGTCCAAATCCGATGGTTCCATGGCTTTACCAATGGACTGGCTGTATTGGACCACCTGGTCAAATGAGGGAGGGGAGTAGTTCCAATCTGGAACAAATGTGTCCCAGGCAGCGTGTGGTAAGTGTAGCTGTAGCAAAGACAATGAACAAAGGATAAATGTACCCAAGTAAATGGGACAGCAGTGTACATAGGCAACACAAGGGGATGAACCTTCTCCAGCTCAAAAACTACCCACCCACGCTCCAACCAGGCAAGACGAGCGACCAATGTTTTGATAGTATACAATGGAAGATAGACATCATAAAGATGGACCTGTTGCCCAATTTGGACCGGCCGCTGGGGCTTTGCTGATATCAGCAGTGGCACATGGTAGTCAATGGATTGGCAACGGAAGCGGATGGAGAGTGGTGACACCAGGTATGGTGGGGGAGCAAAGAAGATGAGGAGGAGGAGGGTGGAGGTGACGAGGAGGTGGATTAGAAATGGGATCCAGAAACAACCATCGGGTGAGAATAAAAAGAAGAGGAAAAGACCCATGGTGGGGCTAGGAAAAGGAAAGGGAGTAAGGGAAACAATGAAAGCAAGGGCACAATGCAATGTGTAGCCAGTGGCAACGCAAAAATTTGCCAAAATGCTGAAATGCCGAAAGTACCAAATGGAAAGCAAAGGTGAGTGCAACTTAATTGCCTAATAGAGGTGGTGCTGATCAGCCACAAGATTGAAAAAGGCAATATTAATTACTATTCCACGTGGCACTGTGCCTGTGTGGCGCAAAGGTGAGTCTTTTGAATATTCGCTTCATTTTTGACACCTGTCCATGCTACCAATCAACTTTGGTGCATGACAGCGTATTGGGAAAAGAATAGCTGCACCATTATTTTTTCTTTCTCCTGCGCATGCAGCATTAGTAATCTTAGTAATATACAATCTTACCAATTATGGGAGTGGAATCTGAATCCAGATTCCACAGATGGGCTGCTGATTGATGGTACATGTTTGCTGAGACTAGACAACTATCAGGACTATAGGCAACAGACACATCAGTAAGGACATCAAAGATCGAGCACTATGGCTAATTGAACACAACTATGTTCCTGCTGATATCTGTGATTTTTCAATGCAGTCTCAGTCGCTGGAAGAGCAATCAAGAAAGATTTGGCTCTACTATCCCCCTAGTCCCGAACCCAGAAGCTAGGGCTCCGCGCTAGCGTCTGGGGACATTTGATACGGGCTGAGTGCATTGAGTCACGCTTGTTAGCCGGGAAACCTGCTGAGTACCTGCTGACTTGTAACATAATCACAAACTGTTATCTTATCTCTTGCCATGAGACTGTGAGATTGATCATCCTGGTGGCCAGTTTAACGACAAAGTCAATCCATTCGCGCAGAGTAGCATACATGTATTTTCTAATCCTACTGACACAGAATCTGACAGTGATCCTGAGGACCCTCCCCAGCTCCCGATTCAAGTGCAACATACTGCATACCTCGAGAGCCAGCTCATCAGCAGTCCTGTCCTCAAAGTCCGAGCTGTCCTCGAATACATGTCAACTCTTGGCCTCAAGTGTTGGTCCAAGCCACCGCGCACGCAAAGCACTCACAATGCACGGGCCAGTGGAGCCAAGTGAGCTCTTGAGGAGTTTTCATTTGGTTGCATTGGAGAGGTGCTTGAGGACGAGCTGAGGAGGATCCAGACCGGCCTCTGCATCGTTCATGAACACTTGTTATAAGTTTTTGACGAAAATCCTCGGAGCAATAATGGTTTGCTTTGTCTCGGTGCTGACTTAGAAGTTTTTAAGACTGTCCTTTGTCTTCTGCGTGTGACATTTGACGAGCTTGAGGACCATATCTTGTCATGCGTAGAAAATACTCGACTTATTGCATTACACCCAAAAAAACTCTATTTACACTGTACAACTAATCATGATGACAAAATGTTATCTATTTCTGCTTTTGGACGAGCTCTACCCAAAAACAGCTATAAGTGTGACTTTGTGACTCGATGCACTCGTCCTGAAACGAATGTCTCCAGACGGTCTGGGACGTCTGGATTCGAGACTACTATCCCCCCTCCAAATGGTATTCATGGCCAACCTCAAACCCTCAGAGGTGCAGTAGCTTACGACCTCTATGATCTATTAGAGGAAGCCCTTGAAATGTACCTGGATGAAATACAGGAGTGGCTAGCACTGGCCCTTAGCATTGGTCCAGAATGCTGGGTTTAGTTATAAGTTGTTGAAAAAAGCTGCTGCAGAGAGGAATGATGATCTGCGAGAGGAGTGGTTACAGGAGATGAACACATATTTTATGGTCAGCCACTTTGTTGCAGTTGACAAAACCAGCAAGGACAATAGGACAATCTACCGACACTAATTGCCACAACCCAAATCGCCGCAAAGCCTTTTCAGCTTGTGAACGCCATCTCCTAAATCTTGTTACACATTTGCTTGACACCCAAATGCTTCCAGGAGTTGATCAGTTGTCCACGAAACCGATTCCCTACCCACCACTGAATGTAGCAACGGCCGCCGTCTTGGATCCTTGTCCAGAAGCATCTTGATGAGCTGCCTAAAGCCAGAATATCCGCCTTCATCCACCATCCCAGAAATGAACAGCAGTACCCTCCCACAGGACCACAGATCCGCTCGTATAGGACTGAATGCCCGTGGCGGCCTGTCAGCATCGAGAACAATTTCCGGAGCGCTCCATTCGAGAGTCCCACAGGACCTTTCGACCACGTCATCTGCACCACTGCACTTCATGGCTATATCAAAGTCAATAATAAGGAGCCTCTCGGTGTCAAAGGTACAGATAAGATTGTCAGGCTTGATATCCAGGTGCGCAATCCCTTGCGCGTGGAGGAAGGCAATACCTTCTACAAGCTCATGGCTCAGCCGCTTGGATCTGTCCTTGTGAATATACCCAAACACAGAAAGTGTGTTCCTCCTTTTGAGAATAAGCAAAGGCCCCAATTCCGACACGACCACTTCAACCAAGGGCACGACATGGTTAAGTGGAGTTTTTTGTTTGGATAATTCCTTGAGGAAGGAGAGCTCATTGCACGGTTTGCGGACAAGCTTCACGATAAGTTGTTTTCCGTTGGAGTCTCTGGCCTCTGCTATATGATCCGGTAACTGCTCCAATTTATTAGCGCAAAGCAGGACACGGGTCTTCAAACGCTTGCCTCATGTAGGGGGGAAAAACCCTCGGGGTCTACTTGTAACTGGAAACATGTTCTTTCGAGGGCGTCAGTCATCACGTTGCGGATGTCCATGGCGCTATATTGCTTTGAACCCGGACCCCCTCGCTGACTACGTTGTTTGTCACTATCCCCGGTGTTCAAGTGGTCATTGGTATGAAAACTCTTTTCCATACTTCCGACAATCTTCTTCGAAATTTGTTCCATATCTGGCCTCAGGGCTCCTCCTTTTCCGATGTAGAATAATTGTAGAACTCACGCAGGAAATGCGTTAATTGAAAAGGATCCCCCATATCGAAAGTTTTCAGATCACGGCAGACCTGGAAACGGAACCCAAAGTTAAAACTAACCCAAATGAATGTCTTCAGACGTACTTTATCATCATCATCCATGAAGAAAAAGTAGCGATTTATTTCCCGTTTTTCAGAGAAGAACACTGCCATGAGGAAAACATTGTTGTCATATTCGTTTTTGATGCGGTCATCCTCTCCGAGACGCGCTATGAGCCGTAGCACACACGCCGCGTAAACATTGAGCCGGTACTCATCCTGATTCTTGCAGTGCGAATCGATTTCGACCAAAAAACGAGGGATACTGTGCTGTAAGAAGGTAGCATCAGGTTGCGGCGTATACTTGTGGTTCTCGTTTTCCTGGGTTAGATGAATGATAATAGGGAAAGGGATAGCCTGATCGCTAAGCAACAAAATGAGATACGTTCACTCATATGATCTACTAGTATGATGATCAGCTACTCACTAAACGCAACCAAGCTTGTCAACTTCTTTCATCCAGAATGTCTCGAACCAGTCGAGCACCAGGCGACGCGTCTCCTCTTCCGTTAATTGACCATGCTCACGCGGTGACACCGAGTAGGCAGCAGCGAAAGCAAAATGGACCAACTCGAGATTCCAGGCCACATACGGAGGAGCAGAGTTAGTTTTGCCAAATAAGTTATTGAACAACTTGGCGAAATCGTGCATCTCGCCTTCTCTCGTCAAGAGTTGAGGGAGAACTGTAGCAACGGCAGAGAGTAACAGCTTCGACTCGTCATCCGGCGGTGGTCTTACCATGTCCACTATATCCTTCGCAGGTTGCTGGAGACATCTATCTCGATCGAATTCATTCTCAGTGACCGCTCAATCCCACTTGACGCTGGAAACTTGGCCAGAATACTTGAAAGTGACTAAATCACGGTGTGGATTAGAACGAGAACTAACAGAGGTAAAGTCCTGGGCTGTAGCTGAGAAGGTTAATCAGCCTAATGGCAACGAATGAATAGGCTTTGTTGGTCACTGGCAGGGGATGTCGTTGGCAGGATCAGGCAGCCACACGAGCAGTTCCTCATGATCCGTAAAGTCTTCGACGTCGTGATGGGAGAGCGACACCAGGTCGCCCGACCTGATGTCGCTGACCCTCCGCAAAGTGAGCTTGCTCGGAGCAATGTAGTCAAAATCGGGCGCCATAGCCTCCTTAACCTTCTCCTTCAACTCTGCGACCAGTGTTTGGGAAGATACCACGAGCGAGACATCTCTGGCCCACCTGTTATTGTGGTCATAAACAGCGCATCTGACGTTCACGGTGTTGTTGACCATGGTGGCGGGTGCAGAGTTATTACAGAGTGGCTCTGGCACAGCCACCGGAATGAAACTCAGACACCTGGAAATGTCCACTGGAGCTCTCAGACTCGAATCTTCAAGTTGTCATCCACCTCGGTGCTCGAGTGCTACTGTGCTTTCATTTTCAGCTTACGATCCCAAAGTATAAACAAGAGCGACAAGCTCGATGGCTCCAGCTCCAACGGTATGTTTCATTTCTGACTGAACAGCCAGGAGTGCATTTGAGAGAGGTTTGTATGCACTGACGCTGTCTATCTGTCAGACTCAAGATGACCTTGAACGTGATATCTTCGGTGACGGCTCGGAGTTGTCCTCAGAAGAAGAGGGTACGTGTGCTGCAACGCCTTGCACATACCCTTCTTTGTATACTAATTACACAAAATATCATGCGCAGACATCCCGCAGCGCCCCCGCCCGCCGCCCCTTCCCACAGCCGCAGAGGATTCGTATGGCTCCTCGGAAGATGAAAGTGATGGGTATGTCCAGGAAAGGACTGCAAAGACAAAACGACGACCTGTCAGGAGACAGAGCGGGGCGGATGCTGCGAGGCGCAAGAGAAAGAGAAAGGAGATCACAGAGGAGGATTTAATGGATATGCCTCCTGAGAAGGGTGAGCTCCTTCAAGTACTTCGCATTCAGTATCCACCGCTGACGGATGAGGTCCAATAACATAGCGAATAAACTCAGACTGGACATGCAATTTGATGCGATTTTGAAACCCAAAAAGGCTGCTAGACAAAAGAAACGCAAAAAGGATGCCGAGGAAGAGGTATTGGACAGGTTTGCGGACGAGGAGGTGTCGAGGCTGAGAGAAGCGATGTTGGCTGCCGCTGCGGATGACGAGCAGTCCAACAGGGAAAAACTGCCGGCTACAAACAAGTTGAGGCTGCTACCACAGGTCATGGAAGTGCTGAGAAAGTAAGTGCAGTATTGTCTAGTTGATGTTATTCTGCTCACGCCAACTTGCGTTGATAGACAATCGCTATCTCAGTCTATTATCGATAATAACTTACTCGAGGGCGTGCGCCGGTGGCTCGAGCCTCTTCCGGACCGGTCACTGCCAGGTCTTAACATTCAACGGGATTTCTTCCCAATTATAAAAAAAATGGAATTCATTGACAGTGCAGTGTTGAAGGAGTCAGGATTGGGAAGGATAGTGTTGTTCTATACAAAATGCAAAAGGGTAACGGCGGACGTGCAGCGGATTGCTAATGATCTGATATCGACGTGGTCCAGGCCTATCATCAAACGCAGTGCTTCTTACCGGGACAGGATCGTGCCGATGGTGCAGGGAGAGGGCGGGGAAGGGGGTGGGCGACATGGGGGAGAGAGACTGAATGCGATATTGGCAAGAGCCAAGGAGACGGAGAAGAATAGGATCAGGAAGAACGCGGTGATGATACCGCAGCGCGAGTTCGGGGACTATACTGTTGCGCCGAGGATGAACGCGGGGATTATGAAGAATGACAAGACCAGTAGCGTGGACATGGACGTTGAGAGGAGGAGAAAGAATGCGGAGAGGCTGAGGAGTTTGACGAGGAAGGTTGCGATGAAATAGGGAGCGGGTGTACGTGCCGGATGTAGGCTCTTCTGAGACATGGTTAACGTTGTCGAAGCTACGATGTATGAATGGTTTATTCTAGTATTGGAAGTCTGAGTGGCTTTCTCTTTCTGTGCGCCGGCATCAGATATATAGTACGACATCGGGCATTGGTTTCTGATCATCCCTTTTTGACCACGCACACCACCTAACATTGTAGTATGTTTGTGCTCCCTATGCCTGTCGAACACGCGCTCCCTGGTGTGTTTCTCATTGACGACGAAGCAAGCGTCCTAGCTGTGGAAGCGCGATGGGAAGAAATGAGTATATTGCCGGGGCCATACAACGCAGCCAGTAATGCGACGTTGGTTAGACACGGTGCTATCGTCGTTGTGCGGAAAGAACCTCAGTACAGAGACGGGAGGTCGTGGAAAGGAGCGCAGTGGAAAAACAGTGAGCAAAGGGTTTTACTATTTGGGTGTTATGATGCTAACTAAACACAGGCTTCATCTCTCAGTTTCCAGAGCGGCGTAAGGCGGTAATCTCGTACAATAAGGACCAAAACACGATGTTTTTCAGGCTCAGAGTGTCGATCGAATGCAACGGTGAAGAATGTTACCTGTACTGGTATCGTAAGTCGCGTTTTCGCACTGAACCTGACGCGTCTGACGAGGAACAGAACAAAAGGATGCGCTTCGGGAACGCAGCAGCAGCTAAGAGAGGTCAGACGAGCGCTGGGGTCGCTTGGGGCTTTGTAGCAATTAGATACAATTACCATAACTGGACAGAGGTGACCGTGCAATGGAAGCGTGACACGTGTGACGCGCGGAGCTTGAAAAGATGCACGTGTGCGATGCTTATGTCGAATTCATTGTTCTCTCTCATTCTCAAAGAAGACATTCGAGCTCGTCGTTCACCGCGTCCTTCCTTCGCAATGCACACCCGTCGCTCGACGTCTGCCCTTTCCCCTCTCGCCATCATCCTCCCCCACCCCCAGCTATACAATCCCACATCATCCGCACCACACACCCCGCGTTCCGTACACTCCCCGACCTGCTCCAACCTCTTCCTCAATCCACAGAACAGGAAAAGCACGGACAGCTGGAACAGCTCCATCTACGATAACGACGGCGATCCAGATGCAGAATGGCAGCAGGACCAGCTTACTTTGCTCTCAAGGGTACGCGTTTCTCTTCTCACCGTCCCACTATGCTCGCTAACTACCTACTTTGTCACCTCCACTCAATTCACCCCCCTTTATCACTTCGTCACCCATTTCACAATATCTACACGTGTCAACAGACCCTCGACGCTCTCCCTGCCCATTTAATCACGCCCTTCAACGGCCACGTGCCTCCCTCCAACCTCCTCGACAAGATCGCACGCGGGATCACCGCTGCAAAAGGCCCCAACGACTGGCCTCATTCCATTCGCGCGACCCGCCTACAGCTTCTCAATCTCGCTCGCTCTCGCGCACAGGAAGCCCGCGCACGTGCACAAGACGAGCGTAGGAGGACCGTCATCGAAGAGCAACAGGAGATGGAAGGTGACGAGGAAAGAGATGATGGAGATGCGGCTCAACACTCTGCAAAAGTAAATGCCTCTCACCCACGTCGCCCACTTTACAGACAGTCCAGTATGGATTTTATGAATGCTGTCGATCCCGGATTGGATGTCAAGAACAACGACAGCATCGCCAGGTCAGTACGAGCCCTTTCCTTGCGTAGACCTGAATTTTTTTTCCTAGCATACTTTCTCATTATCTTTCTCGTGTTCCTCATTTAATTTTTTAACACTGCTTTTTCTTTTCGCTTGTCGGTTTATTGGCCCTAACATTAGTCTGTGTCTAGACTCTCTTACCGCCTCCAGCGACAAGACAGGACCATCTCGAACACTTCCTATCACCCATATCTACGTCCACCTCACCTTCCTCGTGCATCTTTATCCCTCAGACGTTCTGATGCCCACGCTCACTCACTCAGCCCATCAGTTCACATACTGAACCCATCGACACCAAGTTCGTCTACATTGAACTCTTCTCATCCGTACACGTACTCCCGCATGTCAGGCTCTTCCCTATCTTCCATGTCCTCTGTCTCTCTGCACCGCCCGTCGTCTCTCTGCCGTGCTTCGACAATGACGCTCGCTGACGAGTCCACGATGGACGTCGAAGTAGAGAACGTATTTGCTTCTGTTCCTGGTGGGTACAGCGAGAAGCGTTCTAGTGCGTATATTTTCGTTATCTTTATCTTTTTCATATTCAATTGATCGAATTAGACGCATATATGACGCCGCGCCATGCCATCAAACGTGCACCTTCCTTTGGGGTCGCTGCGGTGCAGACTAGGGCCAACGCCAGAGCCGTCAAGTCGGGTGTTCCCAGCACGCCTGTCAAGACAAAGCTTGCGAGTCCTATCAAGGTCAATCCTAGCACACCTATGAAGCCTCATAATATCAACGTCCTACCGACTTTACCCATGAGCTCAAAGTTCGCCACACCCGCTCCTGCCAAGTCCAGCTCGCACGTCAAATCGAGGTCCGAGACTAAGGGAGAAGCACGCGCTCTTGCGCCTTCTCCCTCCCCATCTTCTTCTGACGAGGAAGAGAAGGCCCGAGGTAAGCGCGCAAAGAAGGCTAGAACAAAGAGTCCCGAAGGTCTCCCGTTGTTAGGTAGTTCTTCCCCTGGATCGCCATACGGAGTTCAGACGCGCAGCAAGACGCGCGCCAGCGTGTCGATCAAGAGCGTGACATCTACCAGTACTGGAAGAGGTAGTAAAACTTCCGCATCTAGTATCAAGACGTCCAGCACGAAGGTATCCTCGTCGGTCAGTGAGAAGATTTCTAGCAATAAAGTCACAGTTGCTTCTAGCCCTTCCCCTATCTCGAAGGCGCGTGAGGCTGGCGCTGCTTCGTCTGTTCGTGCCACTTCAACCGTGGCACCCACCTCTTCTGCATCTCCCATTTCGTCCAGTCTAAGTCCTAAGCAAGACAAGAAGCCCCAATTGCGCGCGAACCTTCAACGGAACCCTAGCATATTCGGGGCCGAGCTGCCTAGGGCACAAGTGACCCCTCCTTTCCCGTCCCCTATTCCCCGCGTCCAGGCTCTCTCCCCCAGCTCGCCTGCATCCCGTGAGAAGGCCAACCGACGGATTTCGACTCCCACACACTCTGCGTTCAATCTGACGTCAACTCCCATGATTCCGTTTTCTCCGCATGCGCCACGCACACTCAGGCGCGCTGCGAGGCGGATTTCGTTTGGGAGTCTCGCGTCGCAGGGTGACGAAGGTGGGAGCGGCGGGGGTTGTGGATTAGGCTTGGGGAGTGCGTTCCAGCTGGCTTGATGGGCTGCTCAAAACCATACCTTGGGGCTGGCAAGAGCTGTGCTCTGACACCCCACGTAGAATTCCATTTAAAATCTGTCATCAAATTTTTTTCGTCTATTTCTCAGTGCTTTTTTCGTGTAGGTTGATCGATGATAGTGATGATGCTCTGATTTTTTTTCTCTCTTTCCAGACCGTTTTTTTTTTGTTACGATGTTTATGTACTTCTAGTTCTCCTTCTTTCTCTTTCCATATGCTTGTTCGTTTTGCAGCGTTGATGTTGGTGTCGTTCTTCGCTTTTCTTGCGGCTGTTTTTCTCTGAAAAGGTTTTTTTGTGTCCGCTTTCTTGCGTTGGTCCTCCCTTTTTTTTGTTGCTCGTTCATGTCTCCTCACCTTCTTTCCATTTCCTGCTTTCCCAACCTCCCACTGTGGAATTCCACCGTCCCCCGCTTCCGCCTCTCAAATTTCCAGGATATTAACCCTCCCTGGTGATCGCGCCCTACCTGACACGCCGCTCGTCTCCATAGTTCTAACTCTCCGCTACCCAACCCACACCCACCAACCACCCTCAACCACCCAGCCATTCCTTCTGTCTCCAAATCTCGCTTCCAGGGCTATCACACATTCCTTTCTTGTTTTTATCCCGCCCCGCCCCATCTCGCCTACATACTTGCTTCCAACGCGGTATCTCATTGATCTCAATCGCGACACTCATTGACGTTTTATTTTTCCAACCAGTAGCGGCGTTTCAATACCTCTTGTGGATTCATCTACTCAAACCTTCCAGCGCTTTCAACTTTGGGAGACACTACTCTCATCCACCGTTTTAAACTCTACCACAACACGCGCCATGCGCACTACCTCTGGACGGGCTGGGATACATTCCCAACAGTCAATTTCTCCTTTATCTTCGTTTCATGACCACTCACGCTCGTTAAACATGACTTGCTGCTGCCACCGTCCTTAAGCCAGGTTCATGCGACCTGAATTATTTATTTTATGCAGCAGCCTGTACACACTCTCCTTCAAATTTTCTTCTCTACATCGCGGAATTTTTTTTATCTACCCGTCGACACAGTCATTATCTGGATTTCTTTCGACTCGCTTGGACGAGCGTTCTGGACAAACTGTACTTTTATCCTGTACCAAAAAGTCGAGCGTCGATAACTAAAGTTGCTCAAGCTTTTTCCTGCTTTCCTTTCGCAAGCGATTGTTGCTTGTTTCTAGCATTTGCGCTTTTGGTGCTCGTTCTCGCTCTCGCCGTGTAACAATAGTACCTACTTGCTCGTCTATACCGTTTCGCTTTCGCTTCCTTGCGTTTCGGTTTTCTTTTAACTACCTTTCTTGCTCGCTTTCGTCTTCACAGTTTTGCCTGCGTTTATCTTTTTGTCTTTTTGGATATACTGAATTGTCGAGACTTGATGTCCCGTTGACTACTGCGTGCATGTGTGGACTTGAGCTCGCTGTGTATACGTATACGTACGTTGTACGACTGTATTCTTGTGTTGTATGGATATCTGTTGTGTGATTATTGTCGATGCTATGCAAATTCTGAGTAATGAGCAATAGATGACTGGGGATGGTGATTGTTGTTGCAAGTAGGTGCCTTGGACGTCTGCAGTTGGTGGATAAGTGTAAGCGCCAAGGCAAAGTGATACGCCAGTGCCGCGAACAACTAAATAAGACGTTAGCTTGCAGATTTAAGTCTGAGAGCTTGACAGTAATCAAGAGTGTTTGAATTTATTCGATTTCCTCTCCAAGATTTGGGCAAGGAACGAGTCTAAAAAGTGATTTATACCGACAAGCAAGCAGTGCATTGGGTGATACAGGCGGTACGATTCTGCCCTCTAAATCAGTATTTCACTACGTAAATATAATAAACAAAACACTCACCTGTCTATCATACCCCGCTCCAGCTCGTCTGCAACTGCGCACAGCATCATATATCCGCTCTCGCAAGCCTCCTCTCCCTGCGCTCTGTTATTTCTGCCCGCTTCTCCGCCAAGATCACTCCTGCCCGCTCGTCCCACTGATGTGCCCAGTATCCTGCGAACCCGAAGACGGCCATGGCTAATACGTGGCCTCCTGGATCTGTGTGGGTTTGGGTTCGTTAGTGTCCGTGAGAGGCGACTAGGAGTACGCTGGGATGAAACGTGAAAGAGAGCAGAGCGGGAAAAAGGGCGGCGAATTCGGGTTGAGGGGTGGTTTGAGAGGGAGGGAAAGAACGTACTGTCCATGAGGTTGCGTTTCTGGATTGAGAGCTGGCCAAAGCGTGATGCGAGGCCAAAGAACGAGAAGCCGACTACGCTGCCTAGTAGTGTCATTGTGGTGTTGATATGTTTTTTTTTTTTGACTGCTGTCCTGGGTCGCGACGTTGACTGAGACCTCGTTGGTTTGGACGGAACGACAAATTGAGGGTTATCCCGGGCCAGAAAAGGAAGTCGATGGCAAAATAGGCATGCGCGCTCGAAAACGCGCTTATTGGGGGATCTTTTTATCTCTTCTTGCTTGGCCCAATCACTATCTCTGTGCACTAGGATACTTGTCTTTGCATTATATAAAATACTGATAACAGCGCGGCTGCGAACATGTCTTCAAACCAGGCAGATGACAAGTCGATGACGCAGATAAAGATGGACACGGCGAAGGAGAAGAAGGAAATAGCAGATCAGGCGTTCAAGGCAGGCGAGCTGAAGCAAGGTGCATCATTATTCGCTTTATTTCTTCTTCATCTGTAGTAGGATCCACGGAAGCTGATATCGAATTTATCGTCTAGCGCTGAGATCGTATCATGAGGTGATTGATGCTCCTGTGCGCATGGAGTATATCTGACGTCTGTGGCAACTGGCAAGGCCCTTATGTACCTCGTAGGCATAGACAAGTGAGTGGCGTACGCTGATCGGAGACTCTGTGGGACTTATAGCACGTACAGAACAGCTTTACAGGGTCTGGGAATGTCATCGCCCACCGGGGGTTCTGGCGAAGCTGTAGATGCAGCTGCCAGTGCAAAGCAGGATCGGACAGAGGTTAGTCGATGCCTCCTGAAGACGTATATCATGTGTGAAATGAAGACGTAAAATATGTGGTTTAGATAGATGAAATTATCGAGAAGATATACGCTAACATGGCTGCGTGCCATTTAAAACAAGGGAACTGGAAAAGAGTTTTGGAAACTACTGATAAGGTGGGTGTCCCCTAATGACTCTTTTCTTCTATTCTAACTCGAAGTTTGGTAAGGCATTAGCCAAAAATGAGAATAATCATAAAGCGATGTTCCGCAAGGGAAAGGCTTTGGGTGAGCTGGGGTTCTTTGAGAAAGCCGAGAAGATATTGGAGGAACTGAAGAAAAAGAATCCGTCTGGTTCGTACCGCATTTATTGGTGTTTGCTGAGTTATCGCGTGTTCATCTGATTCATCGTCGCTACACAGATGCAGCAATGGTGGACGCTGAACTTACCCGCCTGCGCTCCGCTGACAAGGAACGACAAAAAGCGCACGATCAAAAGCTCAGAGGTTCGTCCACTTCATTCTATTCATTCCCTCGCACATTTGCTTACCCTATCCATGATTGGTGGCAGGTTTTCTGTCTCGAGAGAAGAAGCCAACGGCATCGGCAGCCACATGACATGCGTTTCCTTTCATTTACGGGTCGTGTGTTGTGTTGTGTGTTTGTAGGGATACCCTATGTCTTGTATTTTTCTTGTCGCATCTCCCCGGTTTTTACCCTTACTGATCATATACTGCTTATATCAAATATTGCTATCATGCTACAACCGCTTCTCTCCACGTTCAACGCTTTATACTCGCCCGAGCTTACAAGTTGTGCATCTTAGTCTCATTTCATTTTCATGTTGCGGTATACGCGTGTATACGAAATTGGACAGTGTCACGACCGATACTGGTTTAATCAAACGTCAGAAGTGCTTTTCGCCTGCGTTTTTCCTCAGGGGGCTGGCCTGGTTTTATGTCGTGAACGATTACTTCCTCCCTACATTAAAAACCCCCACAATTTATTCTTGGCAGGCCCTTGGATGCTACGAGGGGTGATTTTCTCCAAATGTCGCTGGAGAACCTGAAAGTCGACACTACAGAAAAAGGCGTTGGTAACGAATACGGCGGCGAAGTGGACGTTTTTTACTTCTAACAAGTAAGTTTCCAAGTGCTCATAGTTGATCTGACACAGCGCTGATACAGAGCCATTTCGACATCATAGGCTTCACTCTTGAAATCCAGGGGTTTGCTGGACATGACACTGGCTTCCTTCCAAGATATGCATATATTTTGCCAGGGTGAGTGTACAATGACTTTCCTCCATCCTGCCGCTTGTTCGAAACATCAATGCCAAATGAATATGTAGTTATTTGCACGACCGTCACCGCACTACTTTGGATCAACTAGCTTTGTTTTGCAAGTCTCCTGTGCATGCTCCCTGGACAATCTCTAAAATTCACGACAATGGTCTGGGTATTTATGTTTCTGTACATGATGGTATAGAAAATAAGATATGAGCTTTGAACGTCTTCATATGCGCCAGAGCGCTGGTATAAGTTACGTTCTGCATGTGAAATTCAGTGTGGTCGCTGGCTCAGTTCGGTAACCGTGTTCCGGCTACTCGCCGTTACACCAAAAGTAATTCTATAAGAGCGCACTCCAGCGTCCAAAGGAAATATCATAACCGCCCATTCACGAGCCAGCCATGGGACAAGACCTTCCATCCTCAAAAAACAGCGCAAACAGTCTCACCGTCGTTGACAATCGCACTGGCAAGAAATACACCATCCCGTCAGTCTCTTTCACCCATCCCCTCGCTCTCACTCGTTCCACACTGACTTCCTATCGCCGCTGACTAGAATAACGCGCAACAGCATCCCTGCAACTGCCTTCAAGGCCGTCTCTGCTCCAAAGAGCTCCACTGACCGCGACGAGGATGAGACCGACAAGGGACTGCGCGTAGCGGACAAGGGATTCTTGAACACCGCTGTTATTGAAAGCCATATCACCTACATAGATGGTGAAGCTGGAGGTGTGTGTCCCGCTGTCGTTCGTACTCTTGTTTTACGAAGGTGTCTGAAGTATGTCTGGAAGAACAGTTTTACGATACCGCGGTTACCCTATAGAACAGCTAGCGGAGCAATCGTCATTCCTCGAAAGCGCTTACCTCCTCATCTATGGCTCGCTACCGACTAATAACCAGTTCTCAAGCTTTGAGACTGAGGTGCTCCAGCATGGTATCATGCATGCCGACGCAGCGGGGTTCTTCCGCTCTTTCAGGTAAGCATTCACTTCATAGTGATTAGAAACTGGCGTTCATCCACAATCATCTGTACAGATATGATGCACATCCTATGGCCATTCTTACGAGCGCCTTTGCTTACTTGGGTTCCTACTACAGTGAAGCTAACCCTTCCCTTGAAGGTACGACGAGCAATGTGTATAAACCGTGTCGAAGTTTTGAATATCGTGTACAGGGCAGACACTGTTCACCAAGGGCGACAAGGCATCCCTTCAGAATATGGATAAGCAGATATACAGACTTATTGGAAAGGCGACTACTCTTGCCGCGTGAGTTGCCACTAGGCTTCGTATCTAACGCAGGAGAAGTGACTTTTTATTCAAGCATGGCTTACCGTGTCCGCCAAGGTCGTGAGTTCGTCACCCCTCCAACAGGACTCAGTTATACCGGCTCGTATGTTTCTTGACCTTAGCGTACTTGCGTTGTCATTCCTGATTTTTCCATGACTTCAGCTTCTTGTACCAAATGGACTACCTCGGACACGAAGATTACCGCCCAAATCCTGTCCTCGAACATGCACTCGATGTACTCTTCCTTCTTCACGCAGACCATGAAATGAATGCATCAAGCACCACAGTTCTCCAGGCGGGTAGTTCGCTCGTGGATCCATACAGTGCCGTCTCGTAAGTTTCTTAAGATGATCAAGTTTGTGTGATTCTCACCGAGTCGACTGGTATTTTAGGGCCGGCTGTGCATCACTCTAGTGAGTCCCGACGCGACAGGATGTGTCTTCTTGTACTAATATAACCGGACGCGCGACAGTGGACCCTTACATGGTAATCCAACTTCCTGTAACTGATAAAATGCTGTACTTAAAAATTATTTTACAGGCGGAGCCAACGAAGCTGTGATTCGCATGCTGATATCTATTGGCAGGTAAGATCGAATGCCCTTTTCTCTTTCCTTTTCTAACTCATACATTGCACTTAGCCCTGCCAACGTACCGGCGTTCCTCGAGTCAGTAAAGAAACGTGAAAAAGTTCTGTCTGGCTTCGGGCATCGGTAAGTCTCATTTATATCTCATACATAATGAAATCTGAATTTATGGGCAGCGTGTATAAGACTGTAAGTTTTACTGTAGGACGGAGAAAGCTGGACTGACCTTATGATCAGTCGGATCCTCGTTCATACATTATCCGTAAAGTTGCGGATGAAGTATTTGCAGTGTAAGTACAGCCATGAATTCTTACAATGTCTTTTTGTTAACCTCTGATATTGTAGGACAGGCAAAGATGAGCTGCTTGACACTGCCATGGCCCTCCATGATGCTGCTATCAAGGATCAATACTTTGTTTCTCGAAAACTTGCACCAAATGTCGATTTTTGGTGAGTATTAGGTTTCAATGTTGACTAGACACTTCTGACTGTCGTCTCGTATTTTCAGGAGGTGCGTGCCCTGATATTCACAGGTTCTCATGTGACTTAGGCATTTATATCAATCAGCGGTCTCATCTACCGTGCCATGGGTAAATTTCCAGCTCGTCTTCTTGGAAGACCTACAGTATCTCACGCCGGTTCTTATAGGCTTCCCTCTTGATTTCTTCCCAGTCCTCTTCGTCGTCCCCCGAGTGGTTGGATGGCTGGCACACTGGCGACAGGTGAGGTGACAACATTGATTGTGGCACGGTCAGATTTACAAAACCTGTGTAGATGATGCTTCACCCCGACGGTGTTAAGATCTGGAGACCTCGTCAGGTAGAGTCCCTTTCGTATACCTTTCCTTGCAGCTGTTCATCGGCTCCCCCGTTCTCGCCATTTTTTTTAATGTAGATTTATGTTGGCGCTGAAAAGCGGGACTATGTGCCCGTTGATCAGCGGGTTCCTGTTGACGCTCCGAAGATGAGCCCAAGTGTTGTTCCTCACTCTGGGTAAGTGACCTGTCAAAAGCTGTCGATGTGGCCATGACAACCTCTCATCATCTGTTGCAGCATGACGAGGAGAAGAAACCTCGCTCAGTATAAGAGTAAACTGTAAAGTATGCATAGGATAGACTGTAATGCACATAACAATGGAATGTTCACAAAGACAAGGTTTACAAACATTTGAGAAGGTCTTCCTGAAACGATGCCGTACGGGCAGTTGTTGTGAATGAAACTCGGGTGCATCATTGTCGGAATTTCAAATATATTGATTTTGATGCGTTTGTGATTGTGTTTTCCGGTTGTCTTAAGGTAGCGGCGTGGCCTCCCCAGTTCTATTTTCCTCATCCCTCGTCTCCTCCTCACCGCATCCTCACCCCCAGGCCAGCCCTAGCCTCTAACGTATATATCCCCCCCACCTCTACACCAGCGAAAACACAATGTTCGCCACACTCCTTTCCGTCACCATCTTTTTCGCACTCGCGATTCAAGGCGTCTTTGCCGATTTCGAAATCGACACCCCAACCTTCACCCAAGTAAAGCCTTTACTTGTTTTTTTCAAACGCGTTCCAAGGGATACTGAGCACACCTCTGTCGGTTTATTGTAGTGCCAATCCGCTAACATCACATGGAGCGCCTCTCAACCTCCTTACAACTTGATCATCGTTTCCGCAGATGATATGTGTGGTAACCCACTGTACGCCCTCCGTCTTTCCTTTATTTTGCTCTGGAAGGCTGATGTACATATCATCTTACAGTCAAGATCTCGGCGACACCAGCGCCACGGAATTAGCCTACACCGTTAACATCACCGCCGGAACTCAGGTCGTGCTTTCTCTCGCAGACAACAACGGTGACGAAGCCTGGAGCGGAACGGTGAGTTGATGCGTGGCATTCGAAAACGTGGCAAGTGGAAGCTGATCGCATAAACGTGGTTAGATTACTGTTCAAGGCAGCAGTGACTCTTCCTGCCTCGCCTCCAGCTCGTCCTCCGCATCCGTCGCACCCACCAGCGTTGCATCCGTTCCCACTGCGTGAGTATCAGTTCTGTTGAACCCGCCTATGCATATTGCTGACTCTAGATGACTGTAGCCTCCCAAGTGGTACTGACAGCGGCTCTGGCGCTCCCACTACCAGCCCCTTCGCCCCTGCAGGTGCCGCCAACGCAGGTATCAACCCATTGTCCTCTGGCGCCGCTTTAACCGCCAACCACCTCGGCGCAAGCGCGATCTTCGGCAGTGCTCTTGCCGCCCTGTTCGCCTTCTCTCTATAAGAAACCCTTGAACGCTTCACGTCTGGGTAATATACCCCGCTGGCCGTCTACCCATCTTCTCTTTTCCTTTTTTTATTTTTATCCTGGAGATGCCGCCTTCTTTCCTAGCCCGGGCGCTGGTTTTTATTCTTATCCCTTTCACGTTTCTTGTAGTGTGTTTTTTTGGAAATGATCTACTTTGTCGTGGTTATAACTTTTAAGGCTTGTCTTACTTGGGGGTTTTGAGAGAGGTGGGGTTAGGCTGTTTGATCTCTCGAGTTGGAGGTGTGCTTTTCAATTTGATGTTGGCGGCGGCGGCGATTCGAGCTGGGCAAATCAGCAGCTTACCTGCGAAATCAAAACAATTGTAGTGTGATAGCACGCAAGGAATTTATTCTTTAAATATTTTCGTTGGAAATGAGCGACCTGAGCTGAGCGTTGTTGCCTGTTGCTTGAATCTGTAGCAGCTGCGATAAGAGTCGTCTTGATGGAACATTCTGAATCTGGATCCGGATAACCTTACATACAGTACTACTAACCTAGTCGAGCTAATCTACCCGTGAAGGTTTCGTAATTGAAACCGTCATCATGTCCACCGATGATTCGACATGGCATACATTGTAAGATCTTACCCTCACGAACGGATCGTAGCCTGGCTGCCTTGGAATTAACGCTTAGACTGCAGGACCGTCCGCGTTCCCTTTGCAAGCACCAAGCATGCCACCATCGCAAAGCAGGTCATTGATGTTGATGCTGAGCTGCAGCCCCACGCCGTGAAACGCGATCTAAGCGTCGATGGCGATCAACTGGTCGTGTATGTCTTTGGAATAATTTATGATCGCGCCATCCTTTTGATCCACCCTTGATAATTCTAGGACATTCAAGACGCTGACCATCCGGCTGGCGAGACTCACGATAAACGGCTTCCTCGAGAAGTTAGACCTGGTGGTTCGGACAATAGGAGAGTTTGGAGAAGAAGCAGAGCAACACGCACGCCAATGATTCATATAAAATAGACATTTTTGACTTTTCGACTGGAACAGTGGAACACCGCTGGCCAAATCACCATTTCATCATTTGTAGTAGTACTCTGTTCTTACATCCCCACTGGCGACGGATAATACAATCAGGTCCGTGAGCGTCAAGTCTCTCGGTTTGTTATATATGTTTCAATAATAATGGCCTGTTGAGACTTCTTTTGGTTCACTTCGACTCTGCTCCATCAGCGGCCTCAGCCTCAGCCTTGGCCTTTTTCTTGTTCTTCTTGCTCTCCCTCAGTGATTTCGTTAACAAAGCCTTCAGCTCTTCGTCCTCCAACTCCTTGTCAGTCTTCACGAGCTCAGGCTTGTACCACAGTGGGGGATGCGTAATAAGCAGAGGTCCGGCAGGGAGCAGTGCAACGGTGAAGTGGAATGCTGCAACAAAAGTATTTGCGGGAGTATAGCTGGTAACGTGAAGTTAGACAAGGAAAAAAGTTGTTTCGCGGACACCACGAAAAGAGCTTACACAACGTCGTAAGGCTTGATAAGACTGTGTTGAACAGCTTCTTGCAAACCTAAGCGAGCTCTCTTCTCGTCTTCAAGCGCACGAACATTGAATGGGAATGCGCCAGCTTTCTTTTGTACCTCAGAAAACACTGCACGCGAGTTTTTCATCTTGAGCTGATATGTGACGGAGCCTTCTTTCTGATAAATGGTGGTTCGCGAGTCCTCAACTCGGGCCTATCAATGGCGTTACAGTCAGTATCCAGGGGATGATCGGCCAAAGCTGAGTTTTTACCTTGCCGTCCTCGCCTGAGGAAATCAAGATGTCGATGCCATACACTTCATCTTCTGCGAACGTAACGGTTTCGCAATCCCGCCTCTGAGTTTCGTTGGGGTTCAAGATAATACGCTTCTTTCCATCAATGACATTCTGGGTTTGTTGGCAAGACAGCATGCCTTTTTTTTTTTGGATTTATCCGTGTCGGTGGTCAATGTTACGAGAAAAAAAAACATGAGTGAGTATTACGGCAGCTTACCTTCGACTGGTTTGCAGTCCCAGGCAGCGGCCACCTTTGCTACAGTGTCGGTAACTGCATAATTCTTGTTTCCGACTTTGACCAGTCTCATCGCAATCTCAGCTGCGTTGTATGCCGCCTTTAAGACATCTGCACGTCGACCCGTCACAGGGTTTTCTTCTGTTGCACCAATAACGAGGGTCTCTGCGCTGATGGCAGCGAAACCATCGATGTGTGCGCCGATGTGGAGTTTGACGACATCGTCTTTGGCGAGGGTTTGAGAAGATAAGGGATCGGAGCTGAGATCGGAAGGATCCTTTATGAGGATCATCGCAATTTGGCTAGATCCATAAAACGTACGCAAGGGGAGAGTAGTGTGCAACAGCGTTGTTTACAGACACACAGGTAGGGAAGGCAAGACCTAAGTCGTGTGATCTCCCGTCAGTGGCTTCCTATGTTGAATAGGGTGATGAGACGACTTGCCCTTGCTAACTTTTACGCCTTTGACAGCTTTGTTGTACACGGCTCCTGTGCCCTCTTCGATGAGCTTGTCGCCTTCGATACAGATATCGATGATCTTTGCACCCTCGACACAGAGATCGATCAGCTTCTTCATCACATCGTTAACGATATCTCCGGCAGTCTGCACGATTGAAAAATGAGAAGGCTGGATATTAGCAATCTGGGGAAGATAGGGCGTATAGTACTTTAGAGATCGCACCTTATATTTGGTTACATCTGCCTCGGTTGTCAGACGGGGTTTCTCAACAGGTTTTGGGACATCGGATTTTGCAGGCTCGGACATGATGGAGAGTGAGGTGGGGGGATGGGGGGAAATGAAAGATATAAAATGTGAACAAGCGTGGTGCAAAGAGGAGGATGGTGTTGCACTTGAAAAGCGTTCAACTAGGAGAAGCCATTCATCTAGCCACCTCTTGCCCGATTTGGTAACCATGCGCCGGTCATGTCCTTGCCAGTCAAAACAGCCAATCCAGGTTTTCAAAGCATTTGAGTAAAATACAGATGCGACGCAGATATATACCACTGAAAGCAAGACTGAAAGAGTCATAAATGGTGCTCGACTAGTATAGAGAAAGAATAATGGTCCAACTCCCAGAACGTGAAAGCGATCGACCGTAATGTCGCAGCCAAAGATCTCGATGCTTTGAATAACGAAAGCCGTCTTCACTTCCCTTTAATTTTGCAGGCATCGAGATCGGGGATCGTGACTACGCTTCCTCCACCCACCAATGTGTCGACACTGTCGTTGTTAAAAGGTTTCCAACACACAAAACCTCGCAGGCTTCTGCAGAGGTCGGCTGGTTTTGTCTCCACCTCGAGTATCGGGCTCCCCGCATGTGGAGGTAACGACTTTCGCCATACGCGCATATCTGGAGGCTTCCCTAATGGCTCGGCCCACAAAAGCTCCGAGGTTATGCTCCCTCGTATACCAATACGGTCGGTCATGTCGCTAATGTGAAAGTCAGCGACCAAAGTAACTTGTGCTATGAAAAGCCTTACTTCTCCCAGTTCTGCCAATCCCGTTCAAAGTAAGCGCGCGTCGAATTTATAGACGGTTCTAAATCTTCGCCGCTGATGAAATCTATCCTATTCTTAATGTCCCTCAGTCTCGAGGTCCTCATAATGCGTGGCATGTTTGGGTCGTTGCCGAAAAGTCTCTCGTAGGCTTCCCATATGGAATCCTTACATCCAATAATAGTGCGCACCGTACGGGCGAGATGCATGGACACCGATGATGGTATCGCTCTTTGCGAGGATTTTTTGGTGTGTATTGAAACATTGTCGTCGTCGTTACTGTTGGTGCCACCCGAAGGTCTTCCATGAGAAGACACCCGGACGAAAAGCGAATCTGGATCTAGTAGGTCTTGTCCTCTCCATGGTGGTCGGGCGTCCTTTGTGAGAGGAGAGTTCGACGGTAATGGAAATTGGAGAGGTGGTCGTGATCGAATTTCAGTAAACGACGAGTTTAGATAGAAAGGCAAAACTGCAAGCAACTGCGAAGCAAGAAAGCGGCTGTCGAGCATGTCTTCCCATGCCTGTTTCAGTCTAGAGTGGTCCCGCAGATCAGGAGCCGGTTGGACTGGCCCTTGTTCCTCGGGGATCGTTTCGGCGAGAGATGCGGTGGAAGGTGAAGCTGAAGAAGACGGAAACGTATCCGCGCTACCACTCTTCGAATTGAGTACATTGTTGGAAGACTCCGGCTTTTGATACGACTCGGAGACGACGGTCACATCAGTTTTAGAGCTTCTAGCTGAACTTTTAATGGAAGAGGGACCGCTGGAAGAAAATGTTATTGTAGAATCAATTCTCTGGCACGGGAAAATAAGATCTTCTTCGACCATCTAAAAGCAGGGGCAGATGTCATTTAGATGACAACACAGACGATGTCCAAAGAAGCGATAGTCCGCACCTCTAGCACGCCACCTGGCTTCAGAACGCGTGTGACTTCCTATAGACGGCAGATGATCACTTTAAGCGTTCTATTACGACACAGAAAAATATTGCACCTACCTCTAAGACATAGGGCCACTGCGTTTTCAATTCAATTTCTTAGCGAATACAATGACTAATGATAAGAAAAATGCATACTTCGTCCTCGGGAATATGAAGGCCTAAACGGACCATCCTCACTAAATCGAACTGGCCCGCTGTAAACGGCAAAGGGTCGAGGCTGGAATACAACGACGTTAGTAATTATAGCTCAGCGATGGGAAACGAAGCTATTCACAAGTTACCAACGACCCACTCCAACCTTCGAGCAATACATGGATCCAGAATACTGAGCTTGGGCTGTTTGGGTTTGATGTCGAATCCAACTATGAAGCTTTCCTGAGCGCCCGTTTTGAGCGTGGGTGAATGAGTAAGATATAGAAATGGTGAACCTTCCATTGCTTCGCGGCTTCAATTGCCCACAAACCACGACCACATCCCAAATCTAAGACTGAAAGTGGGGGGGTATCGAACTGGTGCATCGTGAGACTCCTGCAACACTTGGTGAAAAATAGATGATCCCAGTTATCACTTGAGACGACCAGTGAGCCGATGAACGCGAGACTGGATGGGTGGAGAAGAGCAAGCATGACTCACAAATTCACCATCTCGTTGGTATATTCCAAAGGGTATATGACATCTCCTGGACGTCGTCTGCATTTACGTTTCTTCAAAAGCTCGTCCTGGACGTCCTTGACCTGGGTTTTGCTCATAGTAGGAGAAAGCACATTGAACTGTAGAAGAAGAACGGCCAAGTGAGGAGATGGTTATAAGCAAGATATTAATGAGGGTGAGATAAAAAAAAGTACCAAATTTCTAGAAGTCGACCGCGGTTCTGTCGGGATGAAAGCCAGCGATGATGTCGCAAAGGTCAAGGAGGAGAGAAGCAAGAAAGAAAGGACTCGTTCCAGGAGACAAGAAGCTTAAGCTTTAAGCTAACCAAGTATTGAAACCGCCTGGTAAATATCGAGATCTCGAAAATTTATTGGATGGGCAACCATGATGGCCGTCTCTTCCAGATACACACCGAAATGGTCCCGCCGCTTGACACACTTACCCGGCTCTGCCATAATTAATTACACCCGTTCCTGGTCGCTCCAATTCGCACTCCCCAGGGTCCCATCTCCATTAGGACATTATTTTCCGGGGTCCACCCGGGGTCCAGCGCACTCTGTCCGTCGATACCAGCGTTCCTCTCTTCCACCATCCATCATGCGCGTACCAAACAGCGTGTATGCCTCAGCAAAGCGCATCGCCAGGATACCGCCCTCACACCGGTCCTACGCTACACCAGCTACCTACAATGCTCAGCAAAGAGATCCTCAGCTAGCTGATTACCCTGACGTTCCCTTCGTTTCTAACCAAACCTTACCCGCCAGAGGATGGTGGGATCAGCAGATGAGGCGGAACTTTGGAGATCCCGTACGATGCTCTGCTTCTCGGTGCTTGCTTTACTAAACAAACCACTGCAGGTGCATGAAAATGACGAAGTTCTATCCATGTGGGGCCCGGACCCTCCCGTCGTGCCCCCTCGGACTGCTCTTTTGCACTTTTCCATAGCCGCCATGACGTTTGTTAGTTTCGGTCTGCTGTGCAACTTCGTCCTCTTGCCGGAGCGACCAACCGTCCCTCGGGAATATCCGTATTCCGGTCTCGTCAGGGAACTTGGCGGACTGGAAGAGAATAAGGTATGCACAATTATTCTCTTCTCAAACGATTAATTCACAACTCATTTATTTTATGTCAGGCCAGGGACGAAGGATCTGACGCCGAAGACGAGTGATTCAAATCCGCTTGTACTTTTTGATGTCAATGCATATTCGCCCGGTTGAAATGTTTTCCGGAAATACGTAACTCTTGATCCTTAAGTTTAACAAGTGTTGTGCTACGCCGAGGGCATCGTGCTCCTGTCAAGACTATTCTTCTGGTCGTGATTTGTTGCGTGTATACGTCTTTTTGATCTCTTTCAGCCAATGCATTTGATCGGACAACAAACCAAGCTTGTACTGACGGATCCGAACCGAGACTTGTTACTACTAAAATTCATCGTCTTTTCCAGATTTGAACTTCAGAGAACTCAGGGCCGCCCAGCGTGCACATGTACTTGAAAATAGTAGGTTTTATTCCCGCTCATGTTCCATCCGATTCGTACGCATTTGATACAATATGTTGGCTCCCCTTCGGTATCGGTCTCGCTCGCGGTCGAAGCTGGACCGCGAGAGAAGGTGCCCTCCTATCTGCCTCGTGGCCGCTGTCACCCTTGTACTCGTCTGCACTCTCACTCCCTTTTGAAGGAATTACAGATCCAGTGTCATTCTTTCGACTTCCAGAAGTCGTGCCTGCTCGTCCTCCGCGACCCCTCTTACGACTGACAGTAGATTTCTTCTCCTTAGAATTATCTACGGCCGTTTTGGTCCCACCTTTTCTTCTTGTTCCTTGTACCCCTGTCTTTCTTTTTTTCTTAGGGGGTACGTCCTCCGCGACGTCGGATTCTGATTTATCTTCTTCAGACGTCGGCTGTTTCCCTTTAAGTTTGGCTTGTTCACTGCGGAACTCTGAGACGACCTGCTGCAACCGTTTGCTTGCATACGCCTGACGTTTCCGCGGTGCATGTGATCCCGGCGCTACATCTAGAAAGTTATTAAGGTTGCCTTGTCTATTCAAGGATGTAGCCTGGACAAAATTAAATTTGCATTAATCCCCGTTTCGTTGTATCAAGTATCGAACAAAGTGGCCGTCGCACCTGCTTTCGTTTGTTCATCTTTTGAATAATCGGTAGAAGAAGATCGTCAACTTTGGATTGACCCCATCCTAGCTCCTCACGAAGGAAACTACCGTGAAGTTAGACTTAAACATTTTCCGCTTTAGATAATAAAGCCACTGACTCGCGTAGAGCATCAAGGTCGGGTAGGCCCCACTTGAATGGTTCTTCCGATGAATCTACCGTAGGGTGATAGTAGGCATCCCGCTGGACGAATGAAACAAAGTAGTGCCCATCACGTTAGGAGGGCTGGTCAAAAGTTGATTAGCATCAGACATACCACTGCTGCATTGGGCCACTCTTGTGGTAGGTATAGATCCTTGTATTTTTTCTTCTATTTCATCAAAATGAGCATTCGATTAATATGTCGGTTACGGCAGGACCCACAAAACGTTTTCGGAACTTGGACTTGTTTTCTTCATCCTTGTCCCGACCGCTCTGTACCTTCAGCCACCAATCTTTGAATTTATGAAGCCCGTCCTCGCCCGGAAATTCTTTCAGCAGCTCCATTGCCACGACCGGCCCCACTCCAGATAGACCCTCAACGTAATCACTCCCTAGCAGGTATGCCAGCCTAATCAGTGTTCCACGCTCTAGCCCAAGTTCACGCCCAAGATCAGATAGAAGAAAACACTCCACAGTCTTAGACTGATTGAACATATTCTTGAAGACACGCTGGCCGCCGAAGAGAAATACATCCGAGTCATCCGTGATGATACCATCCACTAATCCTAGCGACACCAACTCGGCGCACTGGGCTTCGGCTTCCATTGGTGCGGTGATATATGGGATACCAAATAATCGTAGTAGGAGCTATCAAAGCTAGTCAGATTGATGGTGCGGAGAAGTATGCTGTAACGATGACACACCATGATCTGAGATATCATCTGTTGAGTGATGTCCTCAGAGTCGCGCATTGCTGCTTTCTTCTGGTGGTTCAGCGTCCTTATCTCCTCGTCGATTTCAAGCCTGACGGCGTCTAGGTCTCTCCCCTTGACTTGAGAAATAAAACGAGCGAACTCTCCTTCTTCAGCATGAGGATCCATTTCTTGCGCGGCATCCCAGTTCTCCGTTACATGGGGTTCCCTAGCTTCGCGGGTGGGATCGAAGCTTGGTGACGGTGATCGAGACCATTGTTCTAGTGAGTCATTGTCAGAATCTTGCACATCTGGGTCTACAGCCATAACTGTGATCGGTATTGACGATGGACCCGAGGATGACTCTGTGTAACCTGTAGACGGCTCGGCTCCTTGCGTTTCAAGCAAGGCAGCAGGTTCCTCTACTATAAACTCAGTTAATGAATGATTAGAAGGCTCCGGATCGTTTCTTATTGAATGATGATGATGATGATGATCAATGTTTGCCGCTTCCAAATGAACAATGGACGTCGCGGGCACTACCACTTCTTCCATGTTGTCATCTAATTCACTTTCGCTGACCTCTTCTATAGTGATAGGGAGAGATTGTTGTGCTGGGGTGGAATGTGATATGACATCAGGTGCAGCTGGTGCAATAGACGTCGCGTGCACTACCACTTCTTCCATGTCGTCATCCAACTCACTTTCACTAACCCCTTCTATCGTGGTAGGGAGGGGTTGTTGTCCCGGCGTGGAATGCGATACGACATGAGGTGTAGCTGGTGATGGGATAGTACGAGTTTGTTTGACAGGGGTCACCGATCGAGGAGGTATGCCTTCCCCCTCAAGCTGTATTTTCGCAGCCCGCGGTTCCGAAAAGGGCAAAGACGAAGGTTCCGAAGTCAAAAGTGTGGGTTTTCCAAACATTGCTAGCGACGGTTCAGAAGAATGACCAGCAAAGTTCCGCGACGGAGTCCGTAGAGAGTTGGTTCCCGCCAATGAGAGCACCGTTTCCAAGCGATTTGGAGAAGCGTACAGGTCGTCGTCGTCTAGATAATTATACAATTCGGTAGATTGAGGGGGGTCGTCAGAAAAGCGGGCATTATGAGAAATGGCGTTCATTGGCTTGGGAGGCGGCGTTTGGGGTACACTGCCAAGCGGCTCCCTAGCTTCCAACGGCTTTGATGTATTATGGCTTGCATGATCTCCGTCCCGGGAGGGCTTTGCTACCGTCGGTTCCTCCAAGGAGGCCTGTATAGCCATGGCTAGCTGTACGTCCTCGTCGTCCTCGATGGGCTGTGGCCTGTCATCTTCATCCTCTAGCTCGAACAATGGTTTTGGCCTTGTCTTCCTCTGAAGAGGTTTTGGAGGAGGGCGTCGCGTAATATGTGTTGACGAACGCTTGCCGATGGCAGATAGAGCCATAGTCTGCTGGTATTCTCGTAGGTCAGGATCTGCAGTGACTCTCCCAGGGCTTGAGAAATATAACCAAGTGTCATTAGAACTATCATCACATAGCAAAGATAAAGACCTACATGGTGACTTCTTCCATCTCCATGTCGCTTTCATCAGAACGATGGTGATGATCCTCTTGGTCAATTTCGATAGGCTTCGCCCTCGTCCCTTCATCGCGAATACCTAAAATCCACCCTCCGCCCTCACCTTCGTTTTTCATCAACAAATACTCTCTGTTGCGCTCACTGGCGATTCGGACCGGTATGGTAATATGGGCTTTTCCAATGCTATCAGTGGTCGTGAGCAGCTGCTGTGTCAGGGCATTACGCTGTTTGAGGTTCTTTATTTGCTCTTTTGAAAAGTCAAGGGGAGTCGATGCTTTCTGCAACATGTTTTGAAGGCGCTTGTAGGACGTCTGACGCGATTTGAGCCGGAGATCGCCCACGATTTCATACTGTACCTCAGTGGGTAACTCACGAAAGGCAGGGGAGTTGACATCTATATCCTCCGGTCGCATATCTTCTATGAAAGCCCTCAACTCTTCCTCTGTTGCAAGACGAGGATCGGGAGCACTTGATCTGGTCGCTTGAGCTATCACTTCATCCATGTTGATTTCTGGCAGTCGATACGGGTCGTGATCATGAAAGCGACCCTTCTTCTTGGACGACGACGAGGGAGATTGGGTGTTCGTATTGGCATTTTCTGGCCTCTTTGCTGGGGTCTTCACTACAGAATTATCAATATCCTCAAGATAAACGGTGTTTTCATTAATCATGACAGAACCCGCGGGCGCCTTCCCCTTGCCCTTCGATACAGGTGGACTACTTATCATTGAGACAAACAGTGACGACTAGTCATGAGGGAATATAAACACACCGGTTTGCCTGAGCATGGCCCAGAGCTTCTCTTCGTAACTGAGCAGCGAGCAGCCTCTCCGCGAGCTTTACGTGGCTGACTGCAGCACCACTCTTCTTCTTCTTCCGCTCTGACTGCAAGAGAATGCGCAATCGAATGAGTTCATGAAACAGGAAGAGGAAACTTACAATGGTGTTGCGCTTAAGCGCAGGGGCACCTCCATCAAACACGAAGACGGGCCTGATACCATAGAAAAGAAGTTTACATATCCGACGCAGGAAACCTAGGACGTGTGCGTTCACCAGAGCGCGGCCATCTTTATCGCGCATTGTCGCCTGAAACTGGTATATCCAGATACTTGAGTCGATAGCTAGAGCCTTGCCCTCTATGGTTTCTAACCTGCAGTATATTAGACGGGATCAGAGTGACAGGGATAGTTACACACATCACAGGACGTCCGACGGGTGATAGCAGACTCCATAACGATTTTACACCCATGATTCAATGTGCAAGGTTAGAAAAGCCATGCAAGGCGTGAGTCTCATTTTCGTTGGTGGCTTTCGCTGACTCGGACTCGCTGAACGGAGACGGCTTTGCCACGCGCACGTGCCGTCCGATCACTGCAGTGCGTTCCGAGCAGCAAAGCGTGGCAAACGCTCGCCTACTGGGGTTCCAGGATATTCAGAATTTGAATTGAAAGAGGAAAAAAAAACATGTTTAGATAGTGATGCCTAACAAGGTGCAGGAACCTGAAATAACGATGCGAGAGAACAAGTAAGATAAAGAAGGCAAGCCATAGTCCATGTTTAACTGCTGGCAGAGCAAACGAAGCCGAAAACATCTTTTGGGAAAAGCCATTTTTGTCATAAGTAGGGTCATAAGAAGCTCGTGTCATCCATACAAAGAAGAGAAGGTTATCATGATTTAATTTTTGCCATCCTGGCCTGGTGTTCTCGCAGGTTCGGGGGCGTCTGCAGGGCGTGGTCCTGCTGGAGAACCGGGACCGGCAGAGCTATTCCTCGATGACCCCTGTCCAGGAGTTTGGCCACCAAGAGCTGCGGGAGGGCGCAAATTATCATCCATAGCATTGGGAGAGAAGCGTGGGTCGAAAGCAGAACCACCGGTCATTTGCATCCCCATTCCCCCCATACCCATGTTCATAGGTCCCATATTCGGCATTGGTGAGCCCATCATAGGCATGCCCATCATGGACATACGAGGATCAAAACCACCCATACCACCGCCTGTCATCATAGGATTCATAGGACCCATCGGGGGCGAACCTTGCATGCCATCAGGCCCTACGTGGGAACCAGTAGAAAACGCCATCATAGCTTGCTGGTATGCTGCCTGAGCTGCTTGTTGAGCTGCGAACATATATTGGGGATTGCCGTAGTTTGGCATCATCCCTGGATAACCCATGTATCCCCCTGTCATCATTGGATTCATACCCATCATCATGGGATTCGTCATCATGGGATTGAATCCAGGGAACTGTTGACCGCCATACATGGATGCACCTGTCTGGGCCATCTCAAGTTGTTGACGCTGGAAGTCATCGAGTTTTCGCTGCCTATCCTCTGCTAATCGCTTTTCTCGCTCGCGCTCCGTCAGAGCAGCACCCACGCCTCCTTCACGTTTGCGCTCCCGTTCATGGGCTGTAATAGCGCCTAACAGTCCTGTTTGAGGAGGTGGAGGCTTATTGGGCACATTAATGAGCGACGCGCCACTCTCCCGAGCGAGCACCTCTTGTCTTTTAGCTGACCTATCTTGTTTATCTTGCATACCAGCAGACAGCAGGCCATGAGGCGTGAAAGCTTTGGTCATCGTCTGCGAGGCAGGCTCAATCTGTACGAAGGTGTCCCTGGTATTAGCGGGGGCTTCGGGAAGTGCACCATTATTACGTCCAGGTTCAAGAACTTGGGTCCAGATGCTCTGTCGCGTAGCGGCATGCTGATTGAAATCCGTCTGAGATCGCATGGGCGCTTCGTCATAATGAGTACGTCGCATAGATTCGGGGTGCTGATCAGATACAATGCGACGCTGTGGAGGTTGCGCACCACCAAAGTAATCATCTTTATTAAACGTTGAACAAGTCAGTTGTAGATCTGCAAGAGAAGCTATTTCTAACTCACCTTGTTGCTGTTGCCTGGGTACAGGAGGGAGATTGCGAGGTTGTCGGAGATGCGGGTAGTTGCTGACATCAACGGGAGGCTCTGCAGAGTCATTGCGGCTGTGGGGACGCAATGGCCGAGTCGTTGCAGTAGGTGGAGTTGGAGCAGATACCGGGCCCATCCGCTTGCTATCCGTAGTCGATGGCTCTCCATCAGAGTCAGCATCTTCATCCTCTTCCTCCTCCTCCTCCTCTTCCTCCTCCTCCTCGCTGCTCTCATGCCAACCAACATTACTTCCTCCAGAAACTGTACGCTTTCCATTCAACCTCCCAGGTCGATGGACAGCAGCGTGGTGAGCAGCCTGCTGCGCCTGTGTCCTCGCTTTACGTTCTGCAGCTTGCTTCGAAGGTGCGAACGATGAGCGATACTGTGAGCCATTCTCCGAGCTTCCTGGACGTGAGTCGGTTCTCACGGTCTTGTCAATGGCGGGAGACCTCGTAGCCTGGGGTGGAGGGGATGGGGAGGGTGCTGGGGGTGGAGGTGCGGGCTCTGCATCGTTGTCGAGGAAGGAAAGGGCAGCCAAAGCATCTGCATTGTGGTCTTCTGGGAGCGAGGACTGCTGTGTGGAATGGTCAGTCATACTCTCAGAGTCGCCCTTGTGAAAGCGTTGTTCAGGTGAAGAAACCGACGAGCTGTCTGCATTTAGTAGTCGGCTGCCATGTGGCGCACGTGCACCAGATGGCTTACGTCCCAACGGAGGTCTGGACCCGAACGGAGAAGTCACGCCAGTTTCTTGCAAGCCGCCGGCCGGCGTGGGAACGCTGCCCTCCGGTCCCTGCCTTTCCCTCAACGCCATTGGTGTGCCCCGCCGCTGAGGCTGGGGCTGAGAAACAGCGTGGGTGGTCGCGCCAGCATGTCGTCCTCCTTCTGATTGCTCCATGGATAATTTCCTTTCCGGCTCACTGGGCCTATTTTCAAACTCGGACGTGGAAGTAGATTCCTCATCCTCGTCTTCTGAAATGGTAGTAGGAACACGACGAGACCCTGAGGCTGTGTCTTTACCCTTGGGCTTGTCATCAAGTTGTTGCATGTAAAACAGCGCATCACTGAATATATTCTGATCATGAGAAGCAGCAGGAGCGGCAGGCGGCTGGGATGCTGCCTGCCTAGCTGTAGGGACGGGCGCCGCTGAAGGTACTGTAGGCGAAGCTGAACTCATAACTGGTGACTTTGACGACTTGGTTGACGGCACGTAAGAGGATGTTTCGTGTGTTACACTCTGTGCCCCCTCGATAGAAGGAAGATCTTTATGTTTGGACGTTTCATGAACAGAGTAAGGAGACGTCAGAATACTGAATGGCGGCGATCCAGGAACTGGAGATGACGCTCCGTAGCGCGGTGGTTTCGCGGGCGTCGAAGGTGCTGGCTGTGCAGACGCGAAAGAGCGAGTAGGAGATCCTTGAGACCTGGCAGATGGTCTGGCGCTCGGGGGATCAGCCAAACTTGAAGTATTCGTACTCTCTGTAGACGTCGTTTTCCCTCTCTCGAGGCTCGGACTGAGCTTTGAATCAGGCCTAGAACCCGCCATGTTGGTTTGAGAGTCTGTACTGAATTTGCGAGAACCGAAGTCCTTGTACTCTACTGGAGGTGAAGTTGGCGGGGGGCTGCTGGTGTATGGTAAACCGAGCATGGAAGTGCTTTCCTGCACTTCTGGAACAACCGACGGCGTACCGTGTATAGATGGCATCTGGGATACACCCTGTTCGTCCGACATAGGTCTGCTACCAGGCTGAGAGGCAGAGCGACTGTGAGCACCAGCGCGCCCGAAATCAGCCAAAGTCTCGCGAGTAGTGCTACGCTCTGTGATAGGAGAAAGGGCGCGAGCAGCTGAGTCGTGAGGCGCATCAAAATCAAGAGACGGGAGTTGATAATGGGCGTCGCCATTGCCGTTACTCTGACCGTTAAGGTCATGTCCCTGCTGGGAAGGCGGTGGACTGAGGTCAGTGATGGGAGGAAGGGAGGGTGGAGTGTCAGTTGGTTTGGCTGGTCCGACAGAACCGGGACCTCTCATGCGCTCGAACAGGATATTGAGTAGGCGTGAGCGCACAGCTGACGTTCGGTCATCCCTGGGATCCATAGACTCCGCGACTTCGCGTTCTAAGAATAGTAGCTGCATTTTAACTTCAGTATCTGGAAACTAGTAAGGGGACAGCTGTGAAGCTCACATCTCTTCCTGGCCCAACTGGGTAGCCAAACATCATGGCAGATGGATCTCGAGGGTCCCAAGTATACGGTTTAGGTCGTCCGTACAATTCAAAAGCGTCATGAATGCCTATCATGAAATCAGTGTCGTAAACAAGTTAGAAGCGTCGTTTATACGTACCCACGAGCCATTTCAACATCTCTGCGGCTTGAGTGTTCCCTCCCTCTAGCTCGGGCATAATCAGTAACCATCCTTCTCTGTTTTGCATGCCACCCGCAGTTTCTTCATCTCCCAACAGTCCTTCGAGTTTCATTAATGTACTTCGATTGATTAACTCTGGGCGCTCCGGATACACGGCAAACGCCTGCGAAAGCTCACGCAGCGTCAAAAGAGGCTTTTTCTTGTCTCTGGGCTTGGGCGATGCGTAGAAGGACAACAGAGGTTTAAGTGGGAGAGTCTCTACATTATGACCTCGTGAAAATAAATCAGACATGCGCTTCTTGCGGGGAGCATTGGGGGACATCGGACGTGTGCTGTCAGTGGATAAGCTACTCCCTATTTCTGGAGAGCTATGACTGCCGCTGGCGACGACCATCCACATTCGTTTCCAATCTGTTTGTCCCGATAGGCGGATTTTCACCCAGCCTTCCATTCGACCTCGAACCAGTGTCGATCGGGTGTCCTTGCCTAATATAAATATAGATGAAGAGATGTACAATAATCAACAAAAATAAAGCAGGAGATACCTTCGGGGAGCGTGATCCTTATAAGATGAGCCGTATAGATTTCTTCGAGGCGTGACTTTTCCCAAGCGGCCAGCCGTAGCGCAGTTGCCCAAGATACAAGAGCGGCTGTGGACGGACAGCTGAAAAGAAGAAGATTGGAACCAGCCGTATTAAGAGTCAAGACGTTCATGTATTTTTGAGGAGGTTGATTTGACGTCGCTGGAACAGTAACTGAACCTAAAACTTGGACAAACTTGACAGAGAAGTAAGACAGGATATTGAATATTCAATTATCTGCTGCCACTCACTGCGTCGGTCATGTTGACGTAGCTCGGAGGAACCTCTTTCCCTTGTTTGTTGGCTTCCTCGATTTCCTTCATATCCCAGATACTCAGCGTGGTTCCACCCAGCTGAGCCCAAACATCCGACCAACCGTCGTCTTTCGCGGGTCGCTGACCATCTGGCTGCCTTTCTATTCTGCGAATGAGAGGACCTGAGAAGTAGACTTTACGCGCATGACAAAGGGTAAGCTGGACGACAGAACGAATTTCAGGATGCAGAGGTGGTGCCGCCGCTGGAGGGTTCCCTGCCGCCATAGATGTCCTGCGACCAGAGGGCGGCTGCTGTTGCTGAATTAACGGGCTTTGCAATGATGATGGTCCAAGCGACTTGGACTGAGATAGTTGAGGTGCTCTGACTCCGAAATCAGAGGGTGCACCGTTCGTTTTGCTGAGTCTGCGGCCCTGGAGCGTGCGTGGAGGCGACTGCGGTTCTGCCTGGCGTTGTTGCTGCTGTTGTTGTTGCTGAGGTGGCTGCTGCCAGTCAACGTTCGAGGGCTTTGAGCGAAATGAGAAGAAAGAGGAAGTTCGGGTATGGGTCTGGTTTCCAGCTGTGGACGGTCTCGGCTGAGGAGCCGTGATGGCTACCAGCGGGGGGTTTTGGGTGCTGGATTGAGGTTGTTCTGGGTCTTGCTGATGTTGGTGCTGCTGTTGGTCGGCTGGAGAGCGTGCTGGAAACTCGTGGACGTCAGGACGACCGTTTGCTGGGCTGGCTTGTCGAAGCTGCTGCAGTTCGGCGGGAGAAATGAAGCCACGGTTGCGGCTGTCCCACTGGGGACTTGTGGATGACCTAGTAGCCATGCGCACAGAGGAGCAGCCTTTCTGGTGCTGTAGACACCACTTTTTGATTGATAAATGTTATAAGGCAAGGATGTTCACGTGGATGCAACAGAGCGGATACAAATACCCGCTGGACATATAACCCATATACGCCTGCACAGCGTCTTTTTCTCACTCATACAACCTGCCTTTTTTTCATCAGCATCGCTACCATTTGCACTCAGTCCTTCACTGCAACTGCTCACTACAAGCATACTACTTCGACAGTTAATAGCTGAGACAACAGTCTCATCATCATCTTGACGCCCAGATTGTCGATCAAAATTCAAAAAGATAAGTAATCGAGTGAGGTGCCTTGCGGCGTAACCAGACTGAAAATGGGGATACCATTAAAGCCAAGGTCGTTCCAGATTTGTACCATTGTGCTACCATCGCTACCACCGCTCTTTTCCACATCTTCCAAATTAAAACGTCAGGCCACGCCTGCAGGTGCGGATGTTGAGTATCGTAAGGTTCAATATCAACCATTAGAGTTGTCGGTCATCCTGTCCCTTCCCCCGCCAGATAGAGCATACCAATGCCTCAAGAGCTTGTCTCAGTTGCAGCAGACGACGATGCATTGCGAATTTCTGCCCTGGGCCCCAGCTCATAATCGCCAAACCCTAGGGATTTCTGCACAACGTCCTCATCTGCATCCGGTTCTAGATGGCCTTGTGAGTTCCGTCGGGCTCTGTAGAAAAGAACCAAACATCAGCAGGGTACACAGCATGAGAAGAAGCACAGGAGTATACCTAAAGAAAGTGTAGGAAAGCACGACGTCGTCTATTCCTCTACACGAAGGGTCATCCATGATGTCCTTGTCAATGAAGAACAACAACGGCATGTCAACCTCCTCTCCTGCCAATAGTTTCTGTTCCTCGAAGCAAAAACATTCCACTTTGGAGAAATAAGGAGCGACCTAAAGCCATTCATGTCATAACGAAGCGAGTGTCCATGTGACGATGGAAGCTCACTCGATCAGGAGTAACGTTATAGGTCGCAATTCCAATAATGTCTTTCTTTGAGTTGTTCTTGGCTTTGTAGAATGCAAGACTTGTCTCTCCAGGCAGCACGGTAACAAACTTTTGTTGCGGCACGAAATTCCACGGCAGTGCCTCAGCTCTGTCCGCATTGAAATGGACCTTGATACGTTTTGCATCTTCAATTGGTACCAGGCGATCTGCCTCGAAGCGCCCCGTCCCTACTTTCGGCGTACCCGCGAAACCAGTGGCAGCACAAAACATACGGTACAAAGGAACTGCAGCGTATGTCACTCCAACCGCCAATACAATCTGAAATGGAGCCTAAATCAATGAATTGAATCCGGTGAATATGGGGGGACGTACAACTGCAGAAGTATACATGAGCAGCGTCCGGTTTCTGGCAGCGTAGACCTCTTTTCGCGACACAATGCGCGATGCTGGCGAAGACCGTGAAGTATTACCAGTCGTCTGAGTAGCCATATGCCGCCATAGAGTTGTCCTAGAGTTCAGCCAAGTATCCTTACGAGGCAAAGTATGCAGAGTTGCGCGACACTGAAATAAATTGTGCGCCCTAGGAAAAATAATCTGACAATTAAATGTTTGTTAGACTCTAGCTCTCTCAGGTGTATGACTTACTGATGTCTGACGTTGGGCAGAAAGAAAAACTCTGCATGATGGTGTAAGGAGTCTGAAAGACATTCAAGTTTACCCAGTTGCCGACTGACGCTGTTGCCACTTTGCATTCGGTGGGTGGCGCGTGGGAGCTCTGAATCGGGACAAGAGTGCAGGATATCCAGGTTCGGTTACGCTCACGTCTCTCCAGCGCTCCTTGTCCTTTACTCTCAACCCATGTCTCCAGACCAAAAAGCATCTTCCAGCTCTACCAAGGAAATCCCCATAACAGATGCCGACCTCGAGAAACTCCTCAGCCGTGAAGCGTCTGCCTTCCAGCGCGAGCTCGAAGTCGAACGCATCCTCAAAGCCTTCAAACTAAAGTGCGCTTCATTTTCCTATCATGTTGTTGCCATCTCTCCTTTATTGATAGTGCCACCGTCCTGCTGTAGTCCTTACGATATCCTAGATATAGACGAATCCGCAACCACCGAAGAAATCAAGCGGAAGTATCGACAGCTCTCTCTCTGTGAGCGGCGTCCCTCCACCTCACCTGCCTTCGCCCGCACACAGACGCTTACAGATGGCTATTTGTTTGACATACAATGATCGTTCTTCTACATGTGTACGTTGTCTGAATTACAGTCATCCATCCTGACAAGACCCCCCATGCTCGCGCTCCAGATGCTTTTGACATTCTTAAGAAGGTAATTATCACTCGTTTTGATTACCCCATCCCCTCTCCATACGATCTTTGTGGAATGTTGAGAAAACCAATGTGTTGATAACTACCATTTCCGTAGGCTGAATCCGAGCTTGGAGAGAAAGGTAAACGTGAGGAACTTGATGCCATCATCCAACAGGCCCGCACACTTGTCTTGAAACAGCACAATCTCCCCACAACACTACTCGATAACGACCCAAAACTCAAGTCGCTCTCGCCTCCGTTTAAGGAACAGTTTCGTGCCCAGTCAAAGGACCTTCTGATAGAGGAGGAAGTAAGAAGGCGAAAGTAGGTGGTTAAAATCGCTTGATATGAACGTAACTTATATTATTACTGCTACAATCTGCAAATAGGGCAGTAAAGATGAACTTAGCAAACGAAGGACTTGAGGCCAGGAAGAAAGAGGAGGAGGTTGCTGCTAGGAAACGCAAAGCCGAGGAAGACAAGACTTGGGAAGGTAGTTTGCTGTTGTAAACAGGATTTTCTATTACCGCTTACATATCACCTCCTTTCAGAGACAAGAGACCAGCGTGTTGACAGTTGGCGGTCTTTCTCGAATACTAAAAAGAAGAAAAAGGCCAAGATTGCTGTCCTCGGTTGATTATTTCTCGCAAGTCATTGCTGTAAATAGAGCGCAATTACCATTGGGCAAGAATATTAAGAGTATTGTTCGTTTATAAACCCTTCAATATCCCGCGCTCCATCATTCGCCTGAAATTAAAACTGAATATAATATATTTAAGCCTGAGTATCTTGTTTGTGGTCCTTTGTGAAGTATCATTCTGAGATGTCGATGACATCGTCGTTGTCAATAGCTACCGGAGAGCGTGCTGTCCGTCTGCGCACGTGTCGTGTACGCACGGGAACATTCTCTTTGTCGTCCTCTTCATCGTCTTCGATAACGATAACATCGGGACTGTGCCTGGTCCTTGACGAAGTTTGTGTATTTAGTGCTTCTCGTTCCAATATGTCCGCCTGTTCTAGCAATGCCTCATCCATTTCACCAAAATAGTCGGGGCTTGCATCAGACAGATCGGAGGGCGGCTCAATGCGTGATATGGATGGCATTATAATCGGTTCGTCTTCGTCACTGTCGACGACTATAGGTTCCAAGCGTACTGGGGAAAATATACGCTCTCTTTGAAGAATTGCGGAAGTACTTGACTGTGCGCGAGAAGATGTGGAAGAGGGGGTGGCACGGGAGAAGTAGGAGGACTGGACAAGGGTGGAGGAACTTGTGGACGCCGATGTCAACGGAAGGTCCGACTCTGCTGGCCTATTAGGGATCTTTCGCCGACGCGGCTGATCTTCATCGTCGTGATATGTGCGAGAGGAACCTGCCACAGGAGGTTCGGGGGGATCAGAGAGTTCGCGGAGCGGTGACCTTATTGGGCCGGTCTGAGCGACAGCAGCTCGTGCTGCGACGACTGGAGGAGCTGCGGGAGGTTGCATGCGAATGTCATTCTGCGGTTCTGGGGGAGGTTCTGGCTGCCTTGAATAATACGAGTATCATGCCCGAGAAAATGCTTCCCTGGAGCTGAGGTGGAACTTACCCTAGACGACTGTGAAGGCTGCGGAGGAAGTCTTCGTCTCGGTGTTCTTCAAGATCTTCTGTATAGTGTCCCAACAAAGTCACAGTCCTGGGTTCAAGGAATACGATGCCTCCACGAACCGAGACATCCCGTAGTAACATCTACTTGTTGATGATGTTGAATTAAGCGTCAGGAAATTATTTCTGACTTGCATAACAAATTAAGCACTGTACCTTATAACCCAACGGCGTCACTCCTAACTCCAAATCAGCGAGAGAGCGATATTCGATTGCCTTGACTTTTGTGACTCCGTCGCTCAGTGTCAGGTGGAGCATCCCTCTAGGATATTTTATAGCGCGACCTTCTTCGTCCTCGTCCTCTTCCGCGAGCCCAGCCAAATCAGCTCTATCGATCATAGTCTGTCGCGTATTCTGCAAGCTGAACGCGCTGTGGGCTATCTCTGTTATACTAGTGAGCTCAACGAGGACGGGCTTCCCAGATATCTTCCCGTTAGCCATTTCTGATGTATTAGGAGGGAGTCCTGTCCCCGCAACCATGGAATCTGTGAGGCTGGAGCGAAGGAGCTGGGTCTCGACCTCCTTGATGTACTCGTCGAAATTGGTGGCATGACTGAGGTTCTTTTCGTCAGATATCCAGCCACAACACGCGTCAAGCCATTCCTATTGATAATTCACGGTTTATTGTGGTAAGACGCGTTAGTAGATTAAATCGAACTTACAGGATCGACAGATGGCCTGGGGTAGTGCTGTTTGAGCCATTGGATAACTGGAAGTGGGGGCATAGTTGGCCTGCGCTGAGATGTGAGATAGAGGATGAAACAAGGACGTTCAATAAATATGTGATGATAACATGGAACAAAGCGAGAACATAAAGCATGTTGACTGCAATTTCGACGTCGCGATATAGCAAGTCATGTGACCATTGTATTTTCTAGTCTCGGCCATCCGAAAACCCGCATCCCCTCCAGTCTCCGAGTTTTTCCATCGTTGCAGGTCTAAATGGCATTTATATCATGCTAAACGCCAGAAAATTGTCAAACATTGCCGGTCGTCCTTTCTCTCAGGTGCGACGAAACTCCATGGCATCGTCCAAGCCGTCTAGCCCTCGACTTCCACGTCTACCTGTTCCGGATCTGCGGAAAACACTGGATAGATATCTGAAGTCGTTACAACCCTTGCTCAAAGAAGATGAAGCTCGTGGAGGCCTTCCCTTCGAATTAAGCTACAAAAAGAGACTCGAATGGGCCGCAGAATTCGAAGAGGGCATTGGGAGGACGTGTCAAAGACGCCTACTGGGTCGGTTTCGTTTATCTGTTCACTTAAGGGGTCTGACTAACCTAAAGTCCATCTTAACGGAAAGCACTTGACAGGACTTCGCCATTCAATTGGTTAGATGACAATTTTTGGATGAAGAAAACCTATCTAGAATGGAGAGCTCCGCTGCTTATCAATTCAAATTGGTGGCTGACGTTCATAAATGATGATCTTGTGCCCAAAAACGTTCTTCGCGAACAGCATCTACACACTTGGGTAGGCGTCTCACCATGGCAGGTAAGGCGCGCAGCTTGGCTTTTGCATAGAGTCTTGGACTTCAAAGACCGTTTGACTACGTAAGTAAAACACAGTCTTGCGGTTGTTCCCAAATCTGAACGCATCGACATCAAGCCAAGAACTTTACCCAGATACCACTCGTACAGGTCCGATAATGCGGTTAATTCTTACCGTATCGTTCCTAATGAGACAAACGTCTTCCAGGAATATGGCTTCGCGAAAGTACAGCCAAGATGTTCAACATTAGCCGCATTCCTCAGGTTCACTGTGATGCCCTCTCCGAAGTACCTCAGCCGTATGAGCCCAATGCTCGGAAAATCGTGATAATGGTTCACGATTTCTGTTATGCTGTTGAAGTTTACGATAGCCACAATCGTCAAATACCAGTCGATGTAATAGAGCAACGTCTTCGAGAAGTGGTAAATGATGTCTCTAATCGCATCGAGCGAGGAGATGTAGCTGTGCCCGTTGGTGTACTTACTGCAGACGAGAGAGATACATGGGCAGCAGTGAGTGCAGTGTCTCTCAAGTAAGGCTATCTATCACTTATCATCCATCCCTATCCAGAACTATCAACGCCTTGTTTCGCTCTCATCGACAAACGCCAGGACTCTTGCGACTATTCAGCAGTCAATAATGGTCCTTAGCTTGGACCACTACACGCATAACTCCGATCCATCGACACCGGCTGCCTTAAACTCGCAAGCAGAGATGGACTCACATCTGCATAACATACGGTCGTCTCAGAATGCTCACAACAGGTGGTTCGATAAAGCTTTTACGCTTATCGTAGAGAGAAATTCTCGTGCAGGAGCGATGGGAGAGCACTCTCCATGTGATGCGCTAGTTCCAAGCATCGTAGCTGAGTATGCTGTCGTCGAGGGAATCGACGAAGCTATGTTTTCACGGACAGATCCAACGTCAAGTACACCAATTCGCCAGTCTGGTGGCTGGGAACGACTGGAATGGGTTGTTGACCAGAAAATCAAGGACGAATGTCTCCGCGCGGAAAACCGAGCTAAGCTTCTCATTGATAACTCAGATGACAGTGCGTTCTGGTTCACCGACTATGGTGCCGATTGGATCAAAGACGTTGGTGAGTGATTACTTTTATTAATGTTAATTATCCGTTAATTCCAATGGCTCGCTTTCTAGCACAGCTCTCTCCGGACGCTTACGTGCAGATGGTGCTCCAGCTTGCGTGGTATAAGTCTCGTGGCGAGTTCACCGCCACATATGAGACTGTTTTGACTCGCATTTTTCAACATGGACGCACCGAGACAATCAGAACACTTAGCAGCGACAGTCGCAACTTTGTGTTAGCGATGGCGGACACTTCTTCCTCTGTACGTCCTAAGCCGACAACTGTCGATTTATCTACTACTAACTTATTCACTGTTATGTCTCATAAATGCGCAGTCGACTATGCGTCAAGCCCTGCTTCGTCGTGCCGTTCAAACACACACGGCTCTCACTCGTGAGGCGGCGACGGGTCGTGGTATAGACAGGCATCTCCTTGGCTTGCATCTGGTGTTGGACCAAACTAAAGGCGAAAAATGCGAGTTATTTGATGACGAACTCTTTCAACGAAGCCAGACTTGGAAATTGAGCACTAGTGGTTTGAGTGCCGGGCATCAGTTCCGTGGTACTGGGTAAGACCGCTATCTAATCCTTGGCTGGCTACTGATAATCGGTGTTGTAGGTTCGGTGCGCCATATGAGGACGGTTACGGTATCAACTGTGAGTAATGACCATACTACATGCACTGGACGCGCTGACAGCTCTCTTCTCTAGATCTAATAGGGCCGGGTATGGTCAAGTTTTGCGTAGAGTCGAAGTACTCGAGCCCTGTCACATCGACTGCTGGGTTTAAGAAAGTAATTATTGATTCATTGCGTGATATGAGAACTGTATGTTCCGTTGCCCTAGAGCATCCTTTTAGCACTGCTCTCTTGTAAATTCCTTGATTTGAATTATTATCACCTCTCAGTACTTTCAGAAAAGATATTTTTTTAAAAAAAAGAAAAAAAATTATTGCCAAATTTTGGCTAGTTGATGCTTTGGCATCTAGAATGATATACATGCTTTCTGTTTGTAGCCGAGCCACTACAACGATGTGTTCAGATCACCTTCTCCAGGTCTTTCAGATCCACCCAGGCTTCATAGTCATAATAGTCTAGCAATGAACCCACCAGGGAGTCCTTGCCAGCCTTCTCCATGAATGCTCTGCTGGTGACAATATACATGCCTCGTTTGCATCTGGTAAGCATGACATTGGTACGTCGGAGGTCTCTCAGGAAACCTAAGTCCTTGGAGCGAACAAGTGAAATCACGATGTAGTTGTCTTCATTTCCTATTAAAGTGCATTTCGTTCGTTAGTGTACGACATTAGCATTTATGGTAGGGTTCACCTTGGAAAGAGTCTACATTAAAACACTTATCATTCCAAGACAGATCGGCTGCCTTCATATCATCTTCAATTGTAGTGCGCTGGGCATCATACGGAGTGATGATGCGATAACTCTTTTGCTGTGCCTCCAGGATTGTTGCAATCTGCAATACCGCCTTGCACTCTTCGGCGTTCTACGATGATCGTTAGAATAGACGGTTGGCTAGACATTGTATAGCCATTTACCTTCCAACTCGTTCCAAAAGATTCTTCTTGACCCAGACTTACATCCACGAAGTAGCATGCCATGCTATCTGTCGTGACTTGGTGAAACTCGTTAGATTGTAACTTGCCATCATAGATAGCTTGTGATATGAAGTCGCCGACCTGAGGCGGCATGCGGTCTACAATGTATTGTCAGCAACGTCAAAATGACAAACGAGGTTATACAAACACTGTGTATCAAGAAAGATTGTGTCGCTGTGTAAGTGTTCAACCTCGAATACGCTTTTCAAGTCTTGGATATCCTCTTGACCGTACGGAGGTACTAGCAGCTAGTCAGATATTTTTTTAAAAAATTGACAAGCTTTAAGCTTACATTGTTTGTCGTCTCCAATGAAGCAGACTTTGCGGATAGAAGTAAACAAATTAAAAACAGGAATATAACCACCAAGTTCTATCTGTGATGCTTCATCAACTACTAAGGTACTGAGCGGGACTACTCGGGTAATACCGCGGTCCCTTAAAGCACGTTTTGACAACATGCTGAGGGTGCACAGAATAACACGACAATTAGTTAGATCTTTCACTATTCCAGGATCTAATAACTCGTCGCCAAGAATGACATTAGACCTGATGTCGGTATACAGATGTTCGTGCCTATCACAATCTTTAAATCAGCGGTGACCAACATATTTAGAAGTAATAGCGAACCAGAACTCAATAAAATCATTAGATACAAAGAGCTTCCAATCGAGGATGCCAAAATCGGCAAGCTTCTCTGCGATGTTTTTCACCGCGACGTTGGATTGAGCCACTAACCAAATGCCGTTTTGTCCCCTCCGCAGTGCAGCCTGGACAAAACTTGCAATGACTGTAGTCTTGCCAGTTCCAGGCGGGCCCTGAATCAGAGTAATTCTAGTGTCGTTCGTTTGTGATAACATATGTTCTACGGCAGATGTTTGGGATGAATTTAATGGCCTTGATGCACTTTTCGGGTTAAAACGAGAAGAAATTTGAGGTTCAGCAGACCATACTTCGGGCCACTTAAATTCGTCCGACATGAGCCAAATCCTTTCGATCCAAGGGTTCTCCTGCTTGATCTTCTTCTTGCCCTGCAAGAACTGGAGAATGGCTATGGTTCTGGCCGAATCTGCTGCGGTTGGACCGTCACGGCCGATAGTTGTGATTGTACCAATCATTTTCCCGCCCAGATTGCCTGACAGAGCGAGATTTGCACCGCTGCCCATTGCGTTTGCGACAGTACCTTGGAGTTTATATTTTCCGGCAGTAGACGGGTCTTCTACTGTAACACGAACAGTCTTAAAGGTGGTTCCTTAGTACGACCACTACTACAGTATTAGAGTATCCTCACTTGATTTCCGGATTTCCGTATCACGTTTTGATAGCGGTCTGCAGTAGCTTTGAGGTGGTTTTTCTGGTCATTCCAAGTAGTATTGAATTTGTGCGTTTGTACTGTAGGCTTCATCTGGTCAAGTCTGAATGAATCTTGGGTACTTTTGGCAAGGAAGCTAAGAACCTGATCATGCTATTATGTAAACGCGATCAAGCAATGAACAGAAAGTACTTGCTTCGTCAGTGAAATTCGTAGTATGTACAACTGGCACTTTAGCCAGCCTATCTTCCATGAAGGACAGCTGAGAGACGTGGTGCGAAACCCAAGCTCTAAGAGCGAGTGGGGTAAAGTTTCGAGGGTCATGCGCGACATCGTCGAAGATCTCATTGATGTTATCTTTATGGATTTCGTAATTATCTCCTACAGCAATTCTTATTGACGCGAGCGGCTGGCGAGTTTTTGGAGAGCCTGCAGATTGGATATCCACAGCGTTGGTAACGCGAATGCCATGATCGTGCCACAGAGAAAGAGCAAGTGGGCCAATATCGAAAGCGTATAGATGGCCACAGGGACGGCAGAGTACCTGCTCCTGCAAAACTTCTCGACCTGTGGTATCGCGAGCGACTACTTCGCCACGGGAGTTCCTCCTCCATTTGCTGGCCCAGAATTCTATAAGCAAAACTGACGATGCCTTTGCAATGGCTAGTGCATGCAGACCGCCTGATTCATTATAGGTAGCAGCGAGGCCCAATGCCTGTGCGTCGTTCTTTCCGAGATGCAAGAAGGATCGCAACTGATCATGATCCTTCGATAGGTCAGGTTCGCGGATATGCTTTATGTTGATGGGTGGGGAATCAACGTTAAAGAAGTTCTGATGCACCACGCGCTCTACTAGCGGTGGCATAGTTGGAAAAGTAATGCGTTGGATGGGAGGTTATATGGCAGAAAAGTAGGTGGTTCAAGTGCAACGAATGCCACCTGCAACGCGGATGCAACGAGGCAGCGCTGTGGATTTGCCCGAGTGGAATAAAACATAGTCGTACACAAGTTCATTATTCCCGATCAGGCTCATGCTTGATTACACATGACAAAGGCGCTGAGCTCTCGCTGCACTTTCAGTTTTATCGTACAGGCTACTCTTTACAACAAGACAAATCATACAGCATACTCAAGAATTGATAATTTACATCGTCATCGGAAGGCCTCTACTCCCACCCAAGCCACAGGGCCAACTGTAGCCGCTAGCTTCCCCATGAGACTGGAAGCAGCTTTCTTAGTGATGAAAGAACGGCTGGTGCAAATGACCATGCTTTTCTTGCAACGGGTAAGCATGACATTCGTACGACGATTATTTTTCAAAAATCCCACTCCTTCTGAGCGAACAAGTGATATGATGATATGCTCGTCTTCGTTTCCTGTATAGTAACATCAAAGTCAATGTATAACCAAGTAACAAAGTAGAGATATACTAACCTTGGAAAGAATCGACGTTGAAGCATTTGTTTTCCCACTTCAGCTTTGCGCTTTCGAGCTCCTTCTCTATCAGAGACCGCTGAGCATCGTAAGGTGTGATTACTCGGAATGCCTTGCTTTGCTTCTCATAAATGCGACAGATATTCACCACAATACCAGCTTCCTTGCGGTTCTATAGAGAAATGTGAAAATTGACTCTGGAAAACGCACGCATTGCAAACTCACAACCCAGCTCTTTCCCGACTTCTCTTCCTTTCCATTCAGCACATCGACAAAACGACATGCACTCCGAGAAGTGATACTGTGCTGAGTCTGAAGTCTCCTATCATAGACATGACGAGATATAAATTCGCCAATGACATGAGGCATCCGATCTGTAATAACACAATGATTAATGATTACATGGCCTCTTATTTCACTGACAGAAAGGAACACACATTGAATACCCAAGAAAATAGCTTTATTATGCATATGTGGAAAGTCGAAAATGCTCTGCAGATTTCCGACGTCATCTTGCCCATAAGGGGCAACTGCGCACAACTAGGTCAACGTTAGCGTTCAAAGTGGAAGTGGTTGCGCACGTTGTCTGTGATCTCCAATGAAGACAAGCTTTCCGAGAGTGGTGTGGTAACGGTTGAGCATAGGGAGGTAGTCACCGACTTCTATCTGGCTTGCTTCGTCAAATATGATAGTGTTGATAGGGACGACCAGAGGGAAGGTGCCGATTTTACGATGTGACAACATAGTTAGAGTGCATAGGATGACTCTAGCCCCAAGAACAACACGCTCAGTGCCAACGACATTATTGGGGAATTCGTCGGAACGAATCACGCATTCTTCGATTTGCTCGTAAAGGTGCTCATGCCTAAAGCAGATTGCCGTCAAGGTGTTCAGTACGTGCGAGTGCGAGAATTTCAACTGACCAGTCGAAATGAAAGTCTTTAGATACTAAAATCTTAAAGTCTTTGAATTGGATATCCCATAGCTTTTCTGCGATATTTTTCACGGCAACGTGAGATTGAGCGGCGATCCATACGGTACGAGATTCGTCAGATGAATTCATGATACTTGTAACGCTCGCTGCTATAACAGTTGTTTTTCCGGTCCCGGGAGGACCTTGAATAACTACAACGCGGTCTTCATCTTTACAAGATAATATTTTCCGTACTGCGCACTCTTGAGATGGGTTCAGCGGGGCATGTGGGTAATATACCGGTGGTCTTGTTACCTCCGGACTACTTCTGGGCCACGAAGGAGTCGCCGCAGGGATCCATATGCTTTGAAAAAACGGTCGGCTAAGGAGAGTATTTGTTTGCTGCAGGGCTTGCAAAACAACTGCCTCCCGCTCTGATTCGGCATTCGTTGGAGCTTCCTTCCCAATGGTTGTGACAGACCGAACTTGGTCTCCGTTAACACGTCCAGTCACCGTGATTGTCGCACTGCGCCCATTGACTCTGGTTGCACATCCAACAACTGCAGCGTTGAGTTGTCCTTGGGATGTCGTCTCGACCATAATTGTCTTCCGTATACATTTCAGCACCTGTAACGAGAAACTTGGAATAAACAAACCTGAGTCTTAGAGCGCATGATTCTGGTTCTGAAGCGGCTCGATGTTAAAGAAAGGCTTCCATTTTTGCTGCTGAATTCTGCATCCACTTCGTTCTTAACAATGGTTGGTTTCAATGCCTCGAGACGCTCGCTATCCCGACAAATCTTTGCAAGTATATTTAAACGCTGTCCAATGTGAGAGGGAAACGACGTCAGTAGCCGGCTGAATATCAAAGGGCAAATAAAACTGAACTAGTCGTCGAAAGCGTTTAGTGTCGATTCTTGGTATGGTGGGCAACCGATTACCCATTGTGCCGGCCTGAAAGGCTGCCCATGCTTGCAGAGATACATCAGCCAACTTAGTGCTGTGGGTTTCGTTACTCCGATGAAGGGCCTTCGCGCCGGACTCATAAAGCGTTGGTTTGCCTCCTAGAACCATCATGAATGCTTCCGGCGAACGCCGATCATCCACAGCGGCTGAGAGGACATCGACGCCACCGACAATATAGAGAGATAGATCCAAGAAAAGAGCCACAGCAAGGTGGTCCATCTTGAATGAATACTTCAGCATGTCAGGACGACACAAGATAGCATCCTGTAGAAGCTCTCTCCCTGTAAAGACCTGCTGACGTTTCTTTGAACGATGTCTGGAATTGGGGCCAGAAAATCGGACAAAGAGCACCCGCGAATGTGTTGAGAATGCTATGGCAGCGAGAACACACCTAGGGCCGTAGCTTGATGCCACTCCGATGGCACCATCTGTGGCGCCCTCCAAGAATGTCTGTAAAATCTCGTCTGTTAGAGAATTCTCGTGAATTGAGTCTACGAGGATGGGGGGGAATGAAAATTTTCTGAAAATTTTCTGGTCTATGGAGATGTGCTCATCTGCCATGGTTGAAAGTGGGTGGTAGGTGGGAACAGGAGCAGGCAGCCTCATGCTTTAAGGGATGGTAAGGGCGTCTAGAGCTATTAATGTGACCGTTGTAGGTCCACATTACATGATGAGCGCGATAAAGGGCGTTCCCGTATCTTCATAGCAATAAGAAGGTAGCATTGAGCCAAAGGCGATCAATGCCGGTTTGCTCCAACGGTTTGACAGATGGGCATGCATAGCCAAGGCTGAACAAAGTCTTTTTATTCCGACATCTGCTGAAATTCTATACAGATCAGTGCAAGAAGTTTGATATGACCTGGACTAGTGCTGAATAGAGTACCTTGCCCAAAGCGACGATCTGTCATTGGACAGAAAATGTAGACATCAAACCGGGAAGGTCATCCATACACGTTCCCTAAACAAAGTGAACAGCCATAAATGCTGTAAAACTAGCGGCGACCAAGTCATGAGCTTGCACTAGGACGACGATTGTTGTAATAATAGTGGCATAGGTTTGCTTTTATTTCCAGTGTCGCCTCCAGAGTCTCCGCGAACCGTCGGAGCTCGAACGTGTCTCCTACGGAATTGGAAGTATCTGAGTAAAGACTTCGCTTGTCCCTCTTTTTCCTTCATTTGCGACTCTCCAAGGCTTTTTGAGAGACCATGGCAACGCCAGTCATCGTTGGGGTCGGGGCCATCACTGCTGCTCTTGTCGGGCGCCAGTTGCTGCGAAACGGTGTCATAGGCAAGAGAGCAGCAGAGGAGTGGGTAAAGGGAGGCTTCAAGTCCAAGATGGACCGTAAAGAGGCAATTGCAGTCCTCGGACTAAAGCAAGTGCTTTCTTTTCAAACCATTGCCTTTTTTAATGTCTCTTCTTGCGCATAGAGACGGGCCTACACTACGCACCAAGCTCAAGGATGCTCACCGACATATCATGCTTGCGAATCATCCTGACAGAGGCGGCTCACCTTATCTTGCCAGCAAGATTAATGAAGCGAAGGACCTATTGGACAAAACAGATGGCAGATCTCGATAGCATTTATTGGAGTTGGTGGGTCAGACATACTACCACACCTTCCGCTAGTGCTAACCTTTTCTGTAGGTTCTTGCTATACATTTAGATGCACGATGTATTTCTATCATATGGCGCATAGTTATAATCTACCCTCACACACCACTCTGATATCTTTCTTACCCTCCGTCTCAAGACGAAGTTGAACTGGGAACTGGGTGCCCGAAACTTCCGCTGACTAAGCCAAGTAAATGTCGCCGTTTTTCCCGATCAAAATATTTCTCTATCGTTCTACACCATATTCTTAGTTGTGACCATTGCAAGTGCAGACTATTCATATATACCATGAGTACGGCAGAACTACAGCCATCTAAGCTGGGCACCAAAGAGCAGTAGGTATACCGTATTCCTGAGTTCGTTCCCTCCCATCGAATCACCATATGTCAGCTGGGATAGTGTATATGAAGAAGAGTTCGACAATTTCGAGGAGATAGGAGATGAGGGTGAGATCTGGTGAGTTTGGTCATTTCTTTCTAAAGTGTGACTTTTCATTCTCTTCCAGGTTTGGCGTTGAATCAGTTGAAAAAATGGTCGAATGGGCTATAGAACATGTCCCCCCGAGTCCTGACACATCGATACTCGAAATAGGAAGTGGTAACGGAACACTACTGTTTGCTTTAGTAGACGCTGGATATGCGAGCGAGCAGTTGTCTGGGATAGACTACAGTGCAGGGTCCATCAAGCTCGCCCAAGCGATTGCAAAGACGCGCGGAGCAGAAAACATCACATTCAATCTTTGTGATTTCCTGAAAGAAGATCCCCCTCTTTTACCCCAGAACTCACAGGACAGCCGCCACGCAGCATGGGATCTGATCATGGACAAAGGCACGTTTGATGCGATTGCTCTGATGAAACCAGATGAGGATGGAAACGCGCCAGTCGCGAACTACCCTCGTCATATTGCAGAATTATTGAAACCTGGCTGCTTGTACCTGATAACGTGTGCGTCGGGCTTTCTCAGTATGAGCCAAGTGATGATTATTAACTAATTCTGAATACAAAGCTTGCAATTTCACTGAAGAAGAGCTGACAGCGAAGTTTGTAACTCCTAAGACGGGTTTACAGTACCAGTGAGTCAATTGGTAGTTATGCCCACAAACCCGTTTTCACCTGCCTCTTCGCAAAGTTCTCGAATACAACACCCAACATATACTTTTGGAGGTAAAAGTGGGAGCATATGCTCCAGCGTGGCGTTCAAGAAGCCTGAACTATAGTCCACATTTCGTATGCAGTAGCACACTCGTGATATTTCGGAAATTTTGTAGATATCGTGTGGTCGGTTGTTATAGACTCGGGACGATATCCATCCCGGTTTGTAAAGTCTCTCGCGCAACACCACTAGCCCATTTCAGAAATCCACCCTCACCACGAAAGTTTTCCGACATGAAGTACATCAAGCCTAGGCCAAGGTTCTCCGGTCGCGTCGTCTTGATGAATATCTCTTCCAGAGCTCCGCGATTGCGTGTTGTTGGAAGATGTTCGAGGCCTGTTCTAAACACTGGCGAAGATATCTGACTAGCGATGAAGATATTGGTGAACAAGTCCTTCAGAAATTTGCGCGTTTGAGGTTTGAGGACGGTAAAGTCAACAGGCTGCAAAGACAGTTAGATATAAAGTTTCGACGACCCCATTTCCTTCTCACCTTCAAGATGGTCAAAGAACAACAGTCTCTCGTTATCCACCATGCATATGCCTTGGCAACGTTCCCCATTCTAGTGGAAGAGATACTCTTGATATCGAAACTAGTGGCATCTTCATTTAAGTTTTTGATGACCTCAGCACCACCAACATTGGTTTCGCCAAGATCTCTCAGAAAGTCCCAGAGGCAGTATTGCAGAGTCACCTTGTACGAGTGTGAGGTTCGGCAGAGCTGTTGACAGACTAGCGTGTAATAAGGATTATAGTTTCTTTCCTAAAAAGTGGAAAGTAGTCGTCAGTGTCGGCGATTACCAATAACCAGTGAAAGGAACCGATAGACTTACATTGCCACAACAGTGCAAATTCACTCTGACGACTTCCCGTTGTTGGACTTCTGTCAGATTCAGCTGCGATAGCCGCTCGCAAGCATCAACATAATCCTGGCATATGCATATCACGTAAGATACCATTTCACGAATACAAGGAAGATTACTCACGTCGCTACTCATCAATACAACAAATATGCTACGTCGAATATCTGTGTTCATGCCTTGCTTCTTCGCAAGCTTCAGCAATGACATATCATTTAGATCTTCTTGAACATTATCATTCTCTTGTCTCGCGCTCGTCTCTTGACGATCGAGAAGTGGATCGCCGCCCCATGCAGCGCCCACTAACCACCACTTTCCTTTACTCTCTGCAGAATGGAGGTCCTGCAATGACACGCGCAGCGGCTCGTGAGCTAGTACTATATCGCCTGTTAGTACATGACATACAAGAAAATCACCACTGATAACATACCATGTCGTTTTTTGCTCAAACCAGATATAAATTTCTTCATCCTTTCCATAGCATCTCCTCCCTGATGCTGCGTGGCACTTTTCTTCACCTTATTGTTTTTGAGATTGTTAAGCGTCTCCATCATGAAACGCGTCCGAGAACTACACAATTTTGACGCTCGGTGAGTTAGGATAAGGGCAGTCACAAAGCTTGCGTACCTGAGAGTACCACTATCACCTGCTAGTCTCGTTTGTACCGTTGTGATAATATCCTTGAGTGCAGAAGGGTCGTCCAGACGAAGCTGCTGACCAGAATCTGCCACCAAACATTGAAGTCAATAATGATGCAGAAAGGGGCTGATAGCCACTGACTTCGAAGAATTTTGAGCAACAGCTCCACGTTGAACTCTGATAACTCCTTGGCCAACAACTGACGAATCAAATCATACACGAGGATACACGAGACCACCTGGAAGTTGTACAACTCGGAAAGAAGTACAATCAAGTTGGAGCATTCCTTTCCACGATCATCCTGCGGTTCCACAGAGTCTGCGTTGGGTATCTGTTCCTCCAGTTGAGTGAAATGGCGTTCATAGGTTGCCACGACATTCTGTACGAAGTAGGCCGCTGCAGAAAACATGAGGTGAGACCTGGTGCTGCTGCCACGAGGAACGTGCGTTCGTACCAAATTCAAGTCCAATCAGTTTATGAAGGCTGGATACAAATGCCGCATGAAGGACAACGTATGAGTCCAGAAGCATAGAATGTGACGATATTCCATCGATGAGTAGTGTTGTCACCGTAGAAGTCACATCTGGCCAATTGTGAATATGAAAATCAGAACAAAAGCTAAAGACATGACACACCATATCGTCGATGTTTACGATATAGCTCCTCTACACCATCAAGTATGCTCGACATGTTTTGCTCGCTCATGCTATAAGAACGGTTCGTCAAGTAGAAATTAACATTATTAGATATATGCGTACCGATTCAACAGACCCTTCATTTGTCGCGTGAGTTTTAGTTGCTCTTCTGAGCTCTTTTCACCGTTCCCAGCTTGCTTACGTAGGTGGGGTGGAACGTAGCGCGTTCCTGCATGATAACTTGTCAGATGGAGGATAATGATGTAGACGAAGAAGAAGTATACCAGACGTGACAGGCTCGGCCTCTGTCGATGTTGGAGGGACATTGGTCGTTGCTTCCACCATATCAACGTCATCTGAAGATGAGCCTTGGCCAAATCCTGCCCACTCTTCCTCTTCTTCTCTCTCCGAATTCGCTCCACTTCCCGAAGATACATCTCCCTCGCTATCTTCATCATCACTACTTTCAGATTCAGACTTTGGAGATCCCTATTCCACACATTGAGAAGTTAACTAGCGTATAGAGGGAAACAACAAACAGGAGAATAGGAGGGCATCATGTTAGATGTAAAGTCCAGCAGGTCTGAAACAGATACACAATAAGTCAACGCCCTCATCAGCCTGCCAAACACGTACCATCCAATCCATCTATATCGTTGCCCTTTTGTTTTGTCGCCTTGGATGTTTTTCCTTTACCATAGCCAAGTTTTGCCTCAAGGTATGCTATATATGCATCTTCGTCTTGCTCCTGTCGCGTACGCGGAACACCCACGTTGACGCGTTTCGTCTCTGTTTTAGCAGCAAGTTTATCCAAAGTAGATAGTTTTGATTTCGCCATTTTTGCAACTTTCACAGGTTGACCAGCCTTTTCAGGAGACACTTTTTTACGTCCTTCAGAGTCACGAATGTTGTTTGCAGCAGAGCCAAGTTTCGCAGAGGCCGATTCAGATGGCTGAGATTTCGATGTCTTCCGACGCTTTGGCTTCGGCGATTCTACATGATCGCCTTCCGCATATATCTTGCTCTGGGAGTGAACGCTCGAGAAGTGCTCCGCCTTGCGTTTCTTGACGTCCATTCTCTGCTGTTTTCTAGCATCCTTGCGAGATATGTTTGATTTCTTCTTCCCGCTGCGTGCATGGTCGTGACCTGAAAGCACCAAGCAAACCTAAAGTTAAAGAGAATTCTGAGCACTGTAGTTAGGATATCGTAGATACCTTGAGATTCGTTGATATCGTCGAGTAGAGATTGTGGTAATCGTATCCCAGTAGTACTCGAAGTATTTCGGCGGCCAGCCATGTTTAGCTGAAGAACCAAGCATAAGTCGGTAAGATTATTGAAAAGTGGCTTCTGCTCGATATATGGGACTTACTCAGTATGTTCTAGTTATTTCCCTCCGATGTACGTTGCTATTAGAGGGTACTGGGTGATTTAACTGGGTAGAGCCTGACACTAGCAAAATGTAAATGACAGGAACGGGGGAATCTGAGATCTGTGTATTTGTATATGTTGCTCAACAGCTTCACATCCAGACATGGGCAAACAAAAACACTCACTACTACCGCGGCTTTGATTCTCAGTCAACGATACATTCAGTACAGCCAAATCTTTGGTTTCACTTTGCTGGATCACTCCTACTTTGCGTTCTCATAAATATGCTCTCCAACGAAGCTGCACGATAAAATTTACGCACGCCAGTGCTCACTTACTACCTTTGTGACCAGCTAGAACAGCAACCAACTTGCAACCAATGGCACCTCGCGTCTTGTCTGTGGATCCTCTTCAAAGGCCCTCCTTTAGGCAGTACAGTATCTGCAGGATACTTACAGCGCTTTAATAGTATCTCAGGACAACGCTCAGCATCTCCCTATGACAGCCCTCTTTAGCTCCTAGTTTCTCAACTTGCGCTCGAGCAAATCTCCACTGATCCGCTTCCTCAAGAGCCAAGTAGACGTAGACTCGTGTTAAAATGAGCTTCCAATGTAATTATGTCCAATGCACTCCCATTATCTCAGCTACCACCGCTGTCAACGACTCAAGGATTCATCGGACAATTAAACAAGATGCACAAAATTCACTACGGAAGGCGTATAACCGGACCATATCAGTTTTCCTAATACCGTTTTTCATTTCATCGCCATAACAAGCCCTTATCTGATATGGTCAGCTGGACACGTTGTCTGGACTTCTTGAAGGCATGTACCAATACGGCGAAAAGCCTCGAGTTCAGAAACACGAGTTTTGGACGCCTTATCCACAACCTGTACGTCTCTTATGAACCCCCTCTTGTCTCTCGAATCATAACAAGTGTTTATCAGCACCTGATCAACAGATATCGCCCATGTCTACTCCTACAGAGCCCGTCGATGCCGCCTTTCCCTTTAACCACCCTAAAGCCGATGTCATCATACGCTCATCGGACCAAGTAGATCTTCGCATGTTCAGACTCTTACTATCTCTCGCATCTCCCGTCTTTGAAACCACATTCGCATTACCACAGCCACAGCCTCCATCACCAATACACAGCGCAAGCGATAGTAACAGCGACTTCAAAGACGGTCTACTCGTCGTTCACCTATCAGAAGACAGCAAGACGTTGCGCGTGTTCTTAGGCCATTGTTTGCCTGTCACCATCGCAAACAAACCTGAATTGAAGACTTTGGAAGACGTAGCTGCCATGCTAGAGTTGTCGACGAAATATGAAGCTCAGGAGCTGGAAAAGAAAGCGAGAAAAGCTCTCGCGGGTCCTCAGTTTATGGAGGCGCCCCTTCGCGTGTTTGCTGTTGCATGTAGATTTGGGTTAAAACCAGAGGCCATGGCGGCAGTCCAATACGCATTGTGTGAACCGCTTACGGACATTCCGGATGTCAAGGAGATGGAGTTTATCAGTGCAAGGGATTTTGGGCGACTTCAAAATTATCATACGAGGTATGGGGCAGCAGCTCAAGCTCTGTTAGAAAGTACCGGGTGGCTCGACAGGGCAAGGAGGCTGGTAGTTCGGGACTACCATGAAGTGCATACAGGTAGTGTCTGCAAAGGCTACAAGGACGATGCAGGCATTCCTAGATGGTGGAATGCTTATGTTGAAGACGCCATTCCTCGAGTGCAAGTCACGCCTTGTAAAGTGATTTTATCGGAGAAGCTGAAACGGACGGTGAATGAGATCTACGCACCGTGTAGGTCATGCGAGTACATGGCTCTAGAGGCGATACAACAGCTTAGCTGTGGGCTACAAACTGCTGTAGGAGTTTTTGCAAAAACGGTAAGCCATCAGTTTTGGGTGACAGACAGATGGACATGATCACACCTATTCCTTAGCTGCAAATCAAACTAGATCTTGGATTTTGACCGCCGAGTGTATAGCTCCAATATTATTATACTCGGGCTACTTAGCTAGAGAACCACTCCTTTAAATTGTAACAATATTCCTACTTGCGCGTAGTGTTGTATAGATAGGAGCTTGTCCAATGTCGGTTTATGTCGGTTTAAATCGTGCATTTGTCTAAAGGATACAATAAACGTAGGCACTTAATTATTACAAAGGTGCTATAAGGTGAAACTCGGGTGGATTTATGCCTTGGAGACGATGTTCTTCTCCTACAACAGCAAAAGTTATAGCAACGGGCGGCGGCACAAAAGCACATTCGTACCTGATAAGTGGTAGCCTTACCAGTATTGTCATTCCTGATAGTGTACTTGGCATCCTGCGGAAATGTCAGAGGATGTGCCGGGTTGACGGAGAATATACTGACTGCGCCAGACCCTTGTACTTCTACCACTTCTCCAACACTGTGGGATACATTATCCGAGTCACCACCGATGGGCCTGTACTCGACCTTGTCTCCTTTCTACAAAGGGGTTAAGCGAGTTGTACATCCAATCCCACACGGCATACCTTGTATTCAGACTGAGCCAGCAAGTTAGACTACGATTGCGATGAAAAGAGAAGTAGCAGCTCACCATGATAAGCGATATGTGGGTTGTGGTGGGTTCGAGTTAAGTTATAAGCGATATGATAGGGTCTGCGCAGATGACGAGGGTTTATATACTCATTCTATGATCAAGTCATAGTGCACGTCACTCGTCATCGAGCGTCAGTGACGTCGATGGTTTGTGCTCAGTGGTTACTCGATCGACGACACGCCAGAAGGAGTAATGGACGATCGTGGGAAAGTAATACACCATTCTTGGCCATTGTCGGCAGCGAGCATACTCACGCCGTCGAGGTCACTTTCCTCGTCCACCACTACGATGACCGACAGCAGCCCTCTCGGCGCAAACGAGGAGAACCTTCTCCAGGTAATCCTTCACTTTCCATCCAATTTTACTACAAAATGTCTGACCTTTCCCCGCCTTTTCTCTAGTCTGCGCTCGAAACAGCTTTTGAGCCCGCACCCGTTCCCCGCGTATCCGCCCTTCCCCCGCCTCCAAGCGCCAGCCCCCCTCCAGAACCCGTCCCCGCTCCCCAATCAGCCCTAGACGCCTCCTCCGCACCCACAGAAGAGGATGCTTGGAAAGCAGAGCACGAAGTTCTCGTCCAGACATGGCGTGCACAGTCTGCCGAGGCTCGCGAAAAGGCAGAGCGGGAACGCGCTCGCTGGGAAGACATCAGGAAGCGCGAGGCTGCACAGCTCGAGGAGAGACGCGCACGCGGAGAGCTTGTCAGCGAGCCAGAGCCTTGGGAATCTCTAGGTTCTTTCGCCGCCTCTTCCTCGTCTTCTGCTGTTGCGCACAGCATCGCAGGAACCTCAGGCTCACCTGCTCCTACGGACATGCGCGACCTCGTCACCGGTGAAGCGCAGGGCCCCTCTTCCCACATTCATCCTGGTTCGCAGCACGTCAAAACGGAAAGTGGCTCACCCTCTCAGAAATGGGTCGATGTTCCTTCTTCGCCTACTTCGTCCTACCCCTCCATGTCTTTCCCTGAGCCATCTGGTCCTCCCTCTCCATCCGCACGTGCTGCGCATCTGCCGCATGCAGATACGCGCTCTTCGCGCGTCCAAACCCATAGCCGTGTGGCGGCGACAGAGCGGGATACAGGAAAGCCTGGCGCACCTCCTTCCCTACTTCCTCCATTACTCGATGGCACACTCATGCCCCGCACTCGCATATCACTTCTCCTGTCGTCTCTCGCTATCAACCTTTTCCTGCCTTTTGTGAACGGTGTCATGCTTGGCTTTGGCGAAATATTTGCGAAAAACGTACTGGTTGGCTGGTTTGGCTGGAAGAGCCAGGGGAACGGCCGTACTGCGACAAAAGTAGGATTGCGATAGTTGTTATTGAGCTCGTCAATACGGATGTTATTTTATGTGCATTTATCACGTTGCTCGATATTTATGCAAACAATAGAGGGGACCTCACGCAACGTGTTTCTCTACGGGAAGATCGAACACCTCAATATAGAGTACATATCATTCTACAAGCAAACAACATGCAGATTGATTTGAATAAATTATAACAATATAACGAACGAAAGGATAGTTCTGTCAACATTTCCCCTCATTACAACCGAGCATTCTTTGGCATCTGTCTTATCGCCTGGCGTACGCCCAGGTCGCCCAGAACGTCTTCGGCTATGAAACGAGTCAGAATATGGAAAAGAACCATCAGTTACAAAGAGTACTCACCACCTCCAAGTACGGCGTCGAATGGTACCGTTCTATAGTACTGTAACGATGTCCACATGTCAATTGAGGTCAAGGCCTTCACCATAGAAGAAACACTCTTACATGCTCAATAAGTCTCCCCATTCCAGATTTAGTTATTCCACGTCCACCAAATATCTGCACGGCATCCGTCGCCGTCTGTTGTGCACATCGCGTCGAATACATCTTGAGCAACGCAATCGGACTGATTCATAATAAGGTCAGAGACATGCAGAGAAGCGAGTGAGAGAAATATACGTACCCAGCGAGCTTCTGCGCTTGCTCCTTGTATGACTGAAAAATATGACCAGGTGAGTGCGATATTCAATGTACACATCATAGACATTTACCATATTACACATTTGCATAGTTAGGTTTTCTAGCCAGCCTTGCACACTTTCCGCTCGCGCAATCATGGCAGCCAACTTATTACGGATCACAGGCTGCGAAGATAGAGGCTTTCCGAAAGCCTTGCGCTGAGATATCCATCTGCAACATGCAACAGGTCAGAATAAGATGTAACGACGCAGAAACATAACGCACTTGAGGCACTCCTCAACGATTCCTCGTTGTCCTCGTGCCGACGCACAGCACATAACCCATCGCTCATGGTTGAAGTTTCTGATCGTCAATGATAAGCATTCGGAATGAGGCAGGGGTGCCGAATCAACACGTACGATAATATGACGAAAATTCCTCCTCCTTCGGGACCAAGCGTGTTCCCGACGGGAACTTTCACGTTGTCGAACGTGATATACGCAGTACCAGCAGAAGTCGAATAACTCGTCTTTATCTGTTTCGTTTCCACTCCCTCGGAACGCTCGACAAGAATGACAGTGAAACCATTCTATACAAAAGTTAATCAGAACCCTTGCAGTAAATGAGATTGTAAACATACGTCTGTTTTACACCCAACAGTGAAGCTACAAGGAATTAGTACACTATCAACATACATCTCAGTGCATTGAAAACTCACTAATCAGAGAATCTGTATTTAGTTTAGTAGTAAGCAACCACGACTATGAGATAAACAAGGCAAAACCACTGACGTTCCATTAGTGATCCACTTCTTCGTCCCGTTTATAATCCAGAACTTTCCGTCTTCCGTCTTGGTTGCTTTGGTTTGCAACCCAGCAACATCACTTCCAGCAAAAGCCTCCGATATAGCAAGAGAAATGAATTTCTTGCCTGACAGGACTTCTGGTATGATCTTCGCCTTTAGCTCTGGTGATCCAAAGTTCATGATAGGCGGGAGGCCAATCACAGCTCCACTCTGTAGGCCTGGGATGACAGGGTTATTGAAAACAAGCAATGATCATAGAAGATAACATACCATCACCATATCCGCGTTGACCGCAGCGGGCAATTTCTTGAATGCACACCAGCTATCCACAGATAAGAAACCATTAAAACATAGATTGTCCAAGAGAGCGTACCTCATGGAAGTAATCATACTGGGGATGAGGGCATAAATGACTAGTTAATCGTATAGGTAGTCAGAAGACTTACCTCTTCAGGAGTGACAACACCACCCATCAATGTTAGACCCTTCAAGTGTTTTCCAGGACCCATCCGCATCGCGTGAATGTTCAACTCCCTAGATAGCACAAGACACTCAGGAAGAAAGGTCTGACCATGGAAAAGTAGATACGCACGTCATGGCATCGATAACACTTGTGCTTGGGCGTTTCCCATCTTCCTCGCGAGCCTAACGAGTGGACATCAGTTTTAGATAAAAAGTAAAGAAAACTGCAAAACGCACCAGAGCATCAGGTAGGACGACTTCATCTACAAACTTCCTCATTGCTTGTTGCAATTTCTTATGGCTCTGCACATGATGTCAGTTCTCTCTTTCCTTCCAGAAGAAATAATGCCTTCACGTACGTCCTTGAAGTACGGGCTGTAATATCCTTCGCTCAGCCACGATGGCTCAGCATATGGCACATCGCTGAGCTTGCCCGGGACCCGACCATAAATAACGCTCTCCTCTCCTTCGAGTACACCGATTTGCAGACGCGCATACTGTGGACGAATCAGCACCTCGTGGCGATGGAGACCATAAAAAGCTTCAGTTGCATCCTGTCCGGCTATATAAAAATTGATCGGATCAACGATGACGAGCATAACATTTTGCGAGGTGATTAACGAGTGTTCAGCCACGAGCAAATAGCGTACATACCTATGTCTTCCTCTGCAAATACAGACGCGCCTCCAGGGTGGAGATCCTTGAAACGACTGATATTGTAAACCTTAGCATCTACGATAATCCACTACCAACAACAAATAGTCAGGAAATTGGAAATGGGCCCCTCCGCTATGAAAACTCACAAGATCATCTGGTTTGTTGTGCTAAGGATGAATCTGAGAGTCTGCTTTCGTCACGATGACCAGATGCAACACACCTGTGCAACTTCTTCACGACTGTAGGTCTTCAGTTCCTTCGATGCCATCGTTTCTACTCTTATGGACACGCTTCTGTGCTATAGACGTTGGGGACGAGAAAGAAAAAAGTGAAAATACGAAGTTTGGATGCGCATGCTAGTAAGACTCGGACTATATATCCTGGGGAAATCACATGCCAGCAGCCATATCTACAGTTGTCTCCCGGCCTGTGTTGTACGAAATTGGCGCCGACTATGCGAAACTACCACGTGTCCTCGAGCATTTGATTTTTCGATTTTTCGATTCGTTTTCATCGTGACACTGAGACACTTTCAGTGAGGATCGTATAACTAATGGTATCAAATAGGTTGTGGATATCGTACTGGCAGTAATTAAAGCCACATCAGCGACAGAGATTGATTCGGCTGACAGAGACTACATGACATTGAGCTTCTGTTCCTCCCCAGAATCCCAGAATTCTTGCCGGAACGTGTTGCGACTACCTTCGGCACATCGCGAACTACCAGCTACTGTACCCCAAGTGGATGTACCACGCCAGCCAACGTGGGCGTGGATGTGCGATGACGAAGCCTATCTTTACAGAACCCCGGTATCTCGGATAACAAAGATCCTGGGGAACATATATAAATGCTCATGGAAATGATGGTAAGAAATCATTAGCTTCCATACCACTCATACTCAAGCCTCATATATCTACAACCCTTTCAAATACAGACATCATGTCTTACCCTACTCGCAAGATCGGCAGCACCGATGTTTCTGCTATCGGCTTTGGTGCAATGGGTATATCCATTGGATACGGTGCCACTGAAGCAGACGAAGAGCGCTTCAAGGTAATTCAGCAAACATTTCCTCCGTCAACGCCAGAGCTAATGAGATGTATTTCACTAGGTATTGGATGCTGTTTATGCGAACGGTTGTACGTTCTGGGACACCGCCAACGTCTACGGAGATAGTGAAGATCTGATTGGCAAATGGCAAGTTTCACGAAGCTTATCTTGTTCTACTACATTCATTCTGACCATCTGTTACCTCAAATCCAGGTTCAAACGCACAGGAAAGCGCAATGATATATTCTTGGCCACGAAATTCGGGTTCACGGCCACAGGCATCAATGGAAAGCCAGAGAGCGTCAAACTTGAATTTGAGAAGTCGATCTCAAGGCTTGGCGTTGACACCGTTGATTTGTACTATCTTCACAGGTGAATTTTACGAGTTTTACGGATTGATTCTGAAGGGGCTCTTACGCATTTTTTGTAAAGGCCTGATCCTTCCGTCCCTATCGAAGTAAGTAGCATATGTTGGTATCATTTTGCTAACAATCACTGATCACCTTCTAGTTGACTGTCGGCGCCATGGCAGAACTAGTCAAGTGAGGAATATCCCACTTCCTTGAATTTAGATCTCATCTGACGACATTATCTCGTAGAGCTGGTAAAGTCAAATACCTGGGACTCTCAGAGTGTTCCTCTTCCGGCCTTCGCCGTGCCCACGCGGTTCACCCCATTGCTGCACTACAAGTTGAATATTCACCGTTTACACTTGACATCGAAGACGACAAAATTGCGCTGCTGAAAACGGCTCGTGAGCTGGGTGTGCAAATTATTGCGTATTCGCCGTTGGGACGAGGGCTGATTACTGGCCGATTCGTGAGCTCCTCTTATGTCTGCGGTATCAACATTGCTAATTTAATGGTTAGAAATCCCCTGACGACTTTGAGGCCAACGATTGGCGGAGGACTGTGCCAAGGTAAGTTTAGCTTGGTGATATTATTCACCGTGGGTTCACTATCAACGGGTATGCCTATTTACACTTTATCTATAGATATTCGAAAGAGAATTTCCCAAACATCAACAAGCTTGCTGACAGCCTCAAGAAGATCGGCGATACGTATAGCGCAACAGCTGGTCAGGTTGCCCTTGCATGGTTACTCGCGCAAGGAGACGACGTTATCCCCATTCCTGGCACGAAGAAAATCAAGGTATGCCTCTTTTTATATGAATATTTTTCCACGGGGGCTAATTCTACCGTTCCGTCCTTTAGTATTTGGAGGAGAATTTAGCTGCTGTGAACGTGAAACTTACTCCCGAGGATGTTCAAGCCGTGCGCACTGTTGCTGAAAAGGCAGACTGGGCGCAAGGTGATCGTTACCCTGCTGGGTATATGAATCTCATCTTTGCCGACACACCAGAGCTCCAGTGAAAATCGACGCAATAGCTATAATAATTGTTTTATGTACGTCTTTAAGTGTAGCGTGATGTGGTGCTCGAGAAATCAGAGTACATTCGTTATTGTGTGTAAATACCGGTTGAATTGAACCACGAGTCGGCGTAGGGTTTGACCTGACTTCAAAGTCTTTCGCCATACGAAGATAACAGTTTTTTTTCTTGGAATCACCGACCTCTATTATCCTTACTATCTCGCAATTTATTGGGGGACTCTGGCTGACACTGCATATGTCGTGTTTATATTGTCAATATTCGGCGCTAGCGACTTTAAAATGCTATTCTCAGGCTTTGAAGTTGGCCGTACTGCTGCTCTCATTCACCAGATAATTCCTGACACGTCCTGCTTTATTCCCGAGAGGACGCGCATCTGATCACTTATAACGGGACCTCCAAGGTGTAAATTTTTCTAGTCTCATCATGCAACGAAAGACATTCGTTCCATAAGGTTCCTCGAGCGCACGATCAGTGTGCGACCGCTCGACTCAAGTAGGCTTTGAAAGCAAGCTGAAGAGGGTAGTGTTTTTTGTATTCATAGCATGCTCGTTACAGCTAGGCTCGTGGCCCCGATACTCTTCAAGTCTACAGTACTTTCTCAATTCCTCGATTCCAACTTGTCGTCTTGAGACTATGGGTGGGATCCGGACGAACAAAAAGCCGCTGGCTTGACGCAGTTTTCTGTACTGCAGGTGCACTGTCACTGCTGTCAAAATGCCGATGCTGCAATTATACGTTGCGGCCAAAATAGCACTATTGTTACGGTGAGTGGGTTGTTGACTATCGGATCTGTGTTTCCGACACAGTGAAAATGGATGTCATGAAACTAGTTGACTAGTCCGGTGAAGATGGGCTTTCGTGGGGAATATCGGGGGAATGGGACTCTGATCGGTAGCGGGAATCGTCTAAAAATGAGAGCAATGATTATTGTAAGCCAATGAGGGAAGGTAAAGTCGACCATATAAGAGACATACATTGAGTGTTAATCAGCGGTATCGAACATAATAAAGGTAGCATAATATCTCTCCTATGTATTGTCTGATGACCAACGATCGTCGTGCCTATTGACAGCGCTCTATTCCAATCTCTGTGCATCCGTTTGGGGCGGTTTTCTCTTTCAATCGAACTAAACCCTGAGCCTGTTATATACTCTTCAAAGAGTTTTACGATGGACACGATCTCGAGAGAGCGAGCAAGCATCAGTGGTGTCAATCCATCGTCGTCTTCCAAATCAACACGAATGTCATTGCGCGCAAGAAGAAGGCTCACAGTAGCCTCCCGCGAGCTCGAGCTCGCAGAGTTGTAATCGACACCGCGTTCTCTGTCGATACCTAGGACTGCGCAGTGCAGTGGTGTCTGTCCCTTCACGTTCTTCAAATTTGGTGCGATATTATAATGCGAGAGAAGCAAGGAAGCTACATCGTGATGTCCAGAACGCACTGCATAATGCAGTGATGAGTTTCCATTCTTGTCTTGCAAGTTCACGTCAATCCCTTCTGTAATCAGAAATTTATCATGTTCCTCCGGAATGGTGTCTATAAAACGTACCTCTGTTACTAAGAAGAGGTTCGCATCCATTTTTTTCGCCGCTTGAACAGAACAGAAAGGTCTGACCTTGTTCATGTTTCCAATTCACATTTTTGTCGTCTCTTGCTAGCAACAGCTTGACAATCTCTACATTTCCTTTCTCAGCTGCGAATGAGAGTGGTGTCCGGCCCTCCTCGCCTTCCAAGTCGGCCGCCCCAGCATCACCTCCTGCCAGCAACAGCTTGATAATCTCCTCTCTTCCATGCTGGACTGCGTAGGAGAGTGGTGTATGGCCCCCTTTATCTTCAGAGTCGGCATGTACATCATCCCTTGCCAGTAGCAAACTGACAATCTCCTCGTTCCCATGTTGGACTGCGTAGGAGAGTGGTGTCCGACCCTCTCCATCTTTTGAGTCGGCCTGTACATCATGCCTTGCCAGTAACAGCTTGACGATCTCCGTTCTCCCAAACCAGAGTGAAGCTATAAGTGAGAGTGGTGTCCTGCCCTCTTCATCTTTGGAGTCGGCCTCCACATCATCCCTTGCCAGCAACAAACTGACAATCTCTGTTTGTCCATGCCAGGCTGCAAATGAGAGTGGTGTCCAGCCATGGTCATCTTTCGAGTCCGCCTCCACATCATCTCTTGCCAGCAACAGCTCGACGGTCTCCTCCACTCCATGCCGGACTGCATAGGAGAGCGGTGTATGACCCCCTTTATCTTTAGAGTCGGCCTCCACATCACCACTATCTAATAACAAACTGACAATCTCCTTATTTCCATGCTGGGCTGCGTAGGAGAGTGGCGTCCGGCCCTTTCCATCTTTCGAGTCAGCCTGTACATCATGCTTTGCCAGTAACAGCTTGACGATATCCGTTTTCTCAAACCAGAGTGAGGCTATAAATGAGAGTGGTGTCCGGCCGTCTTCATCTTTGGAGTCGGCCTCTACATCATCTCTTGCCAACAACAAACTGACGATCTCCATCTGCCCATGCCAGGCTGCAAATGAGAGCGGTGTCCAGCCCTTGTCATCTTTTGAGTCAGCCTCTACATCATCCCTTCCCAGAAACAGCTTGACAGTCTCCTCCCTTCCATACTGGACTGCGTAGGAGAGTGGTGTATGACCCCTTTTATCTTTAAAGTCGGCCTCCATATCATTCCTTGCCAGTAACAAACTGACAATCCCCTCATTTCCATGCTGTGCTGCGTAGGAGAGTGGTGTCCGGCCCTCTCCATCTTTCGAGTCAGTCTGTACATCGTCTCTTGCCAGCAACAACTTGACAGTCCCCTCTCTTCCATGCTGGACCGCATAGGAGAGTGGTGTATGGCCCCCTTTATCTTTCAAGTCGGCCTCCACATCATCCCTCTCCAATAACAAACTGACAATCTCCTCGTTTCCATGCTGGGCTGCGTAGGAGAGTGGTGTCCAACCCTCTCCATCTTTCGAGTTAGGCTCCACATCATCTCTTGCCAGCAACAACTTGACAGTTTCCTCCCTTTCATACTGGACTGCGTAGGAGAGTGGTGTCCGGCCCCCTTTATCTTTAGAGTCGGCCTCCACACTATCTCTTTCTAACAACAAATTGACGACCTCCTCGTTTCCATCCTTGGCTGCGAACGAGAGTGGCGTCATGCCTCTTCTGTCTTGTGAATTTACGTCATGGCCTCTATCGAGTAGCAAGCTCACCACCTCCACTCGATTCATGTCTGCTGCGATGTGTAGAGCTGTTTTACCCGACCAGTCATCTCGTTGGTCTACAACAGCTCCACTTTGTAGTTCATATTCAATGGTTCGAGCTAAACCCCAAAAGGCGCATATGTGTATCACGCAGCCATGGGAGTCCGTGAACCGTGCATTCCGCAGATTTTTAATGTTCCGTTCGCAGTGAAGAAAATCATGTATTATGGCCTTATTTGTATCTTCAACAAGACCATGTGCATGGTATCCCCAGTTGTTCGCAGCATAATAGCTGAAATCCCCACTGAATGGCCAGCCACCAGCAGGTGGCGGTAATGACAAAGCTTTAATGCAGATATTGATAAGTTCGGAGGGAGGATTTGAGCATAGCCATTCCTTATATGTGCTGAAGTAATCCTGCGCAGTGTAGTCTAATGGAGCGGCGATCAGAGGTAGCTGTTATTGGAATTGTGGACTGCTCACGAATCAGACGAGCCACAGAACGTTCTTTATCGACCACAACTAAACCAATACAGGCCCCCAATATGGCGTTGATATCCACGAGGTCCTCACCGCTGATTCCTAAACCGCCACGGGAAAGCGTCACAGCTTCTTGAAGTCCCCTATCGCTCAGTGGTTCTTGAACATAAGTGATGCACATAATAGCCGTCAAAGCGAGCTCGCGGCGTTTCTTGTCTAGTTTGTTGATCCGGATCATTGTTTCGTCGTAGGCACTTTTCACCCCATGGGGTAGATTTTTGAGAGCATTCCGGACCTCTTTACAAGTAAACATGTTTTCCAATGACCCTACATGCAGACGGCATAGGAGAAACCTTATCCAAGATTGATATTAGCTTATTCAAGAAAGATTCAGAGAAGCACTCACATGCCATCTGTATGTTTCGTAACGCCTTCAACAATTTCTTCTCTTAAAGGGGGATCTGTAGCGATGAGCCCTTCCAGTGTTGTCCCTGGTAGGATATGGCCTTCGATATACTGGCGTATATCTGATTCATGTGCACGAACGTGCATACACAAGGCGTTACGAAGGGCATCCCCTATTGACTTGATATCGCGTGAAGTCACCAGGAGATGACATTCAAGGGATTGGAGCTTTTTGAGCAGTTCATAACGATTGGCACCAAGTTCTGTAATTTCATCCAAAGCGTCGACGACAACAAAAACTTGCGAAAAACGTTTGATTTCCGACATTAGTGTCTTGTGAATCTCTTCCAGAGTTGGACGGTAGCATTTCTCCCGATGGGATTCATAACTACTGGCGACATCTTTGAAGGTACGAGAGAAGTCTTCAACAAGTTGTTTCAAAAGACTTGCAACAAGGTCGTAAACTGTTGGTTGCTCTTTGTAGTTGCAATAAATGTAGGCCACAGCAGTATCAATGCTCTTGTGTTTTTCGGTGAGAGAATTAATGATATGTGACCTGAAAGATTTGTCAGTGTGGGTACTTGGTGTTCGCTAAAACACTTGCGCAATAACGGTTTTTCCAGCACCGGCTGTCATAATCAGAATCAGTTACATAGGATATCGTGGTGATCAAGTGATGAGTACTTACGAATCCCGGGGCACCACAAGGTTTTGTATTTCGTATCATCTTTGATCCACTCCTTGAATGTTTCATCATCAAATACCCAGTCTCCGGTTCCCTCTCGTCTACTTCCGTAGACGTCGCTCTGTGTCTGTCGGAAATTCAAAGGAGTTAACCACTTAGCCAGTTCCTTTCGCTCTTTTATGCGAAACGAATGGATATGTTAATGTTGCTGAAGAACATGCGATAGTACAACTCATACCGTTATATCTGCTGTAATTGTTAATTACTGTATTGTCGCCATTTATTTGCTGGCCATGAACTTCACTGAACATGCTGTGGCGCGCATCGACGGACGAAGCTTGGGCCATCATACCCTGAACGTCCACACCTTGAAACATCAAGGAAGTGAAAAGTATCCTGCTTAGGATAATACCACGACGGACAAGAATGTGAGTCAGAGGGCAGTCGTGATGGGTGGGGAGGAGGGGGAAACGACTGTGTGACGGTGCCTTCGGTCGTAATACAAACGCTGAGGCGTATCAGCAATAGGTTCATTGACGCTCAGGCTAACGTTGTACCTTAACGCGTCTATTATGAATTCTGACAATGTGATTCGGTTTGAACGTGGTTCAGCATTGGCCCCTTCGCTTCAAAAAAACGATTTTAGAGGCAAGTACTCTTGATTAATAACATTATGATTGGTTTGACTCACTTGGTGGATATAGCCAAACAGATGCAGAAGCGTTCGACCAGTCAAGGACAGCCTGCATTCGATAAGTTACTAGTATATGGCTGCCAGTGGTGGCACGAGCCCCCGAGCATTTGGATACCGATGCCAGTGTTTCCATCGTGACATTTTCCTCAATGGTTCGTATACAGCTAGCACTGGAAAGAGTAGGTTGTAGGTATCGCAGTTTTACTTTTTAGAATAAAAGTACCCTAAGAACTACATCAGTACCGAACGGAGGAAGATCCTAGACTAGCTCAGCCACCGGTTCTGATCAAGGTTCTGACAAGGATCTTTGCCTGAATACGACTACGTTCGGCACCATCTTGAATTAACAACTTCAAAGAAAGTTCCGATTGTGACAAAGGGCCTTCAAATGCCAAAGGAAAAGAACCCGACCACAGGAATTGGGGAATCCTGGCCAAATCTCAAATTGACATCGCAGAACAACAGTCAGCACTAGATGCGTGGAAGAAGGCACAACAATGGGCCCACCAAGAGGACCACAGACCTACTGCTAGGAAAATAAATGTCAGCACAAATAAGAATGCAAGGGCTCCTCTGTACTTCAAGTGGATGTGCTACGCCAGCCAACGACCTACGAGGACCCGTGAAATGGTGAAGCATCTTTGCAGAGCCCCAGTGTCTCGCATAACAGAGAACTTGGAACATATATAAAAGTTCTTGGGCATAGTAAGAGGTCATTAACTTCCATATCACTCATATTCAAACCGATCCTTTCTATTACAGATATCAAGTCCTAGCCTACTCGCAAAATTGGCAGCACCGATATTTCTGCTATCGGCTTTGGTGCAATGGGTATATCCGCTGGATATGATGCCATTGAATCAGACGAGGAGCGCTTCAAGGTATGTTCAGATTCAGAAAACGCTTTCCCCGTTAATGTCATCTCTGGAGGTAATGCAATGTTTTTTACTACTAAGTGTCGGACGCTGCTTTTGCGAGCGGGCACGTTCTGGGACGAAATTCGGGTTCACGGCTATGGGTGTCGATGGAAGGCCAGAGTGTCATAATTGAATTCGAAAAATAAAATCTCTAGGCTTGGTGTCGACACACTCGACTTGTACTATCTTCACAGGTAAATTGTATGCACATTGGTTGTGAAAGGCACGTTGTTCTATAAAGGCCTGACCCTTCTGTCCCCATCGAAGTAAATGGTATATGTTGGTCGATTTGCCAGCATTCGCTAATCGCCTTCCAGTTGATTGTCGGCGCCATGGCAGAACTTATCAAGCGAGTGTGATATCAATTGAACACCCCACTCTTTGAAACTAAATCACATTTTACGACGTTATCTCAAAGAGCCGGTAAGGTCAAATACCTAGGCCTCTCAGAGTGTTCATCTGCTTTGCCGTGCCTAGCAGTCCACCCCATCGTTGCATTACAAGTTGAATATGCACCATTTAGGCTTGACATCGAAGACGACAAGATCACGCTGCTGAAAACACCTTGCGAACTGGACGTGTAAGTTATTGCGTATTAGCCGTTGGGACGAGGGTTGATTACTGGCCGATTCGTGAGCCATGTCTGCGGTATCAACATTGCTAACTTAATGGTTAGAAATCCCCTGACGATTTTGAGGTCAATGATTGGCGGAGAATCATGCCAAGGTAAGTTCAGCGTAGTGGTAGTCTCTACCTTGGATTCCCAAGTAACGGTTATACCTATTTACGCTTTATCTGCAGATATTCGAAAGAGAATTTCCCAAACATCAACAAGCTTACTGACACCCTCAAGAAGATCCGCGACACGTATAGCGCAACAGCTTGTCAGGTTTCCCTTGCCTAGTTACTCGCGCAAGGAGACGATGTCATCCCCATCCCTGGTACCAAGAAAATCAAGGTCCTTTTCTATAGAAACTTTTAATTTTGCCAGGGGCTAATTCCACTGTTCTGCCCTTTAGTACTTAGAAGAGAATTTGGCTGCTGTGAATGTGAAGCTTACCCCCAAGGATGTTTTAAGCCGCGCGAGCTGTTGCTGAGAAAGTAGACTGGGCGCAAGGTGATTGTTATCCCGCTGGGGATATGTGTTTTATTTTTGCCAACACACCGGAGCTCCAGTGAAAGCTGACCCAATAGTTGTAAAAATAATTCAAGTATGTCTTTTTGAAGGTACATGTACGATACATTGTAAACTTCTACACAAGCATACAATCGACCAGTCTATGGAATAGTGTAGTGCTTGCATTTGCACTTTCAACATCCTAAAGCACGACTTCGTCAACAACCAAACTGAAAATATACTGTACCGATACAAGTTAATATCTATCGCTGGAATACAAGTCCGAGTGTGAATGATATACAATATCACAAGTCCGTAGTCAATCTTTCAGTCTCAAGACAGCCGTCAAACCCAACCACGAGTGCCCTTATTAACAGGATTACGAATCTGTTTGCTTGCCACGGGTAAATGTGCAGCTGATATCTTCCTTCCGGCCCTCCCCTCTTGTTCCTCCCACTCTACGTCTTCCAAATATTTGTCTACAGCTCGCGCTTCCAAAGAGCAAGCACCAGTAGAACTACCGCCTATCTCCTTCGCCTTCATTGCATGTGACGATTCCTCTCCCGGGTCGTCCGCGAGGGCAACATATGCTTTAGCTATCCGCCAGTCTGTTTCTTTCGTCAACATCTGTAATCGTCTTCCAGCCTGCTCACGGACGCGCTTGTCTCTCTCTTCCACATTTACGGGAGGAAGTGGTTTAAGTGAGCGAACGGAAGGTGGAAGAACGAGGGATACGCGGGTGTGGAGGAGGTGTGGTGTGGTGCTGAGAGTACTCGGGGGCAGGTTGTTCAGGCGGCAAAGGTCACGACCCTAATTACATGTTGACGAAACACGTAAAGTGTAGTGGAGAATCACTTACATTCACACCTAAACGGAGCGCGATGCCTTGTAAAGTATCTCCCCGCTGGATTAAATAGCGCGAAGGTGCTGCTTCAATGACAGGATTTGATCTATCTTCCATTGTCTCCCCCTCTCGATGGTTGGCGGAGGTTGAAGAGGAGGTGTGAGTAAACGATGACTCATTCTGCGCTGTATAGGGGGGTGGAGGAGAGGATCTCAGAAGTGATCCAGACGGTATTGTATTTTCTAATCCATCATCTATATCGTCATCGTCGTCACCAATCACAAAGTTATCCTCGTCCCGAACTGCACCGTCAATATTGGGTGTCTTTGTCGCTGAAACTAGACCACTGGCTGTACCAACCACATCCACACCACCCAGACAAGACAAACAAGGGTTGTACCTCCGCAGACGCGGGTTGGCGGAGAGACAAGATGGACAGATAGGGCGATTGCAGCACGATGTTATGAATATATCGTTGTCAGTGTTGCCCACGACATGTTTGGAGCGCGGTGGGAGAGAAGAGGAGCATGCTAAGCAGAGAACTGCAGAGCGATCCACGTAAGACTGGCTATCAGGCATGGCAATGATATGGAGGTAGTCCTCCTTGAATATCTACAGTTGGAGGGCGTGGTCAATAGATGAATAAATTATAACCAGTAGATGGCTGTTGCTGTAAACCTTGACCGCAGAACTTGAGAACCGGAAAGACTGCGGCAGCCACCGCCCACGTGCTACCGCCGATATGAGTAACGGAAATCCGTTGCCGACCGAACTTGAATCGGTGACAGTACCTTTGACTTCGGTTCGGTTGTACACTAATACTTGCTCTTGAGCTCGTTGTCAGCAACGACGAGCATGGCCTCATCACCACCACTTCCACCCACCCCGCTTGAACAACCTCATCTCGTCTCCCTCGTTCTTCAGTCCAAGAAAGCCTTACAGCATGGAGAGCAGCTCTGCTCAAAGGCAAATGCGCTTTCGAACACGTCCGCTCAATGTTCTATCGACGTACTCGCCCTCGACGCCAAGGTCAAATGGTTAAGCGATGCAGTCCTGGAACAGCTCAAGGTGAATAGCTTGCGTGTCTGTAGTCGAATTTGGACACTCTCTGATGGCCGACCGCTTACACTTTAGCTTGCGGCCAGTGTGGCGAAGAGTATTGAATACAAACGCGCTCAACTAGACAAGCAAGTTCGCGTATGTATATGAACCTGTCATTTAACTGTCACTATATTTGTTCCTTACGAAGTAGCTTCGTGGTTTTACAGGAATGGGACACTGGGCGCACTCGACGGACAAATGCGCTTGATGGTATACTTGAGTCACTAGGCGCCCAGCTAGTACCACCAGACTTCCACCAGCCATCCTCTGAGTCTTCTTTGTTTGGCAGTCAACACTCCGACCTTGGTGCAAATGGAATCAGCGGTATATTCAACGCAGACCACAGTCCTACCGCCACCCTCCGTGACAACGCTTTTGAGCGCAAAGGCAAGCGAACAGATCGGACTAAATGGAAAACCTTGCGAGATTTTGTCGATGAGAGGGCTATCGAAGATGTGCTAGATTCTTTGGAAGGCGAAAGGACCAAACTGGATGTATGTATATACGTCAGTGCCAGAGTTGCACCTCACTTTCTCACCTGTGCTTAGGACGTCTTGGCCTCAACATACGACTATCCGGAGACTCTGTTAAACACTGTGTCGTCTATACGTGAATCTTTGCCTGAGTCGTCAGCTTTGCCCTCGATAAGGGATATAATTATTTCACAGGAGAAGATTTCGACCCAAATGGCCAGTCACCTAGAGAGCCTTGCCGCCCATTACGATCAGATGGCTGGTGCTCTGCGAGAGAGTGAAGCAGGAGAATCATTTAGCGAAGAAGACTTACAAGGCTAGTCACTTACGTGTCTGACCAATTATCCAGTCACGATATAAAACTTTCTATCACTGCAGATATGAACCGCGATACCAACGAGCTTCCATCTATAATGTCAGAACTGGAAGAAAGCATGAAATCCATAGAAGCAACTCAGTAAGTGCAATTCTATATACTTAGTTACCACTGCTATAATGTTATTTAAGTGAGCAACTGTTATCAGCAAAGGCTTTGGGAGAGCAGCAGCGGGAAGTGCATCGAACCACTCTGGATGACCTTGATGAGCTAGGCGAAATTATGTCCGAGATGCTTCAACGACAGCAAGACGTTGTGGTAAGCTTCAGGTCGTATTGTTATCCCTTTTCGTGCTGAAATCCTCTCTCGTTTCAGGACGAGTGTCGAGAACTTTTAGACGGCTTACAGCAACAATTATTAGTCATCGACGACCTTTACCACAGATTTGTTCAGTACCAGGGTTCCTTCAACAAATTACTTGTCGAAATTGCGCGGCGACGACAATACAAAGAAGCCGCTGAGAGGATAGTTGAGGGAATGATGAGACAGCTGGATGCTCTAACGGAAGGTAAGTCACTTGGCTTTGTGCCTTCAAGATTACAGCTCATTGCATATTGCGGTGTAATCGTAATCAGAGGAACGTCACGTTCGGAATGAATTTAATGCAGATCATGGCGCTCATATCCCCGCTGATATCTGTTTATGCATAGAGAACATGCCGACTAGATGGGAAGTGGTTCCTTACGATGGAGATTTACTGGAGACGCTCCCTGAAATCGATGATGACATTTTAGCTCAGGTGTGTTTCTTGTTGTAATACAGTACGAGTGAAGTTGCTCATAAAGGCACTCTAAGGCAAAGGATAATTCTGATGTGAAAGTATCTATTCCAGGAAGTGAGAGTTTATAAAATATGCATTCTGCTATGGGACGTTTGTCCCGTTGCATGTCTCATAACTCTTATCTCCGGTCTTGCGGAGCCACATTCGAAGCGAGGTACGAGTTGAGCTGCGTGTCATTGTCTGTTGTATTTACTGATCCTTCCAAACCCACTCCAATTTCAAGTGGAAAGCGTGTTGCTTTCCTACACTTCCTAGAACCTCATGAGTGGGAGAGTACCAACGACATTCTTCCCATATCTTGAGCTGTTCCATGTGCTCAATGTCAGCTAAATATAATAATATTGTTGTCAAAATCTGTGATGCTTTACGTCCAGTTTAGCATAGTCAAAGTCAACGAGATGGACCGCACACAGCATCAAATTACTTGATGTATAAATTAGGGGCTTAATCGTGCGGGTTGTTAGTCGGACCTGAGTACATTTCGGCCGCGGCGCGGTCACAGTGATACTTCTTCAATTTGGGTTCTGCAACTACACTTGAAGGATGCAATACAAAAGCTTAGAGTGATCAACGTCAGATAATGGCAGTCAGCCTTTGAACCAGTCAAGGTTGAACGTCGAATGTAGAGAATGTGTCGTGGAAAGCATCAATGTTCGATCAATGTTGGCACGGTACGTTTACTACTGTCCCGAAACCGAGCCCGGGCCAGACGCTCATGGCTTCTCATATTACGGATAGCTTGACGCCTGTTATAAGCCTGCCGCACGACGAGCGTTCTTCTTCCCCAGCTTCTTGCCGTCCCACTCTCGTCCACAAACAGGTGAGGCGTTTTAACTTCAATTGTTTCGCGTAGAGTTCTGACACCTCTCACTATACAGGTCATATAGTCATGGCTTCGGAAACTAAGGTCATTCTATGGGGCTTTGGCAAAGACTCGAAGGTGCCCAGTCCTTCTGCGTTTTGTCAGAAAATGGAGACCTTCTTGCGGTTCACATCCACACCGTACGAATTCCGTGCGACTTCTTCAAGCAAAGCACCGAAACATAAACTGCCATACGTCGACATCCACCACGACGGCAAGGTTGTGACAATCGCTGACTCCCACTTCATCATTCGTTATCTCATCGAGAACGGCATATCCAGTGATCCAGACAGTGAAGCCAGTCTCACATCCGTACAAAAAGCCGAGTCTCGAGCATTCCAAGGGTACTTGGAAGAGGTCGTCTATCCAGCTATCGCCTACGAAAAGTGGTTCGACGATACTAATTTCGCGACTATGATGTCAGAAGTGCCAGGAGTCGCGGCTATTCCATGGATTATCAAGCCACTCGTCGTAAAATGGGTGCGAAGAAGCGTTCAAAAATCATTGTGGAACGCGGGAGTCGGAAGGCATTCTCGAGACGAAGCGAGGATGTTGGAGAATGAGGGATTTGGAGCTTTGGATGCACGCTTGTCCCTTCATCCATATTTCCATGGTGATAAAGCTACGTTGATCGATATTATGATTGCGGGTTTGTTGACAAGTACTTTGGGCACGAAGGCCAATCCCTACTTCTACGACATGGTCGTGAAGAGTCCTATTCTTATTTCCTTCTGTCGGCGCATGTCGGTTCCACTCTTTCCGGAGTATGAGCAAGTGATCCTCGATATCGAAAATGCGGAAAAGGAACAAGGCAAAAATGAAGATGCTGTAGAGACCTCCTCTTCGTAAGGTGTGTTGTGATGACTCTGGTAAGTTTGACTACTCTAATAGTTTGCTTAGAAGCTGAGATTATACTCAACTTTTCGCAGATACTTTTTTGTTGGATGACCCCCAAAGTCAAGTTGCAGTCATCCACAGTGCGCTGACATCATTTCGATTTAAAGTAAGTGCGGTGTGGTAGTATTACTTGACTATAAAAATTGGTCATGATACGCTGTCAGTGCTAGTAATCGTTGTAATTGCCAACCTGAAATCTATGAAAGTATTGAGACTATGTCAATGTATATGACAAGTCTTTCATCGAGGCACATAAGATTTCCAACCAAGCTGGCACTGCACTTTGAGCCCTAAAAATATCAAGGGTTTATACCCAGGCTCCTCCCAACCCACACTGTTTCGAGAGAGGAGGAGATATTCCTAGAGCATAGGGGGAAAAGCATGGAGTAGTGTTATTAATAGATGTTATATTTATATTTCCCACCCAGCACAACCTTACTCTCCCAGCGGCTTGCACTCACACCAAGCAACTTTTGTCACACCCAAAATTGATGAAAAAGCCTGAAAGTGAATATTTGATTGTATGTTTTGCATGCAAATATAAAAATATGTCAACAAAAATACATTATTCAAATAAAATCTTGTAGGTCCAGAATACAATCAAAAAATTTACCTACTTTCTGGCTTTTTTTATTAATTTTGGGTGTGACTTAACATTTGTAAATAGTGGCCAGCCACAGTGATGGTGATGGCAGAATCAAAAAATAATAAGTATATGTGTATTATCTTGAAGCTCCTTCCATTGTATGGCTGGATTGATATTGATAGACCAGCTTGTGAGAACACATGTACACTGTTGGTTAACCCGTATATACAGTATGTGCGAGCTTTGAAACCAAAAGGCTGATCTTGTATTCATGACACATCTGGGGCGCCTTTTTTGCGCAATATATCCAATAGACTTGCACCAATTATATCCAAAAGCTTTGAAAACTTGTATAGCACCTATATACTTAGAGCCTCTCTTAGATGTGGGAGGGTGATACAGGCCAATACAGAAAGCCAGAGTACAGTGCATCCTTTAGTAGAGTATACAGTAGATAATTTGTAGCAATACTTGTTTGAGGCATTGCCAATAATTACCAGAGGCATGCATAATAGGTATATGGTACATATTCTACAGCTGCCTTTGAGACATAGCACTGAGATACTTATCTGAGGGCTATTGTGTCAGAACTGTGACCTTACAGAGTATGGAGATGGAGTAGGGGGTAACGGAGTACAAGATGGGGAATTGGCTTAGCTTGTTGTCAAGCACCAAAGTTGATTGGTAGCATGGACAGGTGTCAAAAATGAAGCGAATATTCAAAAAGACTTGCCTTTGCGCCACACAGGCACAGTGTTACAATAACACAATTTTCGGACCTTTAAATTTCATTCTCCTCTTTAACTTTCTTCTATAGTTTTTGCACACTGTCACTACGAGCAATTGCCAAAATAGCAAGTTGCAACAGTCTAACACCAGAGATGCAAATGGAAAACTTTCACCGGTGTGCTCCAAGATTGAACAAAGAATCAAAAGGTAAAAATATACATGTTTGGTCTTTATCTATTCTTCACTGCTAGTCTTTGTGGGATTGCATTTCCCTGTCGCACAAAGGGAAAGATAAGTGGCAGCTCTGGAACAGCCAAAATTATCTGCAACAGTCAAAGAATAGGCTTACTGTGATTATGATGTTACGGTCATATCCTAGAACGGGATGGTTTGGCTCATCCCATAAAGGAATAGTTATGCGATATTAGACCCATTGTTTACCTTTTCACTCCCAATTATGGTCCGGAGCATAGCCATAGTAGGCTTTCAGTCAGCGCTGTGCTTTTGGTATGTCGCACCAAGTGGTTTCGGCGAATGCTCGTAGTGTGTACTATGTGGCACTTTCCTTTGTTCAAACTCCCCTTTTCTCGCGCTGCACTGCTTTTCTTTACTTATAGCTACAAAACTCTCACGCAGTGGAGCTGGCCACATGGGCTGTGCCCCATGACATCATCAGCCACTGCTTCTATCAACTGTATAGTACATATGTACAAATAACCTGTAGTAATATAAATACCCAATAGATCCAGGAGACTCCTCAGCGAGTTCTCCTGTTGTATACCCACAACTAACTCGGTCCTACCTAAGGGGTAACTACTCCCTCATCTATACTCTTTTGCTTGTCTGAGTTGTGTGCTAGAGTAACTAACTCATGGTTGTTACACAGTGCCACGTGGAATAATAACTAATATTGCCTTTTTTGAACTTGTGGCTGATCAGCACCACCTCTATTAGGCAATCCAGTCACACTCACCTTTGCTTTTCCATTTGGTACTTTCTGCATTTCGGCATTTTGGCAAATTTTTGCTTCGCCACTGGCTACACATTGCACCCTCGCTTTCATCGTCCTCCATTATTTTTTTCTTCTTTACTCAGCCCCACCATGGGACCATTACTCTCTTTCTTATTCTCACCTGATGGTTGCTTCTGGATCCCCATTTTAGTTCACCTCCTCGTCACCTCCACCCTCCTCCTCCTCATCTTCTTTGCTCTTCCACCATATCTGATGTCACCACTCTCTATCTGCTTCCGTCGCCGATCCGTTGACTACCACGTGCCACTGCTGATATCAGCAAAGCCCCGGCGGCCGGTCCAAATAGGGCAACAGGTCCATCTTCATGATATCGATCTTCCATCATATACCATCAAAATATCGCTCGCTCGTCTCGCCTGGTTGGAGCATGGGTGGGTAGTTTTTGAGCTGGAGAAGGTTCATCCCCTTGCGTTGTCGATGATGAGAACTGTTGTTAGAAAACCACACACAAAACAAACTAACACACAATCCTCCCAGATTCCATGGAACTTGTTTATGGGCTTTGCCTCCTAGAACAGTGGGTGCTCTGGTTGTTCGTGGGGTGGTACATATAATGATCCTTCAAAGTAAAACCCAGAGATGTATGGGTGTGGGTTTTGAGGAGGAGGGATAGTTGAATTTATAGAAAGATAGGGGGTTTGTGGCGAGTATAGACGAGCACTACCTTGCTAATCGTAGCACAAGGTAGGTTTGAGAACAACGAGGATGACGAGGTGACGAGGTTCCCAGTGATAGCAGGCTCCTGACGCACAAACTGTAGTGCTCAGAAGGACTCTAATCGAAGGGGATGACAATCACTTTCAAAAGTGACGAGTGACGATGACAGCAGTTAACAGTGGTAGAAGTGGGAAGTGTTGTGACCACACTGGATCACAAGTAGCAGTAAGAAGTGGACTTAAGATTAGAGAAGAAGTCTGGAATCGAGTTCTTGTTTTTTTTTTACAAGGTAAAATACAGGGGTTTATATAGTAAAAGAGAAGTAGGCTATGCACAGTATAGCTGTGCAAAAAGAATGAGAAAGAATATGAAGGAAGGAATGTACGCTGACGAATCCTGCGTAGGTAGTACAGGATAAGATTGTCAAAAAAAGAAAAGAAAGGGATAGAACAATAAATGCTGTGAGTAATATCACAGGTTTGTACAGCCATAAAGTAAAGTCCAATAGCAAAAAGAGAGCAGGAAAATCATGATGTCATGGGAAGATGCAGTAAAAAAAGAGCAAGGCAAAACACTATCAGTATCAATACAGTTCCTTTATTGTCAGTCAGGCATTCTAAAAAAATATGTGTCCATAAAAATGATTCAAAAATCAAAAATAATCGCACTGTAAATGAATGTTCTGCTGAAAAAAAAGAAACTGGAGCCACCGGTCCACCACCTAGTCCAAATCTGACAGTTCCATGGCCTTACCAATGGACTGGTTGTGTTGGACCACCTGATCAAACGAGGGAGGGAGAGGAGTAGTTCCAATTTGGAACAAGTGAGTCCCAGGCAGCGTGTGGTAGGTGTAGCTGTAGCGAAGACGATGGACAAATGATAAGTGTACCCAAGTGAATGGGACAGCGATGAACATGGGCGACGCAAGGGGATGAACCTTCTCCAGCTCAAAAACTACCCACCCACGCTCCAACCAGGCAAGACGAGCGACCAATGTTTTGATAGTATATGATGGCAGATCGACGTCATGAAGATGGACCTGTTGCCCTATTTGGACCGGCCGCCGGGGCTTTGCTGATATCAGCAGTGGCACGTGGTAGTCAACGGATCGGTGACGGAAGCGGATAGGAAGTGGTGACATCAGAAATGGTGGGGGTGCAAAGAAGATGAGGAGGAGGAGGGTGGAGGTGACGAGGAGGTGAACTAAAATGGGGACCCAGAAACGACCGTCGGGTGAGAATAAAAAGGAGAGGAAGGGGCCCATGGTGGGGCTAGGCAAAAGAAGGGGAGTAAGGGAAACGACAAAAGCGAGGGCGCAATGCAATGTGTAGCCAGTGGCGACGCGAAAATTTGCCGAAATGCCGAAATGCGGAAAGTACCGGATGGAAAAGCAAAGGTGAGCGTGACTGGATTGCCTAATAGAGGTGGTGCTGATCAGCCACAAGTTCAAAAAGGGCAATATTAATTACTATTCCACGTGGCACTGTGCCTGTGTGGCGCAAAGGCGAGTCTTTTTGAATATTCGCTTCGTTATTGACACCTGTCCATGCTACCAATCAACTTTGGTGCATGACAGCGTTGCCTATGTACATCACTGTCCCATTCACTTGGGTACACTTACCTTTTGTCCATCGTCTTCGCTACAGCTACACCTACCACACGCTGCCTGGGACTCACTTGTTCCAAATTGGAGCTACTCCTCTCCCTCCCTGGTTTGATCAGGTGGTCCAACACAACCAGTCCATTGGTAAGGCCATGGAACTGTCGGATTTGGACTAGGTGGTGGACCGGTGGCTCCAGTTTCTTTTTTTTCAGCAGAACATTCATTTACAGTGCAATTATTTTTGATTTTTGAATCATTTTTATGGACACATATTTTTTTTAGAATGCCTGACTGACAATAAAGGAACTGTGTTGATACTGATATTGTTTTTCTTTATCCTCTTTTACTGCATCTTCCCATGACTTTATGATTTTCTTGCTCTCTTTCTGTTTTTGGACTTTATTTCATGGCTGTATAAATCTGTGACATTACTTACACAGCATTTTTCGTTTCATCCCTTTTTTTTCCTTATTTTTATGATCTTATCCTGTACTACCTACACAGGATTCATCAGCATACATTCCTTCCTTCATGTTCTTTCTCATTTTTTTTGCACAGCTATACTGTGCATAGCCTCCCTTTGTTTTTCTATATAAACCCCTGTATTTTGCCTTGTAAAAACAACAAGAACTCCAATCCAGACTTTTTCTCTAATCTCAAGCTCACTGCTCTGCTACTTGTGATCCAGTGTGGCCACAACACTTCCCACTGCTATCACTGTTAACTGCTGTCATTGTCACTCGTCACTTTTGAAAGTCATTGTCATCCCTTTCGATTAGAGTCCTTCTGAGCACTACAGTTTGCATGTCAGGAGCCTGCTATCACTGGGAACCTTGTCACCTTGTCATCTTGTCGTTCTCAAACCTACCTTGTGCTATAATTAGCAAGGTAGTGCTTGTCCATACTCGTCACTAAGCCCCTATCCTCTATAATTCAACTATCCCTCCTCCTCAAAACCCACACCCATACATCTCTGGGTTTTACTTTGAAGGATCGCCATACGTACCACCCCACAAACAACCAGACCACTCCACTATTCTAGGAGGCAAAGCCCATACACAAGTTCTGTGGAATCTGGGAGGATTGTGTGTTAGTTTGTTTTGTGTGTGGTTTTCTAACTACAATTCTCATCATTGACATTGCCCCATCATCACCTCTCATTGAGAACAGGATTGTTGTGGCCTGAGTAGCAAGATCTTGACCATGCGCAGCAGTCGCCAGTTTGGCATTGTACTTCAGAGAGGACTTCCAGAATGCATTCAGGCTGTCCCACCAATGGAACTTTGCCTGAACACATTCTTTTCAAATCAGTACATAGAACCTGTAAATAAAAATCAAAAAAAAACATACCAATAAGACTATTGAATTGATCATCAGACAGGTCTCCTGATATAAGGCCGCTCCCAGTTGACCCTAAGTCACGCAAATGTCCCTTGTATGTTTTGCTGAGGCTAACAGGATGTGAGCAGATACTTGGAGAGAAAATATATGTACTTATATTGTTAGATGATTTTGGACTGCTTTGCCAAAATATTTGCAATGATGATCAACTGCAACACGGAGATCGACATTAGAGTCATGTTTAAAAACATGCCTTGCTATCCTTCGATGCAATGAAGCTTTCATGTACTTGGTAGTTCAACACTTCCCAGTTTTCTTTTTTTGCAATGGCAGTAGAATCTGAAAAAAGAACATATCTGTATTTAGGGTGCTTTTCCAGCCACTCGACCAGTATATCTGTATGAGAATTGGTCCAGTTGATCTGGGCAGGTCTAGGGAGATTACCTTGTTTCTGAAGAGTGTGTTCTGATGCTGTCTGACAGCTTGTATCAGTGGTGATGAAATCGCTGGGATTGTCAGAGTCGCTAGTGTCATGTTTGTCATCAGAGTGCGCCATGACTTGCACAAGAGCAAAGGAAAGCTGACGGGGTGGCACCCAGGATTGCAGCACATAAGATTGAAGCACTGATTATAGTTGGAGTTGTTTAATTCAATTTTTTGAGGAATATACCAAAATATCAGCCCGGTGATCTCCAGGTCTGCTCTTTGGCTATTTTCAAGATAGATGATGTGGCCCAGCTGAAAGCTGGACTGCCTTGATCCTGGGGTTTAAGTGCTTTAAGCAAGGTCCCTTCAAAATGGACCTTGAACAAGGCTATTGCGTAATGTTGTACATAGTGGAATGTCAACACTGAACTACACGGACATCACATTGCTACACACTGAATCTTTACACCACCAAAACAGGTAGTGTAATTAATAATATTTGACAAAAAAGTAGAAATAAAGTTTTATTTATGTCCTGCATGAGCCCTGTCGGTTGCTGGCAACAGCCAAATAAAAAAGATTTTATAGTGGCCTGGTGAGTGCGCCTGCCTGAACGATAACTTCAAATATTTCTGAGATCTATGAGAGTCATTAATTTGCACTATTGCTATGCCTGTAAAAATTTCCAAGATATAATCCTTACAGATATAATGTTTCAGGCCTTAAGAATAGCTTTGCATTCAATATATATATTGGAAGTTCACAACATTGTATATATATTGTAGCAAACTGCAAAACCTCATCAGACGCTTCGGGTTGCTCACAGTAATATAATCCTAGTGCCACCAGATACCTCAAAACATGTAAGACAATCACCACTAAGTACAACAACAAGAGCATGTACAAAAGGACTACAAAAGCATGTCAAAATTCTAATTAATCAAAAGATGCGGTGCTGGCAGGAAAGTATGAGCAGATCTTGAAAATCCTGCGAGATGATGGCCCTAGCAGCTACATGAGCAATCTGCTTGCTATAAGCTACACCCTCTACTGAATGCTGAGGGTTTTTATTGTTCATTTCAGCCATCCAACTGTTGAGAAATAAATCTTCCAGCAAAATCTTTGAGCTCCAACCAGACCAGTCACCAGCAGGAAAATCTGGATATGCGGCCACAAATGCCATCCAAAATGCTTCTTGGCCCCAAATCCAAGCATGGCAACAACGGTAAACCACATCCACAAGCAACCAAGTCTGAACCCCGGCCACTAAGTTGATCCAGCACTGACTGCTTCCAGGATCAAATGACAACTGGAGGGGGAGGAAGGGAATTGGCCGGTTAATGTTCTGCAGGGAGTGAGCAATATATTTGGATTAAAACAATAGACTTACATCTCTATTACTTGACGCTCCTGCTCCTGTATGCATGTCCCTTCTACTAAACAAAAACTTGATTGGCGACATTTGGAAAATGGGAGTCAGGCCTGTCCACTCATTAGGTAGAGTGACCGTTAATTTTAAAGGCTACAAAAGAGGGGGGTGGGGAAATCAGTACTGTCAGTCAAGATTATAAAGCCAAGAAACTCACAATTTCACCCCAAGGAATGCGCAATGCAGGTACTGTTAGAATATACTCTGACATACCAATACCCCATAGGATAATACCTCTGATTTGTAAGCCAGCCCAGTATGCAGCAGCTATTCTGTGTAAGATGTCCGTGGTTGCATGTCATGTTTAAGATCCTACATTGTAACCTTGGCCATATAGCTCAATTGGTAGAGCAGCTGGCATGTATCCAGAAGGTTCCAGGTTCAATCCCTGGTTTGGTCATTATCCAATTTTATCAGGTACACCACCAGTAAAACATATTGACAGGTTAAATGGTTGAATCATTAGATTGGACTCGTCTTCAACAACAGGGCAAGTGTACAGGATGATTGATTCTGACATAGTGTCAATGTGGACAGCAAAATGAGAGTTGAGCTTGGACTTTGGGAAAACTCTGGAAACCTGGAAACCGGCACATTGTCATGCACCAAAGTTGATTGGTAGCATGGACAGGTGTCAATAACGAAGCGAATATTCAAAAAGACTCGCCTTTGCGCCACACAGGCACAGTGCCACGTGGAATAGTAATTAATATTGCCTTTTCCGAATCTGTGGCTGATCAGCACCACCTCTATTAGGCAATTCAGTCACGCTCACCTTTGCTTTTCCATTCGGTACTTTCCGCGTTTCGGCATTTCGGCAAATTTTCGCGTTGCCACTGGCTACACATTGCATTGCGCCCTCGCTTTTGTCGTTTCCCTTACTCCCCTTCCTTTGCCTAGCCCCACCATGGGCCCCTTCCTCTCCTTTTTATTCTCACCCGACAGTCGTTTCTGGATCCCCACTTTAGTTCACCTCCTAGTCACCTCCACCCTCCTCCTCCTCATCTTCTTTGCTCTTCCACCATATCTGATGTCACCACTCTCTATCTGCTTCCGTCGCTGATCTGTCGACCACCACATGCCACTGCTGATATCAGCAAAGCCCTGGCAGCCGGTCCAAGTTGGGCAACAGGTCCATCTTCATGATATCGATCTTCCATCATATACCATCAAAATATCGCTCGCTCGTCTCGCCTGGTTGGAGCATGGGTGGGTAGTTTTTGAGCTGGAGAAGGTTCATCCCCTTGCGTTGCCTATGTACATCACTGTCCCATTCACTTGGGTACACTTACCTTTTGTCCATCGTCTTCGCTACAGCTACACCTACCACACGCTGCCTGGGACTCACTTGTTCCAAATTGGAGCTACTCCTCTCCCTCCCTGGTTTGATCAGGTGGTCCAACACAACCAGTCCATTGGTAAGGCCATGGAACTGTCGGATTTGGACTAGGTGGTGGACTGGTGGCTCCAGTTTCTTTTTTTTCAGCAGAACATTCATTTACAGTGTGATTATTTTTGATTTTTGAATCATTTTTATGGACACATATTTTTTTAGAATGCCTGACTGACAATAAAGGAACTGTATTGATACTGATAGTGTTTTGCCTTGCTCTTTTTTTACTGCATCTTCCCGTGACATCATGATTTTCCTGCTCTTTTTTTGCTATTGGACTTTACTTTATGGCTGTACAAACCTATGACATTACTCACAGCATTCATTGTTCTATCCCTTTCTTTTCCTTTTTTTGACAATCTTATCCTGTACTACCTACGCAGGATTTGTCAGCGTACATTCCTTCCTTCAAGTTCTTTCTCATTCTTTTTGCACAGCTATACTGTGCATAACCTACTTTTCTTTCACTATATAAATCCCTGTATTTTACCTTGTAAAAAAACAACAAGAACTTGAATCCAGACTTCCTCTCTAATCTCAAGTTCACTACTCACTACTACTTGTGATCCAGTGTGGTCACAACACTTCCCACTGCTACCACTGTTAACTGCTGTCATCGTCACTTGTCACTTTTGAAGTCTTTATCATCCCTTTTGATTAGAGTCCTTCTGAGCACTATAGTTTGTGCATCAGGAGCCTGCTATCACTGGGAACCTTGTCATCTTGTCGTTCTCAAACCTACCTTGTGCTATAATTAGCAAGGTAGTGCTTGTCCATACTCGTCACTAAGCCCCTATCCTCTATAATTCAACTATCCCTCCTCCTCAAAACCCACACCCATACATCTCTGGGTTTTACTTTGAAGGATCATTATATGTACCACCCCACGAACAACCAGAGCACCCACTGTTCTAGGAGGCAAAGCCCATAAACAAGTTCCATGGAATCTGGGAGGATTGTGTGTTAGTTTGTTTTTGTGTGTGGTTTTCTAACAGCAGTTCTCATCATCGACACCGCCTTAACCCGAATCATCGCGAGGCCTTTTCAGGTTGTGAACGCCATGCACTGTCTCTTGAATCTCGTTACCACTCGCTTGACACCCGAATGCTTCCAGGAGTTGATCAGTTGTCCACGAAACCGGTTCCTTATCCACTGAATGTAGCAACGGCCGCCGTCTCGGATCCTTGTCCAGAAGCATCTTGATGAGCTGTCTAAAGCCAGAATATCCGCCTTCATCCACCATCCCACCAACGAACTGCAAAACCCTCCCACAGGACCACAGATCCGCTCGTATAGGACTGAACGCCCATGGCGGCTTGTCAGCGTCGAGCACAATTTCCGGAGCGCTCCATTCCAGAGTCCCACAGGACCTTGCGACCATGTCATCTGCACCACTGCACTTCATGGCTATATCAAAGTCAATAATAAGGAGCCTCTCGGTGTCAAAGGTACAGATAAGATTGTCAGGCTTGATATCTAGGTGCGCAATCCCTTGCGCGTGGAGGAAGGCAACACCTTCTACAAGCTCGCGGCTCAGCCGCTCGGATCTGTCCTTGTGAATATACCCAAACGTAGAAAGTGTGTTCCCCCTTTTGAGAATAAGCAAAGGTCCCAATTCCGACACGACCACTTCAACCAAGGGCACGACATGGTTAAGTGGAGTTTTTTGTTTGGATAATTCCTTGAGGAAGGAGAGCTCATTGCTCGGTTTGCGGACAAGCTTCACGATAAGTCGTTTTCCGTTGGAGTCTCTTGCCTCTGCTATATGATCCGGTAACTGCTCCAATTTATTAGCGCAAAGCAGGACACAGGTCTTCAAACACTTGCCTCATGTAGGGGGGCAAAACCCTCGGGATCTACTTGTAACTGGAAACACGTTCCTTTGAGAGCGTCAGTCATCACGTTGCGGATGTCCATGGCGCTATATTGCTTTGAACCCGGACCCCCTCGCTGACTACATTGTTTGTCACTATCCCCGGTGTTCAAGTGGTCATTAGTATGAAAACTCTTTTTGATACTTCCGACAATCTTCTCCCAAATTTGTTCCATATCTGGCCTCAGGGCTCCTCCTTTTCCGATGTAGAATGCATAATTGTAGAACTCACGCAGGAAATGCGTTAATTGAAAAGGATCCCCCATATCAAAAGTTTTCAGATCACGGCAGACCTGGAAACAGAACCCATAGTTAGGACTAGCCCAAATGGATGTCTTCAGACGTACTTTATCATCATCGTCCATGAAGAAAAAGTAGCGATTTATTTCCCATTTTTCAGAGAAGAACACAGCCATGAGGAAAACATTCTTGTCATATTCGTCTTTGACGCGATCATCCTCTCCGAGGCGCGCTATGCGCCGTAGCACACACGCCGCATAGACATTGAGCCGGTACTCATCCAGATTCTTGCATTGCGAATCAATTTTGACCAGAATACGAGGGATACCGTGCTGTAAGAAGGTAGCATCAGGTCGCGGTGTATACTTGCGTCTCTCGTTTTCCTGGGTTAGATGAATGATAACAGGGAAAGGGATAGCTTCGTTACTAAGCAGCAAAATGAGATACATTCTGTCGTATGATCAGCTACTCACTAAATGCAGCCAAGTTTGTCAACCTCCTTCATCCAAAATGTCTCGAACCAGTCGAGCACCAAGCGACGTGTCTCCCCCTCCATTACCTGTCCACGCTCACACGGTGACACCGAGTGTGCAGCAGCGAAAGCGAAATGGGCCAACTCAAGATTCCAGGCCACATATGGGGGAGCAGAGCTATTCTCGTCAAATAAGTTATCGAACAACTTGGCAAAATCGTGCATCTTGCCTTCTCTCGTCGAGAGTTGAGGGAGAACTGCAGCAACGGCGGAGAGTGACAGCTTTGACTCGCCATCCGGCGGTCGTCTCACCATGTCCACTATATCCTTTGCAGGTTGCTGGAGGCATCCATTCCGATCAAATTCATTCTCGGTGACCGCCCGATCCCACTTGACGCTGGAAACTTGGCCAGAATATTTGAAAGTGACTAAATCGCGGTCTGGATTAGAACGAGAACTAACAGAGGTAAAGTCCTGGGCTGTAGCTGAGAAGGTTAATCAGCCTAATGGCAACGAACGAATAGGCTTTGTTGGTCACTGACTGGGGATGTCGTTGGCAGGATCAGGCAGCCACACGAGCAGTGCCTCATCATCGGTAAATTCTTCGACATCGTGATGGGAGAGCGACATCAGGTCGCTGACCCTCCTCCGCAGAGTGAGCTTGCTCGGAGCGATGTGGTCAAAATTGGGCGCCATGGCCTCCTTGACCTTCTCCTTCAACTCTGCGACCAGTGTTTGGGAAGATACCACGAGCGAGACATCTCTGGCCCACCTGTTATTGTGGTCATAAACAGCGCATCTGACGTTCACGGTGTTGTTGACCATGGTGGCGGGTGCAGCGATGGTGGTCATGGTGGTGGCATTGCAGAGTTGTTAGAGAGTAGCTCTGGAACAGCCACCGGAATAAAAGTCAGACAGGTGGATGGTGTTCCCTGCAGCCGTACGCACTCTAGGTTAGGGATAATGAGATACATGTACCTCCCTAGTACATCGCGCTACAGAAATGCTATTCTCAAGAAACGAGCTCACACACTCCAGTCCGTCGTTTCTTCTCATCCTGTGTCATTGCCCTCACCCTCACGACCGACTCTTGAGCGCTGAAAACCTGAGGCCTGAGGAGCCACTCACTCTTGAAAATTGCGTCGTATTCGAATTTGCAGAGGCAGAGAAGGATGCGCGAGAGTGTGATGGCATGACTGGAAGGTGACATTGGCGGCACATGCGTGGATGGATGTCTGAGGGGAAGCAGTGCCACACGTCGGAAGCAAGCAAGGAAAGTATTTGGTATCGAGAAGCGGACGCGACAACAAAATCAAGTCATGGCGCTACCAAGACCGTTTAGCTAGGCCCACTTCCGTGTTGCCTCGCTACTTCACATATTGTATTATGCGCTCATACTATCATTAGCCTCCACACTCTGCTTATCTCTCTCTCGTCTTATTATGGGGCGCAAAAGCAAAGATATCATTGATGACGAGCGTGGTGGTTGTATGTGAAGGTAAAACCTGATGGATCATACAAATCTTGACACGCAGCTGCAGCCTAGTGTGGAATTGACATACGATATGCGTATTTGATGACGTAGTATGGTGTGAGTGTGTGAAGCGCAGGTTGAAGGTTCGGGGTTTGAGGTGGAGGAGATGGAGCGCGCGGGGTTAGGGAGACTTGTGGAAAATACCTTGCGCATTCTAGGAAAACGAGCATCGTAAGGAAACGGTGATGCAATGCTGAATGCAAGCCCCGACGTCCGTGAGAGCAAGGCGT
>NW_006763296.1:821427-867620 GCF_000218685.1 Serpula lacrymans var. lacrymans S7.9 | reverse complement strand
GTTATACGCCTACGAAGGTGCCGAGTCCGCATTCGGTGGGAGGCTGGGCGGTGGCGAAGCGGTATATGTGGGTGGCGAGGGCGAGAGTCGGGATGGGGATTTGGGATGGTGCCCATGCCCATGCCAGTGTTTACGCCAACATCAACGTCAACGGACACCCCAAACACCCCATCCCCGACTCAGACCCGGACCCCTGGACTTCAGACGCGCTAGGCGAGAAATGGAGGGGAGAGTGGGTGCTTGAGGCGGAGGGAACGAGGGAGGGGAGACAGACACTTTTGGATTGTCTTTGTCGCCGTGCTGGCAGCGATGGGGAGGGGGAAGGGGAGGAGGTGTATGTGTGGGAAGTGGTGAGGGAGAAGAGTGGGAAGGGGCGGGTTTGGTTGAAGTGAGTTTTTTTTTGGTTTTGATTTTGGTTATGGGTTATGGGTGTTTGTGTTTTCTCCTTCTTTGAATTAGTGATTCTTTTCACTTTACATGTCCGTGCCTTTTTTGAAATCTCGTTCTATCGCAACGCGACGCGACACTCTCCCATCGCTTTCTTCGATTTTCCTAATTGAGGGTGTTGGAGGCATCTTTTTTTTTCACATGTCTTGGACTCTTATTTTTTTTTCACATGGATTGTGAGATCTTGCGCTTGCGCTTCTTTTTGGTTTTGGTTTTATGTTTATTTTGGTTATTGTGTGGTCAGGGCGTCTTTTTGGGTGCAATTTCGCTGACGATTGTTTTGAAATGGAATTTTAGACTCGTCAGGCCTGTGACGCCGCCGAAAGACAGGATGGACGCGTATGTCGCTCCTCCTCCCCCTGCTGCTGCTGCTGGGAAGCCTCGTGTGAGAGCGAGGGCGTAGGTCTCACTCAAGATTCTTTTGACAAGTTTTCAATTTCAAATTTCAATTATCTCATCTCACTATCTCAAAACCCCAAAAACCTCGAATTCGATTTCTGAAACCTCCCCATCTGAAAAACATTCTAATCCCTATTTGATGCATCTCATATCAGAGTTCGACATTGTCTCCTTTCGACTCGCTTTTACCTTATCCCCTGACTCGACTCATTCCCGTATACTCCATGTCATGGGGCTAACTCACTTTTGGCTAAACCCAATGCTCCCCCCCTTGTTTTTTTTTAATTTACTTTTTCACTTTTCTTACACACTTCAACTTGCCAAACTTGACCTGATTCGCGAACGCGCGCCGCTCGTGCACGGTGAATGGCATTATGGAACACTCGTGCTCTCTCTGACTTGGACTTGGACTCGGACTCGGACTCGGACTTGTTTTGCGTGTATGTGGGTGGGTGTATGTGTGCTGTTGTGGACGTTCCTGGACGGTTTTCCTACTTGTTACATTTCGTTGTATCTGATGCCCACCTCCCCCGCCTTTCCGTATTTATTCCGGACTTGGGGGGCAGCCAACCCTCCTTGTTCTCGTATTGTTTGGACTATTACTTATCGCTGTTGGTGTTGCTGCTGCTGCTGTTGCTGATGTTTCTATTTTCTGCCGCTGTTGTTGCTGCTGCCGTCGTTGCTTCTGTTCAAGTTGTTGTTGTTGTTGTTGTTCTACTTTTGTGAAGCTCTGGACGTTCTGAACATTCGTTGTTGTTGCTACTACATCAAGGTACTACCACCGTCATATTTTTTCCTCCAATACTCGTTATCTCACAGTTAACAAATATACTAGATGATGTTTTTTTACAATGTTTTCTTAATTCGATTATGCATGTATGCATGGATACATGGCTTTCGATTTCGATTTCCTTGGGCTTTGTGTTATTAGCGGTGGAACTTTGAATTCACGCTGTGACTTTGACCCCCTGATGTAAATTTGATAGTGGGATGCAGCCCAGCTTGATATTATTGATCTCGGACAACTGGGTTTTGGACGGTAAACGTTAAGGTCAAGGTTGTTTGTTTATCGAGCTTTCATTGAGACATGCTGCGTACAATGGAAGAGAGGGGGTCATTAATGAGCGCCTTGGCATGTGTTGGATTATTGATTATCGAGTATTGACGAGGCAAGCCGCACGTCCTCCGCGTCCCCCCCCCCCTACTCTCCCTGTCCGTCACTAATAAGAGTCCATTTCCACTCGCGGGTTTAGGGATGTGCTACCCCCTTTCCGTTCCTCTTCTGAGCCTCCAGGAGCTACAGCGTCGAGGTGTAGCACGAATGTTTTTTTTTAAAGAAAAAACAAAAAAAAAAAAAAAAACAAAGTTCGTGCTATTTATACTGTACCTCCTCAGCGCCCCCCTTCTCGATCTCCTCGCAGGACGCGCGTCGTACGGTGTGAAGTAAGTCGTGAGTGGCGGGTGGCGGGTGGGGTTAATGAATATGAATGAGAAGAGGTGCGTGGGTGGCTTGGGTTGCTTGGGTCGTGAGGTTATGGTGGGAGCGTGAAGGAAGAGGGTTGGTGACGTTCGTGGGTCGCTTGCCAATAGTCGGGTAGTCGTAGGTAAGGTATCGGTATCTCAAGGGGACGTGATGCTCAAATGCGTGTTTGGGCGACATAGTTGCCATCCTCTCAGTCCCACTTTGTGGTGACGAAAGCAAGAAAGAGGGTAGGATTTGTGGGACGGTGACGTGTGGTGGTAATATGGAAGTGTGATAGGTAGGGGGAAGAGATCATGAACGGTGAACCATGAGTTTCAAGTGATCGATGATCGGTCAAACATGATCATGAATAGCGGGGTACGCGAATGTGAGTAATATAAAGCAAAGAATCAGTAAGCAAAACACATCGTCTACCACTGCAGCACATAACAGGGGTGATGGTGGTGGGAGGACATGAGCCGAGGGGATGAGAGGGGGGGAAACTCACGACAAGCGGCTCGTCTTTCTTGGCCTCTGGAATGACAGGTTTTCCCTTGGCTGCCTCTACTTTCGCCGCCAGATGACCGCGTTTGGGATTCGACACATTGGTTCCCCGGGTTTGTTCCTATACGACATGCAGGGGGGAAAGCGGGGGTAAGTTATTGTGTGCTGCGTAGGGTACGCATAGGCACAGGGAAAACAGAATGTGGGATGTAGGACGTGGGTCTTGGGAAAGTGGGTGGGACGTACCGACTTGAGTCTGCGCTCTGCAGCTTCAGCAGCCGCCGCGCGCGGGTCTGCACTCGAGCTTGGGGGTTGCGAGCCTGCAGTCCGACCGCCCCCTGCGCTCGTAGCACCGTAGCCAGCGGGTGCCCCGCCAAGGACCTGGTGGCCGCCCGAGTGGGAGCGCGATTTCGAACAGAGGGAGCCCATGACGAATGATGAGGTTTTTGAGTCTAAATCTTGAGCGGGTTATAGTTTTTTACAAGTAGCCGTGGTATGTAGATAGGACTCGGAAATTGAAGACTTGCAGTTGGGAGACTTTGGAAGAAAAGTGGGGAAGTTGTGGGAGGTGCGTGGATAACGTTATTGTTTGTGCCTTACTGCGCCATATGCCATCTCTGTATTTGGATGACCAACCACTACACTGCGGACTACGATGACAGAAAACGAGTTGGATAAAGCACAACAGTGGCAATGACAGGCAGGCTGTGGTATGTTCGAACAGTAGCGTCAGTAACAGCACTGACAACGACGACAACAATAACACCGGTAATGACAGCATTTTCTAACAGGATAATGTTGCTGGAAATGAATGCAACCAGGGCCTAAGGATATATAGCCGCTTGCAGGACTAACATCCTTTGAAACAGTAAGAACGGAACTATTGCGATATTACCGTTCCATTATCGTCGTAGCTCTTTTTCCATCACGACGGTCAGAATCGCCTCAACGCCTAAGGACCTCCAACCTAGTAAATTATCCCACTCATGGCGGGGACGGTTTACTACGTTGGAGATTCTTCTTTACAGGGGTGACAATATCTATCATCGTGTTGTCGACAGCTTTCACATTATCATAGGTTCTTTCATCCAGTCTTTTTTATGTTCGTTGGACGCCAAGCCGCCACGTAGTTCTCCCAATGTTGAAGAGATTGCATAGAATAATCCAAAAAAAAACCTGCAAACCTACCAGCCTCTGCACTCGCAGTACTGTATCTGGGCCCACCTCCGAGGACCTGCGAGCCGAATGCAGGATTTCAAAAAAGGGAATCACATGGTGCTGTTGCCCAGAGGTTTATGTGTAGTTTATAGGTAGCTGTTGTATGTGGATTGATGGGACTTTCAGTTGGAGGAACTGTAGGGGTGCCGAGCATGTGTATATGGGCCGCGTTTAACGTTTAATATTGGCGCTGTCATGTTGAGACTTATTGGTGAGTCTCCCATCTTGATTGGTGTCCTGTGCTTGGGTCTCCAGCCTACCACACAGATCAAGTGGTGCATGTTGCAGCCTGTTCGTTCTACATGCAAGCACATCTATTCTTCGAAGTGAACATCAACCTGGAATTCGATCTCACTGTTGTACTGCGGCTTGGATAATTCTGGTGAGCGCTCAGGTCTTCCGGACGACAGGACTCATCCACAAAACGTTATAATAGGATTTCGACGTAGCATGGTAAGATGAACTCAATTCAAGTTATTGTCCCTCCCTGCGCAGTTCTTCTGATGGTATTTATTAATTCCATTTTAACAGTGCCATCATTGATAGGCTCCTGGCCGCCACCCCTAAGGCTGCGACACTTGCACAGTTTGGATCTGCTTCTTGCGATTTATGCAGGCGCCCTGTTTTGCTGTAGATCACTCGACTATTAGTTGCCAATACCAACAGTCACGCGGATCATTTCGTTGGCTGTACCATCCCGTTGAGCAGCATAACGTGTTCCACTCAAAGGTCTACGTCCATTTTCTGTTATGGCTATCCTTTATAAAGTGTGGTGCATCAACGGAAAGCAATAGTTCCTGCACCCTTTTCAGATGAAACTTCAAGCTCTCACAACAAACCATGTTTATCCCGTATTCGGCTTTCTTGGATTCTTTTCGACAGTTATTCTAATGCCGATGCATTTCCGAGGTACGTTCCTTTCGGTATCTTGCTTTGTATCCTCATGATGATATAGCATTCAGCGAAGGACTTGAACGTCGGCGTATTGTTGTTCGTCGTATGGACGAGCATCCTTTGTCTTGTGTTCAGCGTGAATTCTATCGTGTGGAATAATAGTATGGCTGACGTGGCGCCAGCGTGGTGTGATATCTGTGCGTGGCTGTTGTTCCTACTATGATGTCCATGCAGCTTATTTTGTTTGTAGCATCCCGCTTGATTACTGCATCTACCACTGGGAACCAAACGGCATTATTGTGCATAGTTCGTTGTCTATATCGCATCGTAACAATGAAGGTGATGAACCAGAGCAGCTCAGAGGTAATCATAGCAGTTTTCACATTGCCGTCTGTTTCAGTTGAACCCCCAGGACGTTAGGTTCGAATCGATCTTCTCATCAACCTTTCGCTTGGAATTGGTACCCCCCTGCTGCTTTTAGTCTTCCGTACGTCAGACCACGATTTTATTATGGTTTTCCAAGTCTGACCAAACATTCCTCGCGAAGAGTATATCGTCGTATCTCATAGATATGTGATTCTGGAAGATATAGGTTGCTTTCCGGCCATAGCAGTTACGACACTTGGAATTCCACTTTATAGGATATGGCCCATCATAATCGCATTGGTGAGCAGTGTATACGCAGGTTTGTGACTCTAAAGTTTGTATCTATACGTTTCGTCACTCAACATCAGTCACAGGCCTTACCGTCTATGTAACTATCCAACGGAGGGCTCGCAGCCGCAATATAATAGACGGCCAGTATCCGCAGCGCTACTGGCGCCTTCTCTCTCTCTGTGGTATTGGCATCATATGTGCCCTCCCAGATGCATTGCTAAGCCTCATCCTTGGCTTTTTCCACATAACCACCCCGTACACATGGAACTTTGTCCATTCTGAGTTTTCGGATATACTACAAATTCCCGCCTCCGAATGGGCACGTCACACTGTAGAACAACTCGCCGTCGAGTCCCATCGGTGGTTCCCCGCGTTCTATGCCTTGATTTTTTTTGCATTTTTTGGATTGACGAAGGAGGCAAGACGATGTTACTATTTATCTTGCCTTTGGGTTATTCAACACCTCGGTTTTTATCGATCGACTGAGGATGCTAGGTTCGTTAGGCTGGAGACTTCTTGATTTTGTTTAGTACTTTATTCTAAAATACTTCATTTGCGGACAGAAAACCTTTTCACGTATGTACTATTTCCCTGCACAAGCACACTTCGCGCCCGGCTGTCATGTTTGGATCTACTCTCGAATCACTACGCTTCATGCCCTACGACACCTCGAACAAAGTCATTGAATCTGCCACACGATCATCATATACTCAAGAACCGACGGAGACAGCTGGGGACAGCGAAAGCGGTTCTTCGTTGATGTTGGCACCAACTATCATGAAACCCGCGTCAGTGCTGTCCGCCTCTACAGTGTTGCGTTCCAGTCGTCATTTCTCGAATTTACCGCCCCTCATCGCCGTTGAGATACCAAGAACAACATTCAACCTTTCTACCTTTGAGCTATGTTGATCAAAGGAAAACGACTGTTTGACTCTCGCCCCTTATATCACTTCGCTCCATCACAATGGATAAAGACTCTTCACGGATACCCCGAACATCAAACTGTACCAACCAACATTACTTCCGTCAGCTATCCCTTTGGCCAGTCCCGGGTTTCAACTTATCGCCTTTCTACTTACAGTCTAGCCATATTGCTTACATACTTAATGAATATGAATATAATTTGATCGTCAACCCTCTCAAGCACTCGTCAGCTTGACAATCTCGATGTTGAAGAACTGGGCAAGATCGAAACCGCCTTCTGGAGCTGACACTACGCCGGCTTGTTCGAGGACTCTGTGAAATGCAAGCGGTTTCAGATATCTAATTGTACAAATGATAATTGCGAGGGAAAGCGCACCTCAGAGTGTCGCTGACCACCTGCGTCTGTATCTCCGCACAGTCGGAGGGATATGCGACCGTCTTCAGCCATGCCTGTTCAAGAAAGCATCGTCCAAAATCGTCAGCACTATCCATGCAACGGAACCAAAAGGCCAATCCAAGCGCTCCCCTTCTCGCCTGTAGGATGGCTCACACTCACCCGAATATCTTCTTCGGGGTACCCAAATTTATCTTTGATAAATTCGACGCTGGCACTCTTGCGCTGCTCTTCCGAGCCAAAGCTCCTCACGTACCCGCTTAGGTTAGAAAGGAACTCCCGCACGGCGGAGGGGTTGGCACGTTCTGCCGAAGGATGAGCGGCGATCATCCACGAAGGCCAGGGCGTAGGCACCGAGCCGATCTATTTTCGAGGCATCAGGGGTCGTGAGTAAACAAAACAAAGAGAAATCCAAGCACAGCAAAGACGCACGAATCTAACGTCCCCAGAATCGGCATATGGTTTCGTCGTAAACCATTCCCACATGAAAGCGCTCGTCGAGTCATCGTTGACTGATTTGATGAGGCCATGGATGTCGTTGTTGACTTTTGGTAAGGATGTGTGAGGGGGTTGAGAGAGTAGGAGACGGGGGAGTGAACGGACCTTGGAACTTGAGGCTGCTTGTGTCCCAGCCTTGTTGGAGGGCCATGACGTAGGCCATCGTTTGACTCCCACTAGGAAATGTATAGAATATGTGTTCATGAGTATGTGTGACCGCAGCAGTGATTCCATGCACAGAAACCCACCTCCCAGGACGCGAAATACCTATGGTAGTATCTTTCAAGTCTGTAATAGCTTTGTACTTAGAGTCTTTGCCAGTGATAACTGCCCTGTGTGTAACGTGTCAATTCCGCAAATGATTCAATAAAGGGTCGAGGAAGAAAACGAGAAAAAGGGACAGACCAGTTAAGGGGGGTGGAGACGTAGCTCCCTACGAGCTTGTATGCTTGTGAGCCTTTGGCGATGCCAGAAATCAAAGGGTCCGTAAGTGCACTAGGAGGAACATTGAAAGGGCCAACTACGAATTTATCAGTCAACTCGGAACGTACATGGCTATATCAATCTCGTCGTTTGTAAGTCGAGAAATCAGCTGGCCAGTCCCGCCTGAGAGACATTTCGTGAGTTCTCATTGGGTTCGTAGCATCTTCAAGGAGCGGCTTACTGGGACATTCAACGAGTGTGAATGTTTTCTCCTGGTCCGCCAGTGCATACTGGAGTAAAGGGGATGAGAAGTGTTCCCTAACTGTTCACAACACTTGATGATTAGGCCCAGTCCGGAAATACATGGGACTTACCATATCCCACACGGAGCGACATGGTTTGCAAAAATACTGAGTTAGAGTACAGAGGAGCTATAAAGGATAAGTAACGCAGACTGAGAACTGTAAGTTTACTCAGGACCGTCGATCTTGGGGAAAGGTCACTGTGAAAGATAAGATCTTATCTAATCGGAACTAACCGACTTACTAATAAGAGCCAAATTACTTAGATTATTCGTGGTGGACGAAACAAGAAATGATGAATTAGTCTAAATGCCCTTGTTTCGTTCGAGCACCACATGAACACGGCAAGGCGAATAGCAGGAAACGTACAACAAACAAGCGATAAGTCACATTACATCGCGGCAGGTGGAACCATCACAAAGTTTTTCAAGAGCCTGTTCGCTAACAAGTACTTGCGAATAATGCGAGGCAGATCATTGTATAAGTATCATCCAAGCCAGGATAAAATAGAACAGCCTGAAAAAAATCCAGACAATTGACAATGTAAATATTTTTCAGCGGTTCACGCGATGCAGTGTAGACTTACAGCAGCGGGTATACAGCCAGCAAGATGCGCTGCTGTTCGATTTTTGTGCCGTCGAGGAAATTTACAGAAGCTAGAGGAGGTGAGAATGAATAAGGAAAGTCAGAAGTGCGAAGAAGAAAAGGCGCACCCCATATACACCATGCCCATGCCGCAAGAGCAACGGGAGCGCGAATCCATATTATACGTACGAAGCACGATACGAGGGCCGCAATATTCAGCGGGGCGATGCAGTACCCGAGGACACAAAGACCCTGGAAGAATGATCTGTATAAAAGTCAACTGCGTCAGAAAATGCAGAGCTATAATTTGATGAAATGAAACACTCACACCCTGCCACCTAAGAGCTGTAGTTTGGTTTCGTTAGAAATGCAGTACTGGCGAAAGGGTTTATACGCACTTTTGCTTGTACGGTCACCACCAATGAACCGAGCGAGACTATCACTACTACGCTAGTGAAAACCCCTAACGACTGGCTGGGTGGTGCCTACGTGGTGTACTCAGTTTCAAAGATTATCTGAAGACAAGAGTGCAATTACACACATTCACGCTTAGCATTATTGCTAATAAGAGGCACAACAATAGAGGCCCCCATAAGTCCCAGTCTCTATTCGCTATAAGTCAGCACCGTTAAATGATTACTCAGGCAAACGAACCTGAGGACTTCTCGGCCACTGCTTCTTCGCGGATAGAGCACTTGTACAAGTTTGGTATAGATGGAAATAAGGTCACGGGCCTAGTATAAAGTCAATGTCGGAGGTGAGATAGCTGGAGTAACAGGTACTGACAATGGTCGTGGTGACAGGTTCATCCAGTGTGTCTACTCCCGTATGTCTGTGACCCATGCATTCAGGAGAAGTTTAGTTTCATTATACAACCAGAAACAGACCGCGTCTCCACTTGAACACCACCGATGGTCTGCCTTGCGGGTTTAGACTGTGCAGAACCGTTAGAACTGCCAATGTTGCCCGAGACACCAGTGGGAGAGGTCGTGTTTCCTGAAGGCTCTGCCAACTGTTCTGGTGCACGGCCTTTGCCTTTATCTTGTGGAGGAGAAGCGAGTGAAGGGTGGGTGAAGCCAGGAATGTTCTCTTCGTCTAGGTCGTCATCGTTGTCTGGGTCATGGTTAGCTTGGACGACGTGTCAGATGGGAAAGACATACCCGCTTCAATAAAGCGAGAGCTCGATGTGAGAGGCGTATTTACTGACGAGAAGTCCATCTTTCACGTCCTCCGCTGGAGTCCTGTCCTATCGCAGCGGTTCTCTACCTTTGCCCTGCGCACTTGACGTCGTGTCCGTGAGGTTCCCACGGGTTTCGACACGTGAGCGGAGTTCCAAAATTACTGAGGTGACGCGTCGTGCATATACCGGTCGGTCCTCCGTAACCGTTTAGCCCGTTGACCAAAAGCTTTACCTTTCTCTCTCCCAACTGGTTTACAAAAGCTAATAGACATGGTATGTACTGGGAACTCATATGTTGCTTACCGTTTGCTGAGGACCTCCAGGGTAACACTCCGTCTGGTATGCCGCCTGGTGGTGGACAACAGCAGAACCAGGATAACAAGAACAAGAAAGACCAGGCTGCTCAGAAGAAGAAATGGGAGCCACCTTTGCCCACTCGTGTTGGAAAGAAGAAAAAGCGTGGCCCTGATACTGCCTCCAAACTCCCTGCTGTCTTCCCCGCTACTCGCTGCCGTTTGAGGCTTCTCAAGATGGAGCGTATCAAGGACTATCTGCTTATGGAGGAAGAGTTTGTCCAGAACCAAGAACGTATGAAGCCTGAAACAACGAGGGAGGAGAAGAATGAAGAGGATAGAACAAAGGTGGATGATTTGCGTGGAAGTCCGATGGCTGTAGGCACGCTGGAGGAAATCATCGACGATGACCATGCCATCGTCAGCACTGCGTCTGGACCTGAGTACTATGTATCCATAATGAGTTTCGTGGACAAGGACCGCATTGAGCCTGGGTGCCAAGTCCTCCTGCACCACAAAACCCAAGCGGTCGTCGGTGTGCTGCAGGATGACGCGGATCCGATGGTCAGTGTAATGAAACTTGACAAGGCGCCTACAGAGAGCTATGCCGATATCGGTGGGCTCGAGAATCAGATACAAGAAATTAAAGTGCGTTATTCAGTGTTCTGGATGTTTACATGTGTCTAAAATATTTCTTGTTACACAGGAATCCGTCGAATTACCTCTAACACACCCCGAACTTTATGAAGAAATGGGTATCAAACCGCCTAAAGGTGTCATATTATACGGTGTCCCTGGTACAGGGAAAACGCTGCTTGCCAAAGCCGTGGCAAACCAGACCTCTGCGACATTCTTGCGTGTTGTCGGCTCCGAGCTTATACAGAAATACCTCGGAGATGGACCGAAACTTGTACGAGAGTTGTTCCGTGTAGCTGAGGAGCATGCTCCAAGTATAGTCTTTATTGATGAAATCGATGCTATTGGTACGAAACGGTATGTGGAGTGCATGTGCTCTTTTCATACGTGCAAATTTGACTCATCACGAATGTTACCTTTAGATACGACTCGACATCAGGAGGCGAGCGGGAGATCCAACGTACTATGTTGGAACTCCTCAATCAACTGGATGGTTTCGATACTCGTGGAGACGTCAAAGTAATTATGGCCACAAATAGGATCGAGTCACTCGATCCTGCACTCATTCGACCCGGTCGTATCGACCGTAAAATCGAATTCCCACTACCAGATGTTAAGACGAAGAGGCACATTTTCAGGTAAGCAATTCGCTATTGTATTCATCTTCTTTTTATTAAGGCCTTGCACAGATTACATACGTCACGTATGAGTCTTAATGAAGATGTTGACCTCGAAGAATTTGTTATGGCAAAGGACGATTTATCAGGTGCAGATATCAAGGCAGTGTGTACAGAGGCTGGTCTACTAGCATTGAGAGAACGACGGATGCGTGTGACGAAGGCCGATTTTACCTCGGCAAGAGAGAAGGTATGGCAGCTGATATCCGTGTGTTTTGTAATTCACACTGACAATTTATGTGCAGGTCCTGTACAGGAAGAACGAAGGGACGCCAGAAGGCTTGTACCTATAGTTTTTCATATCACCTACCATTCTTGTTCTTTCCTAGTTCTTTTTATTCTCAGCATTTACTTCACTTGTGGCTTACTGGAGCATAAGTTATCATTATTGCGTCCAAGACCTTCTAAGGATGCGCTTCTAGAATCACGTATAGCAAGAAACGTCGGCACCCAATATCCTAGCCAAGCTTTGTGGTGGAGCGAACTGTTGTATTGCTTACCTGCGACCGAAAGCTTGAGACCAAAGAATTCATCGCGAAATTGTAAATATTTCAGTCACGTGACTGCCGCGTCTGTGGCACTTGAATTTGCCCAACTAGGCTTGTTACAGTACTACTTCTTAAACATACTTAAACCGGTTTTCCTCTGGTGTCTGAACACCCTAATAACTTGGAAAACTAGGAGTTTATTCTACTTGGTGAAGAATGTCTTCCACATCAAGGAAATCCGTTTCCCTCGAAGTCCTCAATGCGTACTTCTCTCACGTCAAAAGCCTAAGTTGCTACTTGCTTGGTATTATCGACGCCCCAGAAGACATTCAAGGCATGAATATTGAAAACTCTCAGCTCTTGTTCAATGATTCTGATTCTGAATCATATCGCGCTCTCTTGAGTACGTCCTACGTTGGGATCAAATCTGAAAATTGTGGACAAAGTCAGCCTCATTTCACTCCCGTTGCTCCTATGATGTATATGCGGGAAGTAAGTACATTCATCTCCTGCCTGAAATGCGATAGGCTTTACTGACACCCAACACAATGAAGATCATCGACAAAGCTCATGAAAAGCTTTTCTTGAGTGCGGGTAGACCAAACAACATAATTACATCCGGGTACCAAAGGGTCTGTCTTTACACCCTTTTTAGTCGACTCGAACCTAAAACTTAGGTAGGTGTCCGAGAAAAGAGGAGACACGAAAGTGAACATGTCTCGCATGGGCATCACCAATCGTTTTGTAAACACCATCGTAACGGCACTCCAGGCCCCTGAATGGGAGACCCTCCTCCAGAGGTACGTGTTTTTGAATCACGCCAACCACCGGACACCCATAGTCTAAAAACGACCCAGGATAGGTGCTGATGCCATGCTACATCTGTTGACCAAGACTTCAATCTTTGTTTCTTTGCCAAATGACTGTTTCTGTCAGATGTCTGGGGACCCGCTCATTTTCATTATACCACCCATAATGGGTGGGGGTCTTTCCAAGGCAGTGCAAGGCAAAGGTACGGAGCGCCCGAAAAAAAGAAAGTTAACCTCAGACGATAGCGAACGCCCTAGGAAACGTATACGGCTGCAAAGGTCCTTACCCTCTAAATCTGGGTCAGCACTATTCAAAGGCACTGCTCGAAAACCTTCCATTCAGACACTAGAAAGGCAAGTCGCATTTCCTGATTTAAACCTAGGGACTGCCTATATAAACCATCACCATCACGCCAAACTCTCTTTATAGACGTACTGCTGTAGACATTGCTTTTCCTCGATCGCGCTTATTCTATGCTCGTCCATCAAGGGATCCAAACTCTCATTGTAGGATAGTTGGTTTACCTTACCATCGTGCGTGATCTGGTTCACATCTGGTTTGTATAAGTACTGACTATGTTGACAGATATCTTGAATCAGCTGAATCCCTCGTACCGTCAAAGGACGCCCATCAACCCCGAAAACTACGTGGACCCCGATCCTCGTAAACAAGCAGCCGACGTTCGACATCTTGCTAAATATGTTTTCCCACTACAATTCGGCCTTTCGAACGTCTTCAGTAAAATGGTCAATGCAAGGTATCAGCCCCGTCGGCTTCCTGATTTCTCAGACCGAGAGAATGAGATCAAGGTGAATTGTTACGTTACTTTCAAAGTTTTGCATTCTTTCTCATCGACGGCAGAGGCTTGGAAAGTGCAAGACTCCTAAGCGGTTGAGAGAAGTCATGAGGTTATTGGACAAAGTCCTCTGGAGACATGGGAAGTGCGGATATTCGCGTTTGCGAGATTTGGCTTGCCCATCAAAGGTACGTCAAGCTCACAGCTTGGTTGGTCTTCTACTTCACTGGCGCATATTTCAGGTCAGCTCGACAGGAAACAAATCTTTCGACAGCAGTGTCATTCTAGTTAGGATAAACATATGTTCTCGTTCTAACAACGCTTCACATTCTTGTTTGACAGGAAATGATGGCGGAGCGGTCCTTCCAGTTACGGTCCCAAGCATCTGTGCAAGACACCTCAACTGATTCTGCAGGAATCTCTTTACGTGCCCAGAGTATGTCTCAGGCCGAAAAGCACGGAAAACTCAAACCTCGATTTGCAGAATTTATATGCAGTTACGCTGAGGTTTGTTTGCGTCTGCATGCAGCCGACCTGTTCTGAAGGGAAGGTTTAGGTTTATCGGTTTGCTATCATGGCCACCAAAGCAGTTATTCCAGAGGCATTCTGGGGTTGTAAGAGGAACTTCAGGGTTTTACAGAAATGTATGTTTTTATACGTCATAACCAGGATTACCTTCTGATGACCGGCTACAGCCATCAAAGAGTTGATCACAAGTCGCCTATATGAAACTATAACGCTACATCATGTACTGCAAGGTTTCAGCATTTCAGAATGTGATTGGCTCATACCTCCTGGCTCGGCTGTTCAAAAACAAAGCAGAGTTTCTGTCACTGATGCATTGAAGCGTCGTGAACTGCTCGAGGAATTTCTATATTGGTACTTTGATTCTTTTCTTTTGCCACTTCTGAAGGTACGCTTCAACTTTATTTTCCCGCCCAGTCTTCGATAAAAAGAGTGTGTAACAGACCACGTTTTATATCACGGAATCATCTGCATATCGTAATCGAGTTCTTTATTTTCGGCAGGATGATTGGGAGGCTTTATGTGCCCCTTTGATAAATCGTCTTACCGAAACCACGTTCCAAGAAATCGATAAGGTATGTTAGTTTCCCCTTGTCCGAGATCATTGGTTCCAATTTGCCACAGGCAGAGGCGGAAGAAATTCTTCGGCAACGGAAGCTGGGATTTTCATTTGTAAGACTTCTACCTAAGGACACAGGGGTGCGACCGATTGTCAACTTGAGGCGTAGGTCAGCTAAGAATGTGAGTATCCGTTCTGTTGCAGCCTTATATTGACCAAACAGAGATACTCTAGGGCACGTTCTCTGGTCCTGAGCAATCGATCAATCAAATTCTGCAAACAACATTTCAAATTCTAACGTACGAAAAGGCATGTAAACAGTCAGGTCGGCACATATCAGACGGATTGACTGAACAACTTATCTAGAAAAGGCAACCGGATTTACTAGGCGCTTCTGTATTCGGTTTCAACGACATCTGCGCTAAAATGAAAGCATATAAAGCACGCCTGACCAGCGCTAACTCGCCCTGCGAATTGTATGTACACATTACGCATCGATACTCAAGGCAGGACTGACCAAACGCTCGGTCACAGACCGAAACTTTATTTTGTAAAAGTTGACGTGCAGGCATGCTTCGATACGATCGATCAGTCAATGTTGATCAAGATTCTGCAGAATTTGATATCAGAAGTACCTTCAATCCCCAGCCCCTTTGTATAATACTAATGCGAGTCCACGTGTAAAGGACAATTATATGGTACAGAAGTATGGCCAGATCTCAAGCGTGGCCGGGAAAATTAGGCGAAGCTTTTTGAAGAAAGCGTATCCTGATGGTATGTGTACTTTTCATTTGACTCGATTCTAGTTTGACCCAGTCGCGTTAGATGAGCATCCGCATTTTCTATCATATGCTCGTGATCTCACCAATGCCTTGCGGCATACAATCTTCGTCGATCAGGTATGGTAACTATATCAGATGGTTTCAGTTCTATTCCAAAAAGTAAATGTTGGTTTATAAAGGTCCACTATCAGTTCGAAAGTAAGCGTGCAGCGTTGAAGCTCCTGGATGAACACATCACCGAAAATATTGTCAAAGTACTATTTCCTTCTCCGTTCGCCTATTTCTTGCTAAGCATGTAGTACCAGATTGGTCAGAAATACTATAGCCAAGTGGTAGGTATTCCCCAAGGATCTGTTCTCTCCACCCTTTTGTGCGCCTTCTTCTATGGTGATCTGGAGAAACGATTCTTCAGCTTTATGGAAGACCCTCAGAGTGTAAGCGATAGCATCCCCAAGTTCTACTTTCATTGATTTGTCGCAGATGTTACTGAGATTGGTTGATGACTACTTGTATGTCACCACGAGCCTCTCTAGAGCTAGAGGTTTTATGGATATGATGATTAAAGGTAAATGGGAGAATCTCACTGGTCTATTCAGACTAGAACATTATGGTCCCAGGTCACCCGGAGTATGGATGTTTCATATCGAGGGACAAGACTATGACCAACTTTGATTATGATTCCCAGATCATGAATGTCACAGCACCGGGTCAGCGATGTAAGTAGTCGTGTCCTAATTGATCAATCATACCGATGTTTGTCAAGGCTTCCCTTGGTGTGGTCTTCTCATCGGCATGAAGGATCTATCTGTCCTCGCTGATTACACGAGATTATTTGGAATACGTATGTACAGATGTCTTCATGCATTGTCCGCTGGGCTGAGCTGGTGTTCTTCTCGATATAGGCCTAGAAGATACCCTTACCGTCGAGAAGGGACGCAGACCTGGCGCCATATTTACTCAAAAAATGCTGCAGTAAGCTTCCTGTACTCCGGTGTATCTCCACTAATCACACCACCCCTATCAGACTTGCTAAAGCCAGGGGCCATGCCATATATTATGATAATGAACTGAATAGTGAACGTACCGTCTATCTCAACGTCTACCAAAGTTTCGTAATCACCGCGATGAGAATGCATCAGTATCTGGTCAAATGGGGAATCAATATTAACAAAGGTGGCAACTTTATCTACAGCGAGTAGCATTATTTAAGCATGGATCATAACGTCTACTCATCTGATAATATGACTAGATACGATGCGACAGGTGATCCAGTATATATACGCAACAATACGAATCAAATGCAGAACCGAAGTTACGAATGCCCGTGTAGGGAAATTCGATGTACAGAAATCATCAGTACTTTGGTTCGTTCGCTGTTACCTCATTTGTTCACTACGTACAGCTGACTGAACATTTGCTCATCTCGGGTTGAGTAGGTTAGGCGCGCACGCCTTTCATACGGTTATGTCTTTGAAAGCCGACCGCTATGCTGCGATAGTACTCAAACGGCTCGCTTTCGATCTTTCTCTTGCGAGACATAGACGATCAGTGAAAATGTTAAGAGGGGTGGTTAAAGATGGTCTTGCAGGCCTGAAGGGTATACAGTTTTGAGGGGGTTCCAATTGGCGTGCCACTTTCCGTTCAGGGACCGCAGCTGCGAGATTGAAATTTTTTTCGCGATATAATCCAATACCCAACGCTATGAGTTGTACACCTGCTTGCGTTGTCCTGCTTGCATGCCTTGGTCTAAGCCCTCCTCCCACGCGGCGTCTTTGATAATAGGATGGAAGCCCTCGGTGAACATTTCATCTTTCTGCGCCACCCACTAAACAGTAGGCATACACGATGGTTTGTTACAGACAGCTGCACAGTAGCTGCACACGTTCCATATCACAGCGATCGATAGGGGCAGTGTCTACTGTAAGTTGCACTTTTAAGTGGCTGAGAGCTGTCGGCGCGCGTTGGCAACGTTGACTTTGGTGTAAGTACTTTGTGGCACTGCTTGTTCGTTTACGGCATTCTCCACTTGATCGCTTAGTCCTCGTTGTATACTTGGTGATCATCAACGGTGTGCTGCTAGTGCTGGAGTGTAGAAGGGCAGCTTCATTGATTTAACGACACGATATATACTGCAGTCCTGACTGCAAGCCTGTCTTTCACTTCAGGCATTCTTCTCTTGGACAGAATTGCACAGTGACAGATACATACTTAGGCATCGACGTCTACTTTTTTCTTCTTGGGCACCAATAGCCGGCTGTTCGACATTTTGCACTAAAATGTCTCGTTTGCCTCTACTCTCGCTGCTTGTTTTCCCTCTATTAGCCCTCTCTCTTGCACTCTATGCACAGTCGTCGTTGGCAACATTCGCCACAGCATCTCCGTTTGGTTTCAAGCTTCCGCTAGCAGTATCCACTTTCGTTACATTCGTGCAGGCTCAGATTCAGGCGCCATTCTCCACTGGGCAACAGAATACCGATGAGCTTTCAACACACCAGTCGCCAGAAAAAGTTGTGGATGTAGAAAGCAATGGTCACGCAGATGCGCGTGCACCGTATTCACGACACATCATAGCAGTGGGGGATATACACGGAGATTTTGATAATGCACAGAAGGTACTGCAAATGGCGGGGGTTGTCGATGAAAACAATGAATGGAGCGGAAAGGTGGATGTTTTCGTGCAGACGGGAGACGTCATCGACAGGTGGGTCTTTTAGTACACCTCTCATGCACAAAAACAATCATACTAATTTATCACATACGATGTCTCCGTATAGAGGAGATGATACGATCGACTTATTCAGATGGTTTGACGAGCTGCGAGAACAAGCTGAAGCGGTGGGTGGTATCATGCTGACCCATCTCGGTAACCACGAAATCATGAATGCTATTGGTGTGTATCGCTACTATTAGTTTGAAGCGTATGTACTGATTGTGTGTTACAAATACTCTTAGGTGACTGGAGGTAAGCACTCGATACATTTGCATCACAGAATCGTGCTCAAGCTCTGAACTAGATATGTGTACCCTGCTGAAATTGAGTCATTTGGTGGAGTTGCAGCTCGACAGAAGGTATTGTCATCGGGATGGTTGGGTAAAGCATGGGCGACAAACTATACTGTGGCCTCGCGCCTTCCTTTACATCCCTCCCTGGGGCCACCGAACACGGACTACCCGCCGTCGAACACGAGCCCTCACCAGAAAGCAAACACAGGTCCACTGTCACATGCTGCATTCGCGTTCGTTCATGGAGGCCTTGCACCAACCTACCCGGATCTCGTGCCTTTCCCAAGTGCTATCAACAATTTGGGGTCGTCTCTCCTACACAAGCTACGGAAGCGGGCTCCGCAGCCTCCTCCGCATCCTCCCAATGCATACCCAGGGTTACCTGCGGGATCGACGCGCGAAGAAGTGAGGTTGTATGGATCAGATGGACCGTTGTGGTACCGTGGGTGGGCAGAGAGTGAAGAGGCGAAGATATGCAGCCAAATAGACGAAGTGCTGCAGAAGACAGGCACACGAAGGATGATCATGGGTCACACGCCCAATTTTGAACACGTTGTGTCCAGATGCGAGGGAAAGGCTATCATTATCGACACAGGTAAGAAAACAGCTGCAATGATACGGCTCTGTTGGCTGATAGCTAGCATAATTAGGCATTTCGCACGCATATGGAGGTGTTCTGTCGGCATTGTCGATAACATACAACCTGATACCTGTAAAGGGCGGAGGATGGAAGGAACAGGAGATTGTGAAAGCGCTGTATAGCGAGGCTGATGACGAGCTGGTGATAGAGGTAGAGCGGGACCTGGTCGAGGACCTTTGGTAGGTCTCTCGGACCATGGCTCATGGACCAGAGAGGCGATGGATCACGAAGGAGAGATGCTGTGACGTAGTGGCGTAGGTGACGTAGAAATGGCGAGATACCGGATTAGGACAGTACGTGTTGGCTGGAACTATTTATGTCATTTGGTTAATCGCGAGTGGAATTTACATTCTCGATGAATCACGACCCAAGTCCGTCTACTGCATCCAGTGAAAAGACTCAGTACTTTGACGCACCCATCATGCATTTCGTTTCAGACACCAGCAACGACGACAACATCAGCGATAGTACTGCCGGAAACATGCTTAAGAGAAACAGCGCTGCTATTCCAGACAAGTCTGGCACAGTCTTGAACCAACCGCCAGATGGATCCAATGGAATCGTGAATGGTGATTTCAACGACGGTAGCAAACCAAACCGACTTTCCCGCTCATACAAGCCACAAAAGCAGACTCAGCAAACACAACAACACCACATGCAAGAACAGCCCCTGAATGGATCAACGAATTTGAACGGCGAAGCAACCGCCGACCCTGATGCCAATGGAGAGACTTTTCCAAAAGAACCTCGATATGACCGTAAAGTGTCTCCGACTCTTTCACTTCGCTCCCTCCCCGAATCTGGCGGTGGTTCGCCCACTAGGCATGGTTCGGGAAATATGTACGGTGGAGGTGGAGGTCTCACGAAAAGGGGGTCAATTCGCACAAGTCTCACGGGGAGAAGCATTCGCACCAGTGGGACTGTTTCGGGGGCTACTGCAGCATTCATGAATGGTGCTGCACTGACAGGCCCGAATGCAGAGCCGGACCTTGATGAGAGTTTACACTACAGAGCAGCTGACGCAGACCGATCTTTAAGCGACAAGCAGAAAGAGAAAATTGTCAAGGTTGAAAGTGAGTGCTGCACCTCTCCTTCCTGGTCAGGTCAAGTCAAAGCTTGACTTACTTTCCACATATGGTTCTGACCATCAAATCTTGCAGAGAAGGAGTCGAAGCGGTTCTCAAAATTGCTTCAAACCGAGGCACGCACCGAGAAAGCCGCTCTTGAATCTGCTCTCAGTACACTGTCTGCTCTTCAAGCTCTGCACAAGTCTGCCATCAAACGGGAAAATAAAGCCCAGTCAGCTTATGCCAAAGCTTTATCAGCAGCACAAAAAGCTGAGAGCAAATATCTGGAAGAGAAAGCGCATGCTGCGGAGGAGCGGGCTCGGACCGAAGCTCGTTGCATCGAGGAAAAGGCAAGATGGGCAGGGCGAGAGGCGGAAGTGAATGCTCAGAACGAACGAGTGGAGGGGGAGAGAATGAATGTGACGCAAATGGAGGACAGAGTAGCGGAATGTGCCAGAGAAGTGGAGAGATTGAGGATCACCATTGGTACCGATGAGGTAGGTATTGTGTTTCCGTTCGCGGTGATAGTTGCTAATGTTCTGTTGCGATTCGTTCAGCGTGAAAGACAAGTCAAGATGATGTCACTAACTGGGAGGAAATGATGCGCGAATGTCATTGTTCGATGGTCAGAAGTCATAATATACGCCGAAAATGTATTGCATTCACGGAGGTCTCAATAGTCAATGATGCAGTATTATGCATCATACCTGCTACTTCATCTCCGTTCAAGTGGTGTACATATCACATATTCTGTAAGCAAGGATTGAATCGTACGTCTAGTGTGGCTAGCAGTTGTTGTACCTTGAATTTGTGCTTTGAATAAAATTGAGTCCGATGGATCTACATTATTAATGCTGGTGTTTCTGAAAACGAGATTCACGGAGGCGTTGAGTAATGTTGAATGCTGACAACACAGTATCAAACATCCAGCGGGCATTCAGCTCGGTTATAGCTGAGGCGCTCAAGTCGTCGCCGATGCGTTATCAGATCCGAAAAGGCAATAACAATGTTTTTATGACACATTTCACGGAACTCGAAACTTCAGAGTAAACGTTAACCCGACCCGGAGACGTAATCGTCTTCAACCTGACCAGGCCAATTGATAACATTCTTTCTGCATCGCACCAGATAGCGCCCAAGTGTCACAGCACACACCACCTGACCATTGAAGCTTCGTAAAAGCGTACTTAACGAGACTATGGGAGTGCAACACGATGGATCTCCGAGTCGATCCGAGGTGCAGACCACAAAAGTACCTACGCTAGGGGCTCGGGCTATCGGACGTTCAGAATCATATGTGGGATGATATTTACCACATGTGTCTCAATACGTGCGTCATTCCGTACTCTTTTTCGCCCGGATTGCTATTTGTAGTACTACAAAAGGCTCACATATCACCGTGGCTCCCAATTTAACCAGCCACACTCCTCGTTAAACTGCCAACCACTTGCTTTCTCCCACCATGGTACAATACTACGACCACATTCCAGACAACCTTGCTGAATGGATCAATAAACAACACATGTTCTGGACTGCCTCTGCTCCCCTAAACCCAACTGGCCATGTCAATCTCTCTCCAAAATCTATGCCAGGCTCATTTCAAATCCTCAATCAAAATAAAGTCTTCTACGAAGATATCACCGGCAGTGGTATGTTCTGTCTCTTGTCCTTCACGAGTTTCATCACCGACGCATTGCGTTCCAGGTATCGAGACTATTTCCCACCTTCGAGAAAATGGTAGGATTACTATCATGTTCAACGCCTTCGAAGGTCCACCTAGAATACTGAGAATATTCGGTACCGGTATGTGTTTGCATGATGCGTCCTTCAATCATGCTCACTCAACGCTTATCTACTAGGTCACGTACATGAGTATGGCTCTCTAGAATACGACGAGCTAATACCCCCAGAAACTCGCAAGCCTGGTTCTCGAGCCGCAATAGTAGTAGATGTTTATCAAGTGACAACGGTGAGTATACGCTGATAACAGTAACCATCAACTCTCTAACTTGTCGTCTTCTCAAGTCATGTGGTTATGCAGTACCCAATTACAAATTCGAGTCACACCGGGACCAACTGACTCGTTGGTGTGATTCACTGGAGCTCTTTGACCGAAAGTCTGTTGAGGAGGGGTCTACCGAAATAAACAGCAAAGGCTTGAAAGCCTATTGGATAAAAAACAATCTACAGAGTTTGGATGGCGTACCGGGCCTTCATAGTGCCCACGAAAATCAGAGAGTACCATGGAGCTTGTATGACAGAAATGCTCAACCAAAGGAGGTGGAGGATGGTCAGGCTAACGAAGGTGCCAATGGCCGCGCTAACGGACACGTTGTAATAGCGACTGTAGGTAAGAATGCCCATCTATTTGATGCCAAATTCTTTCTTTCTTTCTTGTTTGGTGTCATGATTACGACTGCATGTGTAAAACTGACTGGTTCGACGTCTTTTGCTGAGTTTGTTTGATGTACTGAATTCAGTATCACCGCACACTATGTATACCATACCAGTCTACTGTATGTAACTTTTACTTGCCAATGTACAATCAAATCATAACTCAGCATTTTTTTCTGGAATGCTTGGAATGTTCGAATAGATCAATTATATTTAGAAAGAAAACTAAGAATAATACTGGACGGCCCATTACCTTGGAATATCTGTGGCCGCTGGTATCGCTAAGGCCGATCTTAAACAGTCATATTAAGTAGAAGGTCAAAGATGTGATGCGAGTCGGCCAACATAACTCTGGTGGATGATGTATTGAAGTAAGTGAACCCGACCATCATAATATTTGCGTAACACAAGCAACAAGCAACACCATGCTGCTGTGTATACCACGTGCAGATGGACGTGACTTACTCAACTGGTGTTAGCCTATCAGAAAGCCCCTGTGGTTCACTACGTCTTCCGGCTATAAGCTTCGTGAGGATTCGTGGCATGCCTGAGCTCACCTTACAGCACGGTCTGTGTATTCATCCGCCTCATGTCAACTTGCAAGCAGGGAAATCCGCCCCCTTGCTTTTTCAATTGAATGGTCATAAGGAGCTATCCGAGCTACCTCGAGGCAAGCATTTGAATTGGATCAGACCGTAAGTATGTAAAAGCCGTCTCAATCTGAGCGTACCACGATTTCCTGATGCACTCACAGCGCTACAGCGTTATTGTTCGGCATTAGAGAGTTGGGAGGTGAGTCAGTAGAAGCTGGATATATAATGTTCTCCCTTGCTGCCCGACCATGACCGATACTCAAGTAAGCCAACGGGGTCAAGGACTTAGAAAAAATTAATTCGGGACCGGGCACACTCTGCAGGAGGAGATTCTGGCATGATAATATTCGCGCACAAAATACTTGTACAGACCCAGGCAAAGACTCATTTTATCTAGAGATAAGATAAGATAAACCGCGGTAAAACGGCAAGTTCCGATGCTCCGATCTCCAATCCGGTGTCCCGAGATTCCGTCCTGTTCATCCAATGAAGTTACCGGGATATCCAAGACCTTCAAGCAAAGCAACGAATCCAGCCCATCTCTGTTGCTATCATCGCCAGCTTTCCAACAAGAGCTCCAGTCTCGTTGCGTTCCGCAGTATATATAACCCCAACCCTGCGATAAATACATCTCGCCTGATTCAACGGTCTTTTTTACCCAACTTTTATCATTCAAACACACAAGGAGACACTGAAGCCGTCACCACCTCTGAACACAAAGAAATGCCTACAACTACATTTTATGACCTTGCAGCCGAGCTTCCGAATGGGACTACGTATGACTTTGATCAGCTGAAAGGCAAAGTCGTGCTGGTTGTCAACACTGCCAGTCAGTGGTGCGTTCCAGTTTTACCCTTTTGACAGTCCTCTGCTTTGCAATATGGGCTTATGCGGGCCGTATTTACCTTGGACCACGTACTTTGCGCAAATCGAATGTACGATTCGAACGAGAACGCGTTTACCACTTTTCTTCTTTTCTTCTGGAATACCCTACGGTTACTATTTGTCTTACCTATCTGTTATTCCTAATGCAGTGGATTCACACCGCAGTATAAAGGTCCTCTTATTGTCCTTCTTATCTGACCCAGTTATTTACCGCCTTTCACTCCTATCAGGTCTTCAGTCATTATACGACAAGTACAAGGATCAAGGATTCATTATTTTGGGATTCCCATGCAATCAGGTCTGTATAATAATCCCGTTGGGCAAGTATCAGTACACTCATATCACGTCCCTCCCCTCCAGTTTGGTGGCCAAGAACCTGATGACGATGCTTCCATCGCCGAATTCTGTACCATCAATCACGGCGTATCTTTCCCTCTGATGAAGAAGGCCGACGTTAATGGGGACAACACGAACGCCGTCTTCTCCTGGCTCAAGAACCAGAAATCTGGCCTCTTAGGATTATCGAGAATCAAGGTGAGCTATGTGGTTCATTTCTGCACGATTGGTTTCTAACTCACGGCTTGGTTTGCAGTGGAATTTCGAGAAGTTCTTGATTGACAAGAAGGGTAACGTCGTGCAACGCTGGGCATCGACGACTACTCCGCAAGGAATTGATGCTGAGGTCGCGAAGCAGCTTGCGGCTTGACTATGTCAAAATATTCGTTCTGATGCTCACGGTGATTCCGGCCCCAATTGTAAACTATGAGAGATCAGTGTATGGAACGATACTCGGATAATTGTTGTACTTTTTTTTTTAGTCTTGTCATCACTGGCAGGAATAGTATAAAACAAGGAAGTTGAAGGAACACAATCGCTGTGCCACCTGGTTGCGATCCGGACCAGGATGAATGAATGGCTGCAATTGCAGCAGTCTCTACTACTTCAACTGAGTTTCACATCCAGGTAATCGTGCGTATGCTACCTGCAGTCAGCTGAATTCTTGTGTTTGCTACTTGGAGCTATGGTGGGATTGTTCCTGTGATGCATTACCAACCTGGAATGACCTGACCTTGCTTACTATACTGTACTCGAGTACTATACACAAATGACTGGACAGCTCCCACCTCTAGATTGCACATGTCACGGTCCTTGGGACAGTTCATAACTTAAAGTATTGAGTATTGCTTGAACGATACGGTCCTTGGGCTTTCTGCTAGATAACTAAACTGATATTCACATTGAATTGACAGCGTGGACTTGGTGAGCTGATAAGGACAGCGCAGTATGTCAATATCATCAAGGTGACAAGGCACAGGGACATGATACAGTTCGCCTTGGAGAGACTACAGCCACATCGTTGCAGGACCATATATATGCTGGGCTCGCAGCTTCTGTCGCTCTTTAGTGAAGTGAGTGACAATAGTGTGATAACTATCGCCGCCCGCCACACATGAAAGGACATATTAATGGGAGGTTTATTGTGGAGGAGAAGTTGCATGTATGGATGCATTGCCCAAAGACGAGATACAAGTCTGGGAAAGCCATCCCACATACCACTCAAATCGAGAGTGGCAATTCCTATTGTTCATGACTATGCTATGCCAAAATGAGCATCGGACCCGGAAGAACGACAGGGTATACGTACTTGCAGATTCTTTTTCATTTGCAAGAACCAAAGTGAATTCTATGGTCTATCAAGGTAGCCTTAATGTTTTCTATGCCCCGAGACCCATTTGTAACTGGTTAGCGAGGAAAGTGTGCTCGAGGCGGAAGCTGATCACGGGCGGTGCACGTCGCTTAATCATCCGGGGAACTCCGGGCTTACTGAAAGTTGCACCGACACATAAATCAGCTTTTCTTAACCCTCCACCACACCACCACCACCAGCGACCTTTTCTGCTGTCCTCACAGTCCAAAGGGTCACCACTCCTACTTCTCTTCACATAAAACTTGTTTACAAATCTCGTAAATTCACACAAGTTCACGATTTCTTCTCCAACCGCCTTCACCTCCATCTTCTGTTCCTGTCAAGGCGAAAACAGAGGATCAAATTTCATGCTTCGACCTCCACTTGACTATCCATCGTATAAGTGTTTGTTTAGATCTGGTTTTATAAGTACAGTATGTCACTTAGCCTGCACCCTGTTTGGAACATAACCTGATCCATTTAATATTTGTTGAATTTTTTTTAGCGTTAAGATATTGCCCAGTATGGCCGCAGGAATTGTTAATATCCGTCGCGATGTCGACGACAAATTCTATCGCTACCGCATGCCAGTCCTCCTCACTAAAATCGAGGGTAAGGGTAACGGCATCAAGACCGTCATCCCGAATATGTCTGACGTAGCCCGAGCGCTCTCTCGCCCTCCCACCTACACCACCAAGTTCTTTGGCTGCGAGCTTGGCGCACAGACTTCCTTTGATGAAAAGAACGATCGTTACATCGTCAACGGTGCACACGATGCCATTAGGTTGCGAGAGCTTCTTGATGGCTTCATCGACAAGTTCGTGCTCTGTCGTTCGTGCAAGAACCCCGAGACCGACCTCATCATTCTTAAGAGTGGAAGGACTGAGGACATCGTGAGGGACTGCAAAGCTTGTGGAGAGCGGACCGGTGTAGACATGAGGCACAAACTAACAACTTTCATTGTCAAGAACCCGCCCAAGAATCCTAAGAAAAGCAAGAAGAATGCCAAGGGCGAGGCAAATGGGAATGGAGGTGGCGTTCATGCTTCAGCTCCCGATGTTCCTGGAGATGATGAAAATGACGGCGACGATGGCGGCGAGTCCGACGACGAGCTTACCAAAAAGATCAAGGCAGAGGCTGCAGACCTTAACACTGAAACAAAGCTTGCCAAGGAAGACTGGTCAGCTGATACTTCCGCTGAAGCTGTCAAAGCCCGGGTTAAAGCATTGGAGGGCTCTGTCGCTGGCCTTTCTCTCACTCCTGCTGGGGGCTTAGGCGATGATGATAGCGACGAAGATGCAGATAGTCCTTATGCGCAATTTGGTCGCTGGGTTGAGGAGAATCGCGATGACGACGATATTGGTGCTGTTCAAATTTACAAGAAGGCACAAGAATTTGGAGTGGAGAAAAAGCATAAAACAGTGCTCGTTCTCGTACAGGCTTTGTTCACAGAAGACGTGGTCAAAGAAATCGAGACATACAAAGCTCTGTTGGCCAAGGTGAGGTCGGATATACATGTAATGCTAGCGTTATGGCTGATGTGTTCGTTAGATGGTCACTTCGGAGAAACATCAAAAAGCTCTTCTTGGCGGTATCGAACGTCTTGTTGGGCTCACCCACCCTGAACTAATTCCAAGTGTTCCAAAAATCTTGATGGCTTTATATCAGACAGATATAATCGAGGAAGAAGTTGTTATGCAGTGGGGAACTCATGTAAGCAAAAAGTATGTTGATAAGGAGGTTAGTAAGAAGGTTAGGAAAGCGAGTGAGCCTTTCTTGAAGTGGTTGGAGGAGGCAGATGATGATGAGAGCGATGATGAAGAGTAGGTGATCGGCGTGCGGACAATTTCCTATCCATGTGTTCTCGTTATCCTTGACTATCTGTTCGTTGTTTTGTTATGTCAGATATATTTCTTGGTTGGACTGTCAATGAAAATCTTATTTTTCGCGAGATTTTGTCCATCGGTGTCTGCTATCCGGTATGACTTCTACGAACATAAGTTTTGGTTGGTCTCGTGCTCTTGTGATAAACTAGTATGGTGAGAAATAAAATTGTTTTACTAATCAATTCATTGGAAACTCACATCCCATTGAACAGATTTCAGTCACTGTCGTCTTTCATGGTGGTCGATCGCCAAAATGCATGTATGCGATGTTCCAACCCACATTCCTAAGATAAGGGTTACTGCCGATTCTTGACTGGGAAACCCTTGGCTCCTAGGACGCCGTTTAAGGTATTCGGTCATCGTTGACTCTTGCCTTAGTAATTGTGCATCTGAGTAATGCTGACGCTCAGTAAGCTCTTTGTCATCCCTCATCCAGCTATCTTGGAGCCTCGGTCTGTTTAACAGAAGTTATAAACATCTCAGGCTGACGCTTGTTTCTTCGCTACCTCTCTTCAACCGAGGTTTACATCGAGCTCCTATCTTCAGCATCATGGCACACCAAGGACCTAAGCCGCGCATTGAGCCATGCCCGAAGCGTATCAGAGTACTCTTTCACGGCAAATACATCGTCGACACTCTCAATGCGAAACTTGTGTGCGTTTCACTGTACCTGTCGTAAAAATGGCTGTCTGACTTTCGCATAGTTGGGAACACGCATACTATCCTTCCTACTACTTCCCGGTATCCGACCTTTCACCTACTTATCTCCGTGAAACGCAAGCAGCTACCGGCGAGGAGGGAGTGAAAATCTATGATCTCGTCGTGGGAGACCGACATGCCAAAGCAGCCGTGAAGGAGTTCACAGGCAAGGGGAGCGGTACCGAGGATTTAGCTGGCTTGCTGAAAGTAGCCTTTTCGGTTGCGGATGCGTGGTTAGAAGAAGACGAACAAATCTATGTTCACCCGAAGGACCCTTATAAGGTGATTGACCTTTTCGCAGTCATCCTCACTGCATTACGTTGACCTCGTTTTGTTGAGTGTAGAGGGTTGACGTCTTGCAATCTTCTCGTCATGTTCGAGTCGAGATCAATGGGGTCGAAGTTGCAAATACACATAAGCCTCGGTTGCTGTTCGAAACCCTCCTCCGTGTTAGGACGTATATTCCTCTCACAGATGTCCGAGTAGACTTGCTGAGACCTTCGGACACAACCACACAATGCCCATACAAGGTTTGCCGTTTTCCTACATCTATTTTCCGAACTCGAGGCTGATAGGTAATTCTACAGGGAGTGGCGAATTATTATAACGTGGAGCTTCCGAATGGTGAAGTGCATCGAGATGTGGTTTGGTATTACCGAACTGCACAGCCTGAGTGTGGCCAAATCACCGGATTTTTAGCTTTTTACGACGAGAAAGTCGATGTTTGGGTTGATGGTGTAAAACAACAGTAGGAACTGTTTCGCGCAAATGGTGTGCCTGGCTTTTGCCTTCAGGTTTCCGTGTACTGTATTGTAAAATTTTATTTTCTTGTAATTTTAGTGGACTGATGACTCCTGGAGCGGTGTCAAAATATCGCGAGAAACAGACACTGTACTGATATATTCCGTTCAAACTGGTAGTGACATCTTTGACTGTCCAATAAATAAATATGTGCAAATTGTATGACCAGATATTGTAACCTTTTTAAGACTGAAGTCCAGCTACAATGCCATCATATGCAGGCTTCTTGACCAAGTTCTGAGACTGTGTATTAGCATAATATCACTATAGATTTATAATAGGAGCTTACCTCGTCCCACGGGCAAGCTTCGCCGTAACCAGGGAATGAGGCAGGAATCCAAGAATACTACATTGTAAATAAAAGTTCAGCATACTGTCCTGGAATCTAAAAAAATAGAGCGTTTACCTTGTCAGTGTAGTCCCAAACGGTGACACCAACGCAGTCGGCGACTTCCATACAGACAGAGACGATTGTCGTATAGTCTGATTTCTGTTGTTCCAAGTCAGCATCCGTAGCAGGAAGCTCGATACGGACATCGAGCTCAGTGAAGGCGACATCAACACCGAGGGAGGTAAGGTTCAGCATGTTGGCTTTCAATTCGGAGGCGCTGACTTCTCCAAGGATGTAGTGACTTTCAATACCGATTCCATCGATGGGAACTCCTTCTGCCTTGAGGTCGGACACTAGCTGAACCATAGCGTCGATCTTCGGGCCTAATTCCAATATTGTCAAAGCCACGATCATCGCTAGAGAGACATGGAGACAAACCGGAATATTCAAGGTTGTACTCGTTGATGTAAAGTTTAGCATTGGGATCCGCAGCACGAGCGGCACGAAGGGCGATTGAGATGTACGATGACCCAAGCGTGTCGTAGAAGATGTCAGAGCGGAAGGTTCCGTTGTCATTCAAAGGTTCTTAAAACGAGTTTCGTAAATGCTTCGTTTTAAACGCGGCTAACACAATCCTTCATACCGTTGATAACGTCCCAAGCATCTTATATCCGTCAAGAGTTAAAAAACCATAGCAGATCAACAGGTCAATAAACTTACAGCTGGAAATGATTTGAGTACGGTTAAAACACGCATAAGATTCTCACTCACATCTTTCCGACATAATGAGACACCTCGGTTGTAACGTGTGTTTGGATGATGGATGTCAATTCATCAGCAGTCCAAGCGGTGGCAGTGACCCAAGCCGGAAGCTGCGAGTACCACACGAGATTATGGCCTGCCCGTTAAAATAGTTCATCACGTATTCAGTCTAGAAACTAAAGCTGCTACTCACCTCTCATGATTTTACCAGTCCCTTCAGCGAGAGCGACAATTTGGTCACCTCCAGTGAAGTTGAAGACATTTTGCTCGGGTTCAATGGCATCCTGCGTATATTAGCTTAAGAATCAAGACCACCCTTTTGACTGTAAGTCTGCTGGGTCATGTCATGGGAACGTACCCATTTCATACTGTTGCCAGGTGTCAGCTGCCCGAACATCGCAGTATCGTTTAAGATGGTGACATAGGGCACATCCGTGAGCTCTGGATTGTCCGTTGCTGAACCAAAGTAGAGCTTTCCCGCAGCTTGAGCAGCATAGTTAAGCGGAACGGTTGAGGTAGCGCCAGGCGCGGTGCTCGTGGCCGTGGTGGTTTGCGCCGTCGCAACCTGCAGCAGAGAAAGAAGAGTAGCAAACCCTAAGGAAAATATCATGGTGACAAATGGAGTCGTCGCCGAGCTAATAGCAACATTACATCGACCACTCACTTTATAGTCGGCTTGACTATGTCACTTCGGGATTTTGTCGCTGGAACTAAAGTGTCTGTGCGACGACTCTATATCTATATACCGTGAGGATGGTGCTTTTCTTGTCACTGCTTGATCCGTTTAAGCACATGGCCTGCGAGGGTGTTCGACCACCAGGGAAAAGCACATGAGAATCAACGAAGTCTCGACACATGACCATTGTCGTCGACAGCCAACGGCGGCTCTGACGCCCCGTGAGTTGCCTATACCTTCATCCAGAGGTTCCACTCCTCAGAACGAGCACTACAATGTTGCTTGGTGGTAAGCGAAGCGAAGCAACTGATTCAAAGAATTGACAACAGCGAAATGCGAGATCTTTGGAACAACGACTGAGGAATGAGCACACAGCAAACAGATACTAAGAAACAAGCAAATAAATATATTTCCAATAATCAAAAGATATAAAAATGGTATAAATGACGGCGATTTGTAAGTCTCCCCAAGATCAGGTTATCCCTTCCCTTCAGTTCCTGTCAATCATGAGCCTCAGCCGAAGCGATGCCTCCAGAGCAGAAATAGACCAGTCAAGCAAGGATAATCCAACCGCAAGAATAGACTGAACATTATGATACAACGTTTGGCATCATTCTAGAGGACGGGAACGCGGACAAGGAGGCGGAAAAGCTTGTACCAAGCCCGAACTTTTGTGTCCTCAGAAATTGTTCAAAGAAAATAAAGCAGAGAGAGAAGGGTTTATATAGTAATACTGCTGCATAGTATTGGTAAGCTTGTCCCACGGGTAATTTAGTCTCCGGGCTTCGGAGCAGCGCCGGGATGCCACTTCAGGTTGAAAAGTATCATGAGACATCGGACATGGCCAGCGCGCATATCTCTTTAGGTCCTATACAACTCACACCTCGCCCTCGACATCATATACAGGCCAGAGGAAGCAAATCGTACCAATGTCGCGCAAACAGTTGAATCTCGCACGGCTGAACGATATCGTATTGGGGTCATTTGCTTTTGTACCATCTTCAGAAACCCTGGACCACCTTATTCGATATCTCAGTACATGGAGTGGTAGCGAGTAAGTATCTCTACGACGCTATCCTTGATTTTCTGGGCTTATCATCTGTCATTTCGTAGCAAATTTTTAATGGTAATGACTGCCTATCCTAGCTTATGGGCACAGACTTAACTTTGGTTTACATGAAGATCATACAATATGCCATCAAACTAGTTATCCCATTCCTCAATATGCGTTCTCGACTTCAGCATCGTGCTGGTCTTAGGAAGGATACTTCTAGCTATACTGCTCAGTCGTTAAAGAAGTTCGATGGACTCATCAGTGATTCGAAGATGCTGTGGAGACTATGGGGTATTCTTCCTATTGTGCAATGGCTAATTTCCATGGAACGTAACCCACCACCAACACGAAAGCTACTCACTATCGAGCGACTCCAAGGCTGGTCGATGCTAGTTTATTATCCTCTCGAGCACCTTTACTATCTGCGTGCACACGAACTGATACCTGCTATCATTCCCTCTGTCGCTTCCTTCTTCAATCGCTCTTCCAAACCGACGTCTTTGAATGCAAACGCGCTGAGCTTATGGTCTTGCCGATTTTGGGCGATATACGTGTTTCTCCAGTTTGCTCATCTCAGCGAGGATAGGAAATTACTAAAACTTCGGGAGAAGAACTTGAAGAAAGGAAAAGGACTCGCCCCCGAGGAGAAAGAGGACATTCGCAACAGGTGGGATGCGTACTGGAATGAGTTCATCGTCAACGTCGGTTATCTACCCCTGACAATTCACTGGTGAGTCTATCCTTCTTGTTGGAGTTATTTTTGTGAACACACCATACGTTGTTAGGTCACTGGAACAGGGCTTGTTCAAAGACGAGGTACGGCCTTCGTGACACATGTGTATGGTTGACTTAGAAATGTTAATTTGACCGCATATATTCCGTCAGGTCTGGGTTGGCTTATTTGGACTGATAGCCGGAATAGCATCGTTCAGAAGTGGCTGGAAAGCAACCGCACTGGCACCTGCTGCTAATCTATTGCCTGCCGAAGTACCAGACCATACAGACTTTTCTGTCATCGAAAAGCAGGATTCTAGTATTACCATGTAATGTAGGTTTCGCGGCCTGGAACCGATGGTCGCTATTCAATTCAAGTCAGATGGGGCAGAGCTCGTATATGTGTCTTGCAACAAGCGTTCTGACCGTCACGAGAGGATAAAACTTCTCAAGTCCGAAGATCGCTGTACCGTAATGTCCCTTTATTTTGCTTCTGTATACCTATCTCTATAAACAATCCTTCGTTTAACTCTGCATCAAAGAACTTTATAAGGATAGCACAGGTCGCCGTAATCACTAACACGCGATATTGTAGGACGAACACTTTATCATGGTTAGCATTAACATATCAATCGTGGTTCTCCTCCAGCAATAATCTTGATTCCATGCCAATTGCTATTCATGTACGATGATCGGTAAATGGAGTCTAGCAACAATGAAAATACATTGATTCCCCCGCATTGGTAAGTTGGTTTCATGCCTACTACGTGAAGTAGACTTACGATTACCTTCTTGTAGCAGCCTCAGGCGGCCTGATTTGGCGACGTGCAGTTCCGCTGTAATCGTTCTTCGGAGGGCGTGGAGCTTCGTGTTTTCATATCACATACATCGATGGACGGCATGTTCTCAAAGGACATGTCTGGTAACTACAGTATAACTACAGGTTGCTTGTGCAGTAAGCATTTCCAAACTGTCTGTGTACATATGACAACGATAGGCTAAGCGAGATGCTTACCATTTTGCCTCTTATTTTACCCTGAACATAGTGCCTTTGACTTTTCCACGGAAAACGAAGTCTGCGACAGGACGCGTCGCTTTTCTAGAACGCACGATCCTGTAGGCTCTCTAAACCCTCCCTCTAAACCCTCAAACTTCGATGACCCTACCTCCTGAAGGTATATTTCTAGATCTTAAAGTTTGCTTTGAGACGTTTCCAATGTGTGATTATTCAGATCTCACACTATTCAGAGTATTCAGAGCCTATAGTGGTTATAAAGTGGTACCTGCTGCATCCTCCTGGATCACTAGAAAATAAAGAGGGGAGTGGATCAAATTCATTCATTGCATGCGTGTCTGATCATGTTGTTTTTGATTAGTCATACCGCCGGATCAAGACCTGGCGAAGTGGTGGCGCCTGGGGAAGAGTACCATTTTCCTGTTTTCATCCACAGTCACCTGTTAACGTAAAGATTATAATCATCCGTTATCAGTAACAATCGGGTGCTGGTCTAACGTTGTTTGATATGTTTGTTTCGCTTCAAAAGAAGATCTGAATTGCCTCCACAATAAATACGCAGCTGCGACGGATCCAGTGTGACTGTAATTCTTAATCTCTCACACTACCTTCTCTGTTCGTGTTACTTGCTGTCTGCACATCTGCCATGTCGCAACCTTCTTTGACCGAATACGATATCATCTTTGCAGGAGGTACTATATCTAAGGCTTCTATCATACTCTCCAGAGCTCACCATGTAACGCAGGTGGTGCCGCGGGCTGTCTGGCAGCCAGCCGACTTGCCACCGCAGACCCTTCGCTGAAGATACTGGTCTTAGAGCAAGGCCTCCATACACGCAACATCGATGCGCATACTCAACCAGCACGCTACTTCAGCCATTTGGCTCCCACCAGCAAAACCGTGACATTTAATGTAGGGAATCCGAGCAAAGAACTCAACGGTCGAGCCTTGGTGACACCTTCTGGTCGATGTGTAGGAGGTGGCTCTAGCGTGAACTGTACGTCCTGATTACTATGGGCCTGAGTACAATTGCTCACGATGTGTTCAAAGTCACCATGTATACACGTGCCGCAGCGTCTGATTACGATGACTGGGAGACGGTCCATGGGAATGCCGGTTGGGGTTCCAAGGACCTGATCCCTCTGCTGAAAAAGGTACGTTTATGTCCCCTCGTTGTGCAAGCTTTCCCATAGCTGATCAATCGATTCCTACATAAATGTCTTTTCTAACTATAGACCGAAACTTACGAAGTCAAGACCAATGAGCCTACTCACGGATACTCCGGGCCACTGAAAGTTTCATATGGAGGGGCATATACCAATGTCGGAAAGCAGTTCTTGGATGTCGCATCAGAATTTGACAAGGAACGGGGTTTCACTGAAGATATCAATGGTCTATTCTCTTGTAATGCTTATGGAGTAAGTTATCCCCTTGTACCTGGATGACAGTAGAACAATATTGAAAATAATGATTTTTCTAGCGATGGCAAAAGTAAGGCATATATTCTTTGTTTATATTATCTGAGAGCGTTGAAATATATTCTACACTCCTAGGTGGATTGATGGTAAGACAGGAAAGCGATCGGACGTCCCTCATCACTTCATCTACAACCGCAACTTTAGCAACCTTGAAGTCATCGATGGTAAACGCGTTAAACGAGTTATAATCGAGTGAGTATTAGCTTTCACAGGTACAGTGTACATTTTCATCTAAGTTTGGTATCAGGAACAATCGTGCTGTAGGTGTAGAGTACACAGACGATATTGTCAACCACCCCGATGGAGACAAGGCCATTCACTCCGTCCGAGCATCACGACTGGTGGTTGTTTCGGCCGGAGCATTTGGGTCGCCGACTATTCTAGAAAGGTCCGGTATTGGAGCAAAGAGTGTGTTAGAGCAGAGTGGGGTTAAGGAGATCGTTGATCTCCCAGGAGTGGGTGAAAACTATCAAGGTAGGTCATCCGGGCTTAAATATCTATGGATCTTCTCAGTATTGGATCACAGACCATAACGTTGTTTTCGTCCCTTACTTGGCAAGTGACGATGCGGAAACCCTGGATGCTTTATTCCGGGGAGAGAAGGAAGAAGTGGACAGTCAGTCTTTTGTCTCTATAGTATCGTACGGTACGTTAACGTCTTTCTTTTTCAGAATGTGTTGCGCAGTGGGCAGGTGAAGGAAAAGGATTGATGGCCCATAAGTAAGCCTTGAAAATACGTTACTGGCTTTTACTGACCTTCCATAGTGGTATGGATGCGGGTATCAAAATACGGCCGAACGCGGAGGACCTTAAAGAACTGGGTCCCGCATTTGAACATCGATGGAAAACGTACTTCGCGAACGCTCCCGACAAACCGGTGATTTGGATCGGCTCGGTCTCATGGTAATTATTGCAACCATTTTTCTCGAATACAACTGATTGCGCATTTTTCCATATCAGTTATCTCGGCGACCCTTCCGTTGCCTCTGCTCGCAAATACTACAGCGTCGGCTATTTCACGGTGAGCTATAGTCAGATATGATGGGTGATACAAGTCTTATAAGGTATCTGCAGCAATACCCGGTGTCACTTGGAAATGTACACATCAAATCGGGGCAGGATCCTCATGCAGCCCCAGACTTCACGCCAGGTTTTTTGAGCGAGTAAGCTTCAGCCTTACACTCCTCCCTGTGACAACATTAATCTTGTATGGCTAGTCCCGCCGACGTAGCAACCTTACGCTGGGGCTACAAGAAGGCTCGTGAATTTGCCCGTCGAATGGGCCTTTATCGAGGCGAGTTTACTCCTGGAAATCCAACATTCCCTACGGGAAGCGAGGCCGTTTGTAAAGACCACCATGGCCCTGTCGATGTTTCTGCCCCCGTCATTGCTTATACGCCAGAGGATGAAAAGGCCATTGAGGCATATAACCGAAATTACGGTATGTTCCATTAGTTTCTTCGTGCTGGCTGAATCTGTCTAAAAACGCTATCCATAGTTCAAACTGCTTGGCATTCAGTGAGTTTTCAGTAGGAAGTAGCCACAGTTAGCGACCAACTGACAATGACGATTAGCTTGGGACATGCTCGATGAAGCCTCGCGAGCAAGGAGGAGTTGTTGATCAACGTTTGAATGTTTATGGAGTGGAAGGGCTCAAAGTAGCAGGTATACTCGTTTCCCAGCTTCATAACGCAAAAATATGCTGATATATGCGCATCAGATCTTTCGATCGCTCCTGGTAATGTTGCCGCTGTAGGTTCAACTGTATTTCATAATGTGTACAGTCCTGATAGTATGCTGTTTCTAGAACACCTACTCTACCGCTCTGGTAATCGGCGAGAAAGCTGCCGTTATCATTGGCGAAGATTTGGGTATCAAGAATGTCTAGAGTACAGAAGCTCTTCGTTGATGTGAAAGATATGTAACGATATTGTTTTTTTTTTTTGGATAAATCAATTTTCTTGTATTATCAATGGTGGTACCAGTGATAAGCCAATCCCCTTTATAGTTGGCGCAGGGATGAACCGCTTTGATGGTCTGCTTTGCTAAAGCTATAAGGTAGTTGAGACTGTGGTCCAATGTTTGGGCTCTATGTGACTGTACACACTAGTAAATGGAGTACTCAGGATACAGAGCCTATGGTATGGGTCATGTATTCTAACACTACCCTTTGAACCTAGCATAGTCCCATCATGTATGTAAATATATTATATTTGGCTTTAGGAAGAGACTTGGTGAAAATGTCAGCTATCATCTCTTTTGGAGAGCAAAAGTTTCTTGAATGAAATTGTATCAAATATCAATATGTTTGATGTGAGGGTGAAATTTGTTGTTTTTCAAAAGGGCTATTGTTCCTTGGTTATCACAGTATAATGTTGAATGTTGCACAAAGAAATGCAAGGCGAGCTCTTTCGGCAAGGGAAATAGACAATGTTACAACCAAAGTTGGTAGACTCTGGCACACTACTACAACATGTTGGATATTCGGTCCCTCAGGGCGTGGGAACAGGCGCAGGAGAGGGATTCCTTTGGCAAACAAATGCCGTAACAACGTAAATACATGCTTCTTATATAACAAACATATGTAAATATCATGTGAAAGAACAATGGTGGCCACAAAAAGCCGGTTATAATCACAGAGTAAATCTTCGGGCGAAGCTCCAAAGTTTGCTTATGTAATATAATTTCTACACAACAAGCAAAGAAGAGTAAGTGAAGGAGAGGATATTCTCCCTTAGGGTAGGATCAAGTTAGTTGTGGGTAAACAACAGGAGGACTTGCTAAGGAGGTCCCTTGATTGATAGGGTGCAGTCCTTGTGACCAGCTCCACCATGTGAGAGTATTGTAAATAAAAGGAGGCAGTGTAGCAAGAGAAAGCAAAAGTAAAATAGGAGTTTGAAAACAAAGGAAAGTGTTGCATGGCACAAGTGTCCAAAAACGATAATGAAAGTTAAAGTGGAGAATGAAAGTTAAAAGTTCAAAAATTATGTCCCATAACATAGAATCCAGGTATACAGCTCCTAGCATTAAGGGGAGTACTTAGTGACATCAGTGGTGTAGAATCTCTGGTGCTTATATATTAAATACAAACTTCTTCGTGTTCCTCTGACTAGGCTGGGTACTTGCTTCCTCCTGTTGGAGAAGAGTTGACAGCTTAACAAGTAGACCACTGTTATGCACCAAAGTTGATTGGTAGCATGGACAGGTGTCAATAACGAAGTGAATATTCAAAAAGACTTGCCTTTGCGCCACACAGGCACAGTGCCACGTGGAATAGTAATTAATATTGCCTTTTTTGAACTTGTGGCTGATCAGCACCACCTCTATTAGGCAATCCAGTCATGCTCACCTTTGCTTTTCCATTCAGTACTTTCCGCGTTTTGGCATTTTGGCAAATTTTTACGTCGCCACTGGCTACACATTGCATTGCGCCCTCGCTTTTGTCGTTTCCTTCACTTCCCTTCCTTTGCCTAGCCTCACCATGGGTCCCTTACTCTCGTTTTTATTCTCACCCGATGGTCGTTTCTGGATCCCCATTTTAGTTCACCTCCTCATCACCTCCAGCCTCCTCCTCCTCATCTTCTTTGCTCCCCCACCATTTCTGATGTCACCACTTCCTATCCGCTTCTATCGCCGATCTGTTGACTACCACGTGCCACTGCTGATATCAGCAAAGCCCCGGCGGCCGGTTCAAATAGGGCAACAGGTCCATCTTTATGACATCGATCTACCATCATATATTATCAAAACATTGGTTGCTCGTCTTGCCTGGTTGGAGCGTGGGTGGGTAGTTTTTGAGCTGGAGAAGGTTCATCCCCTTGCGTCGCCCATGTTCATCACTGTCCCATTCACTTGGGTACACTTATCTTTTGTCCATCGTCTTCGCTACAGCTACAGCTACCACACGCTGCCTGGGACTCACTTGTTCCAAATTGGGACTACTCTTCTCCCTCCCTCGTTTGACCAGGTGGTCCAACACAACCAGTCCATTGGTAAGGCCATGGAACTGTCGGATTTGGACTAGGTGGTGGACCGGTGGCTCCAGTTTCTTTTTTTTCAGCAGAACATTCATTTACAGTGCAATTATTTTTGATTTTTGAATCATTTTTATGGACACATATTTTTTAGAATGCCTGACTGACAATAAGGGAACTGTGTTGATACTGATAGTGTTTTGCTTTGCCCCTTTTTTTTTACTGTGTCTTCCCACGACATCATGATTTTCCTGCTCTCTTTTTGCTATTGGACTTTACTTTATGGCTGTACAAACCTGTGACATTACTCACAGCATTCATTGTTCTATCCCTTTCTTTTCCTTTTTTTGACAATCTTATCCTGTACTACCTACGCCAGATTCGTCAGCGTACATTCCTTCCTTCATGTTCTTTCTCATTCTTTTTGCACAGCTATACTGTGCATAGCCTACTTTTCTTTTACTATATAAACCCCTGTATTTTACCTTGTAAAAAAAACAAGAACTCCATTCCAGACTTCTTCTCTAATATCAAGTTCACTACTCTGCTGCTTGTGATCCAGTGTGGTCACAACACTTCTCACTGCTACTACCATTAACTGCTGTCATCGTCACTTCCCACTTTTGAAGTCATTGTCATCCCTTTCAATTAGAGTCCTTCTGAGCACTACAGTTTGTGTGTCAGGAGCCTGCTATCACTGGGAACCTCATCATCTTGTCATTCTCAAACCTACCTTGTGCTACAATTAGCAAGGTAGTGCCCATCTATACTCGCCACAAAGCCCCTATCTTTCTATATTCCAACTATCCCTCCTCCTCAAAACCCACACCCATACATCTCTGGGTTTTACTTTGAAGGATCTTCATACATACCACCCCACGAACAACCAGAGCACCCACTGTTCTAGGAGGCAAAGCCCATAAACAAGTTCCGTGGAATCTGGGAGGATTGTGTGTTAGTTTGTTTTTGTGTGTGGTTTTCTAACAACAGTTCTCATCATCGACAGCAGGACCTTGGAGAAGCAAAATACATCCTTGGAATAGAAATCCAACGTGATTGTTCAAACAAAACAATATCCCTATTGCAACGCCAATACATTGACACAGTCCTGGAGCATACTGGAATGAAGAACTGCAAACCAGTATGGACACCAATGGCCCATGGATCAAAACTCCTTGCAAATGCTCCAGGGGAAGATATTGTGCAACACGAGATGCATATTGAAGGGCGTCAAGTGTCATACCTCTCAATTGTAGGCTCCCTCATGTATGCCATGCTCAGAACCCGCCCAGACATTGCCTATGTCGTTGGAATACTAAGCAGGCATAGCTCAGCTCCAAGGAGCCATCACTGGGAAGCTGCAAAATGTGTCTTCCAATATCTGAAAGCAACCAGGGACATGGAACTACGATATGATGGCACAGATGTCTCCATGGACATGGATTTCTATGGATATTCAGATGCAGATTGGTCTGGAGACCCAGACACGTCTCGATCAACATCAGGGTTTGTTTTTATCACCATCCGAGGAGTGTGAGGAATTGATTTTTCTTATCGCATTCCCGTCATGTCGTGGTTAGCAGACTCGATCCCCGTCACTCCTCTTGCCCTTGGACTAGAGATTACAGCAGGTGTCTTATTACTTTTATCATTTTTCTTCTTATTCTCTCTTCACACTCACGTTCTATCGTACCTACAACGAGGTAGACTTGTTGTTGACCCTCGAGAAGATATCCAGATGACATAGCCACAATCCAGTGCTATGTCTGGGAATACTTCGGAGGAATATTGATAAGCGAAGAAGGTTGTGAGTCAGCGCCTTCTCATGGGCTTACTGATACAGCCAATCGCACATCCCTTACCAATACGTTTTCTCATACGATTAGTAAATACGATAGATCAGACCACCTTCTCCTTTTTTCTTATTGGTTAGCTAGCTGGTCAGACCACTTTCTCAGTTCTTCCCTTTCTCGGTCTGACCATCGCCGTTCACTATATAAAGAGGTACATACTCGATGTATTGTTCTCTAGTTCAATATTAGTTTGGATTTGCGCTCATACCGATACTCTTCATTCTCATACCCTGATTCACCGCCTTCCAGCAAGGACTTGACCAGGCATTGTGCTTTGTTATATAGCTTTGTATTTGTTGCCTGACAAGGAGCAATCTCCTGGACAAGCAAAAGACAAAGCATGGTAGCTTTATCCTCCACGGAGTCAGAGTACATTGGATTGAGCAATGCTGGACAACACCTTGCATGGCTTCGGACATTTTTTGAAGAAATTGGACATGCTCAAAATGGACCTACAACATTGCACTGTGACAATCAAGCAGCTATCATTCTTACACGAGATCCACAGTTCCGTGCTCGCACAAAACACATTCAACGGAAATATCATTTCATCCAAGATGACTTAGTATCAAAGGGAGAGGCAGTAATCAGATACGTTCCTACAGGAGATATGGTTGCAGACATTCTCACTAAACCCCTCACTCATGAAAAACACTGGAAATTCTCTAAAGCTATGGAACTATGGTTGCACTCGAGTGGGAGTGACAAAACCGGATAAACCCAGTCTCTGCCGAAGCAGCCATTGTTCTCCATGGAGCATAGCCACCACTCCATGGAGTAACCATTGTTCTCCTAGGAGCACAATTGTACTCCTAGGAGTCATTATACTGTAGCAAGTAGCACCTCCGACTATAAGTAGTAGGGGGTTTAGTATAGGAATACCTCAGTCGTTTCTATAGCCTCTCAGGCAGCGGCTGAGGTATGTTACATTACATTTATTAGAGATCACCTTAAACTAACATCCATTGTAGTTTCACATAGGTAAATAATATAGTCGTTTCTATAGCCTCTCGGGCAGCGGCTGAGTTTCACTTAGGATTATTACATCATACTTTACAGTGAAGAATAGACTTACTTGGCCAACTCATTGTAGTGTGATAAGTGTGACTGAGTATCAGTAGATATACAATATTTACAAGTGTTGTGCCCATGATAATGGATTTTTCATCTCTGTGCTATTTTGCAACTCTGGGTCCATGATAGTACCTACTGCAGCTCTATCAACTTTGTCAATTATTCCTTCAGAGACCCCCAATAGCCATGACATCTGTTGGATCAGCTTGCTTTTGTCTGAACTTGTCAAGAAAATAGAAAGGTTGTCAAAACACGAAACAAGACATGGCCAAGCAAAGTGTACACATGCTCTCAATGCTGTGCATTGACCCTTGTAAATATTTGTGAATTTGAACTGCTGGCAATGCTGTTGAAACGTTAAAGGCTTGTGCAACGCATAAAAAAATGATTAAATTGATATTCCTTGCTATCAAACAAATTCCAATGTTGTTGATTACCTTAAGTAGAGTCAGGGATCGGAGACTAGGGATTGGTGCTAAGGCACCGCTACCATGTTTGTAATGGCCAATGTGGCAATAGATGTGCCATATGGACTATATTCTCTTCATTTCAACATCTCCGACGAAGTTCCCACCTCATCTTGGGTGAGGAATTTGTCCTCGTCACAAAACAGCAACCTGCCAGTTCGCAAGTTCATATCGGCAAATTTACTAAGCGAGTCTAGCAGTTGGGGTCGAGGCTACTAGTAGGCACCATTTTTCTGATTTCATCCACACCTGTTAACGTAAAGATTGTAATCATCCATTATCAGTACAATCGGGTGCTGCAAGGTTAACGTTGTTTGATACGTTTCTTTCACTTCTAAAGAAGATGCGAATGTACCCCACCGTAAATACGCAGCTGCGATGGATCCTGTAATTCTTGATCCCCCCTAGCTTCTATCACTCGAGTTACTTGCTCTCTGCATATCTGCCATGTCGAAACCTTCTTTGATCGGATACGATATCATCTTCGCAGGAGGTATCTAAGGCGTGTATCACACTCCACAGAGCTAAGCATGTAACACAGGAGGTACCGCAGGCTGTCTGGTAGCTAGCCGGCTTGCCACCGCAGACCCTTCGCTGAGGGTACTAGTCTTAGAGCAAGGCCTCCATATACGCAACATCGATGCGCATACTCAACCAGCACGCTACCTCAGTCATTTGGCTCCCACCAGCAAAACCGTGACATTTAATGTAGGGAATCCGAGCAAAGAACTCAACGGTCGAGCCTTGGTGACACCTTCCGGTCGATGTGTAGGAGGTGGCTCTAGTGTGAACTGTACGTCCTGATTACTATGGGCCTGAGTACAATTGCTCACGATGTGTTCAAAGTCACCATGTATACACGTGCCGCAGCGTCTGATTACGATGACTGGGAGACGGTCCATGGGAATGCCGGTTGGGGGTCCAAGGACCTGATCCCTCTGCTGAAAAAGGTACGTTTATGTCCCCTCGTTGAAGCGAGCCTTCCCATAACTGATCATTCATTTCTTTATATGGGTCTTCTAACTATAGACTGAAACTTACCAAGTCAAGCCCGATGAGCCTACTCATGGATACTCCGGGCCACTGAAAGTTTCATATGGAGGTGCATATACCAACGTCGGAAAGCAGTTCTTAGATGTCGCATCGGAATTTGACAAGGAGCGAGGTTTCACTGAAGATATCAATGGTTTATTCTCTTGTAATGCCTATGGAGTAAGTTATTCTCTTTTGTTTGGACGATGGTGGCACAACATTTAAAATCATGCTCTCCCTAGAGATGGCAAAAGTAAGGCGTATTTTCTTTGTTCATATTATCGAGGGCGTTGAAGTATATCACGTACTCCTAGGTGGATTGATGGTAAGACGGGGAGGCGATCGGACGTACCCCACCACTTCATCTACAACCGCAACTTTAGCAACCTTGAAGTCATCGATGGTAAACGCGTTAAACGAGTTATAATCGAGTGAGTATTAGCTTTCACAGGTACAGTGTACATATTCATCTAAGTTTGGTATCAGGAACAATCGTGCTGTAGGTGTAGAGTACACAGACGATATCGTCAACCACCCCGATGGAGATAAGGCTATTCACTCAGTCCGAGCGTCACGACTGGTGGTTGTTTCGGCCGGAGCATTTGGGTCGCCGACTATTCTAGAGAGGTCCGGTATCGGAGCAAAGAGTATGTTAGAGCAAAGTGGGGTTGAGGAGATCGTTGATCTCCCAGGAGTGGGTGAAAACTATCAAGGCAGGTCATCCTGGCTCAAATATCTATGCATATTCTCAGTATTGGATCACAGACCATAATGTTGTTTTCGTCCCTTACTTGGCAAGCGATGATGCGGAAACTCTGGATGCTTTATTCCAAGGGGAGAAGGAAGAAGTGGACAGTCAGTTTTTTATCTCTATTATTGTCGTCCGGCACATTGACGTTTCTCTTTTCAGAATGTGTTGCGCAGTGGGAGGGTGAAGGAAAAGGATTGATGGCCCATAAGTAAGCCTTTAAAATACGTTACTGGCTTTTACTGACCTTCCATAGCGGTTTGGACGCGGGTATCAAAATACGGCCGAACGCGGAGGACCTCAAAGAACTGGGCCCCGCATTTGAACATCGATGGAAAACGTACTTCGCGAACGCCCTGGATAAATCAGTGATCTGGATCGGCTCGGTTTCATGGTAATTACTTGCTTGCAGTCATCTCTTTTCGAATATAACAGACCTCATATCAGTTATCTCGGCGACCCCTCCGTTGCCTCTGCTCGCAAATACTACAGCTTCGGCTATTTCACAGTGAGTTGTAGTCAAATATGATGGCACAAGTCTTATAGGTATCTGCAGCAATACCCGGTGTCACTTGGGAATGTACACATCAAATCGGGGCAGGATCCTCATGCAGCCCCAGACTTCACGCCAGGTTTCTTGAGCGAGTAAGCCTCAGCTTTACAATCATCCTCGTGACAACATTAATAGTCTATGGTTAGTCCCGCCGATGTAGCAACCTTACGTTGGGGCTACAAGAAAACTCGTGAATTTGCCCGTCGAATGGGCCTTTATCGAGGCGAGTTTACTCCTGGACATCCAACATTCCCTACGGGAAGCGAGGCCGTTTGCAAAGACCACGATGGCCCTGCCGATGTTTCTGCCCCCGTCATTGCTTATACGCCAGAGGATGAGAAGGCCATCGAGGCATACAACCGAAATTACGGTATGTTTCATTAGTTTCTTCGTGCTGGCTGAATCTCTGTCTAAAAACGCTATCCATAGTTCAAACTGCTTGGCATTCAGTGAGTTTTCTTTAGGAAGTAGCCACAGTTAGCGACCAATTGACAATGACGATTAGCTTGGGACATGCTCGATGAAGCCTCGCGAGCAAGGAGGAGTTGTTGATCAACGTTTGAATGTTTATGGAGTGGAAGGGCTCAAAGTAGCAGGTATATTCGTTTCCCAGCTTCATAACGCAAAAATATGCTGATATATGCGCATCAGATCTTTCGATCGCTCCTGGTAATGTTGCCGCTGTAGGTTCAACTGTATTTCACAATGTGTACAGTCCTGATAGTATGCTGTTTCTAGAACACCTACTCCACCGCTCTGGTAATCGGTGAGAAAGCTGCCGTTATCATTGGCGAAGATTTGGGTATCAAGAATGTCTAGAGTACAGAAGCTCTTCGTTGATGTGAAAGATGTGTAACGATATTGATGTTTTTCGGATAAATCAATTTGCTTGTATTGTCAATGGTGGTACCAGTGATAACCTAATCCTCTCATATAGTTGGGGTAGTGATATTTAACCAGCTCATGGAATCACAGTTTGATATTCTTCTTCAATAGAGGCCAGGAAATCCAGTATCTATTTTGCTGTTAGACTGGCAACTTGACGATGCCGATACTGTTAACTTACAACTTGATGTCTTTTTGTTCCCATTCTTTTTCCAGGTTCTGTCTTCAGCCGACCCTGGATGTGTAACAGCTTGTCATGGAAATGTTGAATGGCTGTACTTTCATTAGCTGTACTGCCAGGCGGCGCATGTAAAGGACTAGTGAAGGAGACATCGGTCAGACTGCTCTAAGCCTGTAAATAGAGCATTGCCCACCGGTTGACTACAGCACTGTACGCCGAACATCGCATTATACCTGCATCAAAATATATCGGTTTCTTTTGCTGCTGACGCCTCCATCCGCGAAGACT